>NW_027103018.1:0-325235 GCF_036373705.1 Amia ocellicauda
TAGTAGAGAGAATACTACAGACACAGTGGAATCATTGAACAAAATCTGAAATGTATTGATGCAATACAATCAAATCACACCATAGGTTTCTTTGAATCCATGCAAAAATAATTAGCTACAAAAACGAACAAAACTACAGTAAAATGTCAACTGCAGTGTTCCTCACCTGGCTTAGTGTAAAAAGCAAAACAAAGGATTGATTACTGTACTTCTAAATTTCCATCAGCCCTGTGTTCAGGTTCAGGTTCTCACAACCATTTTTCACAAGAGGCATCTTGAAACTGAACATACCTGAACATACTCAGTCATCAGCTGCTTCACTCTGTCTGCATTTCTTTCAAAAGGCACACTATACTCTGTGCTACACATTGGTATGCAGTATACAGTCATTTGACAATTGAGAGTAGCCTAATGTTTAGTGCATGCTGAAGACTTGCCGCTTCTCAGTACGGACATTTCTGATGATTGAGGCCACAGTTGATCCTGAGTTGATTCTGAGGTTTGATTGAATCATTGTAGCTGCCTCAGTCATGGTCATGCCATGATTTACAACATGTTCTACAACTATTTCTCGGATTTCACTGGACACTATTTGCTGTTGCTGCCGCTGTCTGGTCCGTGGCCTTGTCCTCTACCACGTTCCCCCAACACCTCTCAAATGAGGCCCATGGCTGCCTCTCTGGTGAGGCCTAAGCCCTCCTCTATGACGAGGCCCACGACCACCTCTCAGAAGGGGTGCATGTCCCCTTCCATTCCTTTGACCACCACGTCTTCCTCCTCCCACTGCTTGACCTCTATTGTGACCTGGATGACCTGCCGGCTCCATGTTATCACTGTGTTGCTCGGGTGGATAGCACTCATTTCACTCGATACTCGTACCACAATGTGAAATCAATCATCAATAACCAGTTGGCAGTATTGGAATAGCAATTACAAGGGCCTGCATACATACAGTAATGTCAAATCTGATGTGGAAGAACAATCATCTTCAACCAGGTTGGAGCGTTAGTTGCAATGCCTTTAATACACGCAGCGTGGAGAGGAACAGTGACTCAAGAAGATCCCAAAGTCGCTCTGCCTTCATTTTAACAGTCAGAGCTTTTATACACAAAAATCAAAGAGCTGGTTATAATCAGAAAGTCATTACTATGTTATCTTAAAAGTTAGCTAAGCAGAATTTATATCATTATAGGACAGAGTTCATAGATCAACACATGGATTAGGGAGCAGGCACTTCAATCATACTGTTTGACATTGTCTCCAAGATTCTCATCGTAAATAACAAGCAGAAATCAAACTACCTTCTGGCTTGACCTTATCTTTCTTAAGTATACAAGAGAGAAAAACAGGTATTAGAGAAAGAATTTCTAACTTTCCTTCCACACTGAAAACATGGTGTGGAAAAGTGCTACATGATGATGAATGATGATGAAATATTACATCCATAGATAATGTAGTTCAACTGGCTCATGCTCCTCGGTTATTGGTGTCAATGGATCTCATTATCCTGAAACTTTCATGATCGAAACATGGAATACTGTTCGTCAGTTTCCATAAAACTATGAATTAAGAGTAATGCAACAGTCACTTATCATTTTGAGCAGCTGTATCAATTGATAGTTAGATCTTTGTAATGAAATGAATAGACAGTGATCTCAGATGTAATGTGTGAATTGCATTTTGAAATGGTAATACTTTGACGTTAAGTTGTATCATTTTAGTTCAATGAACAAATGATCTGAGGTTGATGTGTATTGTATCCAAGCAATTGAAAAATGTGCATTTTGATCATCGGGTGTGAGTTTAGTGTCTAGAGTTTTGAAAAATGACATCAAGGTTCTGAAATGAGTGCCAAAGTGATTGTAAAAAAGTGTAATATCAGGGGACAGTGGCTGTTACTGATCTGGCCTTCCGTGGCCTCTGTATTAATGTAACAGGTCACATTGTATGTGTACACTGATACTTGATAGTATAATATAGTACAAGTAAAAAACATACATAGGTATCATAGAAGTATTTTGCAGAAATGATTAAGGATACTTATCAAAATGGAGAGGAAATGCTAAATCCAGTCTCCCCAGGCTGAGCTTCTATTGCTACACCTGCTAAGTGGCTGCTGGCCCCACTATATGGATAGAGCCACACCAAGTACAAGAGTCTCCCCATTGCTATTTATATCTCCCTATCCAGTCTTCTATACGTGTCAGGTATACAAGTGTGTGTGTGTGTGTGTGTGTGTGTGTGTGTGTCTGTCTGTCTGTCTGTCTGTCTGTGAAAGTGTGTGTGTGTGTGTGTGTGTGTGTGAAAGTGTGTGTGAGTGTCTGTCTGTCTGTCTGTCATGTAACTTGCACATCTGTTAGGGCACCATTAATGCAGAGATGTACACATATTGTTTATTTTCCATATATATGTATGTATGTATGTATGTATGCATGTCCAATTGCTTTGACAATACAAATGCACTGAATTGAGACAGAGAGAGAGAGAGAGAGAGAGAGAGAGAGAGAGGTGCTAAGGCACATTTGTAACATAAATTAGGGAACATTTGAAACATGCTTAGGGAACATTCATAAGAACATAAGAACATAAGAAAGTTTACAAACGAGAGGAGGCCATTCGACCCATCATGCTCGTTTGGTGTCCATTAATATCTAAGTGATCCATGGATCCTATCCAGTCTATTTTTAAATGTTCCCAAACTTTCAGCTTCTACCACTTTCCATCTTGAATGCCTTGAAGCCCAATTTCCATTTGTTGTCCCCTGGTGCGTGTGTCCCTGCTGATCTGGAAAAGCTCCTCTGGTTTGAGGAACCTTTCATGATTTTGAAGACTTGGATCAAGTCCCCACGTAATCTCCTCTGTTCCAGGGTGAAAAGGTTCAGTTCCCTCAGTCTCTCCGAGTAGGACTTTCCCTTCAGACCTGGAATAAGTCTGGTTGCTCTCCTCTGAACTGTCTCTAAAGCAGCAATATCCTTCTTGAAGTGTGGTGCCCAGAACTGTACACAGTATTCCAGATGAGGTCTAGCGCATTGTACAGTCTTAACATTACTTAAATTCTACACTTTTGACGATATACCCTAGCATTCTGTATGCCTTTTGTATTGCTTCCCCACATTGTTTGGATGGAGAAAGTGAATCCACATAGATTCCTAGGTCTTTCTCATGCATTACTTCATCTAGATCTGTACCTCCCATAGTGTAATTATAGTGGACATTTTTGTTTTACTGCATGTATTACCTTGCACTTGTCCACATTGAATTTCATTTGCCAGGTGTCAGCCCACAACTGAATTTATCTAAGTTCCTCTGAATAGCATGTGCTGCCAAGATTGTATCTGCTAAGCCACCTATTTTAGTATCATCTGCAAATTTGACAAGGTTGCTAAGTATCCCAGAGTCCAGATCATTAATATAGATTAGAAAAAGCAAAGGCCCTAGTACTGATCCCTGTGGAACTCCACTAACAACCTCACTCCAGTTAGAAGTGACTCCTCTAATCTGTTTCCTATACATCAACCAGTTCATAATCCATCTACTTACATGACCCTGAATGCCTACAGCTTCCAATTTGAGGATCAGTCTTTGGTGTGGAACCTTATCAAAAGCTTTTTGGAAATCTAAGTATATCATATCATATGCTTTCACGTGATCTACAGCTGCAGTTGCATGTTCAAAAAAATGTATTAAGTTAGTAAGACATGATCTGCCTCGTCTAAACCCATGTTGACTATCTCCAAGAATATGGTTTTCATTGAGATGCTCCTCTATTTTCTGTCTAATCATTTTTTCCAACATTTTACAGGTGATGCAGGTGAGACTGATTGGTCTGTAATTTCCTGGCTCAGTTTTGTCCCCTTTCTTGTGGATTGGTATGAAATTTGCTGTCTTCCAGTCAGTGGGAACATCCCCTGTTCTAAGTGTCATTTGAAATAATCGAGTTAACGGCCTATACATAATTTCCCTCATTTCTTTAAGTACTGTTGGAAATATCCCATCTGGCCCAGGTGATTTGTTTGATTTTAATTCTGCTAGTCCCTTTAGTACCTCCTCCTCATTTATCCTGATCTCTCTTAGGGTTTGACTGGATTGATTGTCAACCTGTGGCATGTCATCTGTTTTTTCTTTTGTAAAAACCTCTGTGAAATACTCATTTAGAATATTTGCCACATCTTGTTCATTTTCCAAGATACCTCCATTTTTGCCCTTTATCTGTTTCACCTCCTCCTTAATTGACCGCTTGCTGTTGTAATTTTGAAAAAAGCTCATTGCATTGGTTGTAGCTCCAAGAGCTATGTTTCTTTCTATTTCCCTCTTTGCTTTCCTGATCCCTTTCTTAAGATCTCTTTGCAGCTCAACATATTCTATGTATTTTGTTTCATCACCATCCCTTTTGTATGTGCTATACAACATTTTCTTCCTCTTTATATTTTTTTGCATGCCTCTGGTTTGTATGTATGTATGTATGTATGTATGTATGTATGTATGTATGTGTGGAAGGAAAGTTAGAAATTCTTTTCTCACAACTGTTTTTCTCTCTTGTATACTTAAGAAAGATAAGGTCAAGCTAGAAGGTCAGGAGGCCATAAGGTAGTTTGATTTCTCTTTGTTATTTACAATGAGAACCTTGGAGACAATGTCAAACAGAATGACCTACGTGCCTGTTCACTAATACCATGTATAGACCTATGAACTCTGTTCGATAATGATATATGTTCTGCTTAGTTAGCCTTTAAGATAACATAGTAATGACTTTCTAGCATGTATGTATGCATGTATATATATATATATATATATATATATATATGTATGAATGTATGTATGTCCAATTGCTTTTGACAATACAAATGAATTGAGAGGGAGAGAGAGAGAGAGAGAGAGAGACAGACAGACAGACTGACAAACAGAAAAACAGACACACACACAAACACACACACACACAGAGCCAGCCAGCCCGCCAGCCAGCCAGCCAGCCAGCCAGCTCAGCGATGACATCACGAGCCTCTCTCAGCTGACTGCTATGACATCACAGAGCACGTACATTCCGTTGCTTGCCGTCTGTCAACCACTCAGTCACTGCCAGCCAGACTGGCTGGCTGGCTGGATGTGGGGGCTGCTTGCTGCTGCTGCGTACCTTAGCAAGCTTATTTGCTTGACCGGCCTTCCTACTCCTCTGCCCACATGCCCACCTATGCCTCTACTCCAAGATACTTATACAATAGAAAAACTATGGTAATAATAATATAGCCCAAGACAAAAAATATTAATCTTTCTAGACTGTATTAAAGTTCAGCACTTCGGAAAAATAGAATTATTTTGTATTTCAATAAAACAAAAATTATTACTGGTATCCACACACCCAACCAATGTAAATGTCACGGACGGTGTTAATTAGCTCCTTAATCACCATTACTTATTATATTTATATTTCACTTCACTTTATGCAATATGGCTTGTGTATTTTGTTTGGTTCTATATTGCCATTATTTTGTGTGTTGATTATCTTTCACTTTATTGTTTAATTTGTTATTCACTTAGTATTATTTTGATTGTTTGCACGCGTGCCTTATTATTTTTGTTTCTTCTTTCTTTCACAACTCACCTGGGTCCACCTGCACTCTTCACACGCGTCCCCACTTAATCACCCTGCCCTGGGAGAGGAGAGGATTATCTGCTGTAGTCCACTTTCCAATGTGGGAGGTCTCTGCGGCTCATATCTCATTCAATTATTTATTCATTTATCCTACATCAAGTTTATTTATTTTCCCACGTTTCATTCAATCACCATCAGAAGCTCTCTGTGCTAAAAGTGGCAGCACATTTGTCTCACACACATCAAACTCACCTTTTCCTGCTTCCCAAGCCTTATCAACTTACTCAGACCCTCGTCAACTTACTCAAACCCTCTTCAACTTTGGTTAACATTGCTCTGCATTCTAACAGCTATTCTTTCTCCTATTCTTAATTTCTTACAAGAAATGTATTCAGGTTTTTTTATCAATATGTTTTATTTATATTTATACAGATGTCACTCCATTATTCGTTTATTGAAGTCATATATGTACCTAACAAAATATTAGCCAATAGGCCATTGATCTCAATAATGATTCCCATAATCCTAGGACACCTTCTCTTTTACTCTTCCTTTCCATTCTTACTTTTCTCCTGTAAAGCATTTTATATTACTTGAGCTTACTTATTCTATAGTTGTAATCTTATACTTCTGCGGTATCTTACCCTTTTCCTACATCACTCATCTTAAAACCATGGTCTACTTTGACTTTCATTTCAGGTATTATATGCTAGGCACCAATAACCAAACATTTTCTGAAAGACTGTAACATGTCACCAGACTGTTTACATTCTCCTGCTTTCACAGGCTGTCAGGGCTGCACCAGGCTCTCTTCTAGCCTTTCGTTTCCTTGAATTTGACTTTTGACAGAGCTTGTCCATAACATGATGTTTAACAAACAAATTCTGGTTCTTCTTGTGGAGACACCATGACTATTTATGTATTACTATTATTATCCATCTGTTTATTCAATGTATATTTTGGATTACTTTTCTTATAATAGTCTTTCTTTCTGATTTCTGATGCTTGAGGCACTCTGTATAGAGCCAAAGATCCTCATGAATATGATAAATCTGTTGTTACATTTTTAAATATAATTCTAAAATGATTGCCAAAACATAGACATTTACCTTATATCACCTTCAAACTATACATATTCATAAACACACAAAGCACATACACATTGATATCTAAAGATAATTCAGATATCCGATCTGTGGCATGTTTTATTGACCCTGCAGTGTCTCAAACAGCCCTTATAACTTATTATTTAAGCTTATGATTATTTAGAATAAAATGTCAAATAATCCCACTCGATTATTTCATTATTTCACTATCTCAGTTTTCTTGATCCATTGTGAAAAAGTTCTGTTATTTCCTCCTCATCTGTAGAGGCTACATTAGCCCACTCCCCGGTCTGATATTCTCGTAGTAACTGTATCCAAATGTTGGGCGGACATTTAGCCTTCACAATGATGTGTACATCGTGCGGGTGAAGGAGGTGAATAACCATCTTTTCATCTAGAATATCCCAAAAAGTTGTGTTACCCTGGTTTGGTTTTAATTTTGGGAGGGACACCCATATCATTTCTTTTTCTCCTGGGGAGAAGGGGACATGGGTTTTAGTCGTATAGACTATTGATTGACCTTCCTCTTTACTCTGTCTAGTTTTGACTTGCATGGGTGCAGCTGGGACCGTTTTCAGAGCGGTCAGATCTGGATACAATGTATTATTATAACCAAAATCAGTGATTGATTTATATTCCGGATTATATGGGGGAGGAGCGCTAGCAAAACCTCCTTTTTCATATTCCCATGCTTTGCGATCTAAATCATCCCAATCGGGCCTGTCGTCCTCGGAGTGATCTGTGTCGCGACGCGCTGCTAACACGGCAGCACATCGCGCACCTACACCTTCACCTTTTCTGACCACTTTTCTTGCCCTTCTAATTTGCCTTGTAGTTCTATTAATTCTATCGTATTTTTCACAACTTCTTCTCTCAATTCACATTACTGTTTATGATGATCTTCCATTTCTGTTATTTTCTTTTCTTGATTCTCACCAACCTGACACAATATCACAATTCCTTTCTCTGTCTTATCTGGTTGTTGTTGCTTCCACCAGTCCCGGTGCTCCTTCGGAGACCAGTCTTTCTCCCAACTTCCTTCCAACATTTTCTTCTCTACATTCTGTTTTTTTATTTCTCAAAAAACCAATAATGCTGGTGTCACTCACTGTGACGATTTATCTGAAATATTACATTATTATATATTATTTTATGTATATATATTATAATAAAAACAAACACTCCAGTAAGGTACGGACACCCGTACATGACACTGGCTAAGGTAAGGGAACCCATAAACAACCATAAGCACCCCCGGACCTAGGACAGACTGTAACTTGCTAACTTGCTAACTTGCTAACTTGCTAACTGTTTTGTTTGCTTCACATCGTTTGCTGCTAGTTGCATGCCAAACGAGTTCGTTCTGTCCAAAATATAAGCTTTTTTCTTCTAATAAACTCAATAAAAATACAGTGCACTAGCAACTATTTCCCTTTCAAAAGTTGTAGTCCCGTTTCAGTTAAAACAAAATGTGTTCTTCAAACAAAGAAAATACTTGTGTTTCTTTTCCCTCTTTACCTGCTCTTATCACAAAGCTTCTCAACACAATCTCAGGTGCAGGTGCACTCTGCGCTATCCTTTGCCCGAGCTTTGTCCAGGAAAACTCACTGTAGCCATCTTAGTTCAACACGGGCTCTCCTTACCTGCGAGTCACACGGGTCCAGTTCACTTTGCAAGTGAACAGTCTCTTCTCAGAAACAATAAGGAAACTTGGAAAGAAACACAATCCCAGGTCGGTGTTAAAAAAAAGTTCTTTGTTTTCATATTAAAAGAAAACATTTGTATTTTCTCTGCACACTTCACAGCTCCAATTAGCACACTCAACTAATCCCTGCCCCCCTCAGAACCGTCACTAAAGAAAGGTACTCACAGTCATTTTAAATATGACATCCTGTAGTGTTTCATTTCAAAATATGATCTTATTATCACTTGAACCAAATAAATCCTTTGACCCACTAATACCAAATTACAGTTATGGGGGCCACAGATGTGATTTGAAAATACGATCTTCCATGTCTTTCTGTTGTGTTTTGACCTGGGGATCTGTAATTGTCCAAGTGGCTACTGCACATGTACTTATTTAATATTAAATGTGTTATTTAATTAGGCTTGGTTCTGGTGAGCATGTACAAGACGTCAGCTTTTTAAATAACTGTGTGTATTGGATCATACACATTTTAGAAATACTCTCTCAAACTTCCCGCATTGGTACCTCACCAGGGAGGTAGAAAACAGCAATAGCATTGAAAAAGTGTGATTGTAGTTCTGCTCTTCTGCAATATATTTCTACAATATCTTTAACATCTTCTTTAACATTGTTTTAAAGGCTGGGACCAATATGGTGGAATATCTCCAACACACGGACATTGAGAGACTCGACCCCTTTGTGCTGCTGCTCAGAGACCAACTCTCAGTTGTCTCTGAGTAGGCTATGGATCAACTTCCTTTCCTAATATGAAGGAGACCATGGATACAAAACCTATGAAAAACAGGTGATTATTGTTATTCTTCTCATTATAAACTACTTAATACATCTCTCCCATAAAGTACAACAGGATAGTGGTGACGTCATTCAGGATTGGATTGCCATTGGTCAAAAGCCCTCTGAGAGAAATTGTGTGGCGACACTCCACACTCTTAGAAGAAATTGTTCTGCACAGAACCATAAAGGGTTCCTCGAGTAATCGCTCTGGTGGATCCCTTTATGGTTCTATGTAGAACCCCTTCAAAGGGGTTACATGAAGAACCCCCAAACATAGCGTTCTACACAGAACCATTCGTTTTAAAATGTTATATATAGAACCCATTCAAAAGGGGGACACGTGCTATACCTGAATTTGTTTTCCAAATACAATCTTTAAAAAATGTATGAGTTCATATATACAAACACACATACACAACGTAGAAATCGCACTACTAGTGAAGTAACTTCATTTACATTATATGCCACAACTCCTCAATTTGGAACGCAAAAACAAGACATCTGATGTAAAAGTGTAAACTAATTACGAACAGCACTTTTGATTTTTATCTTCAATTCAGGGGCTACTTATTCGAACAGTAAACTGTATTCTCTCTTCAGAGTGACTGGAATGTTTTTGCCTACATTCAACTTAAATATGAAAGTTTCCAAAAACGGCATAGTTTTCTTTAAGGCTATTCAATGCCAAACACAAAATTCTCTCTGCTTTCAGTGCTTGTCCTTCAGCACAATTACACAGGTTCATGATGTTCTCATTTCAATACATTGTTTTCTTATTTAAACTATTTGACTTTGAGCTTACATTGAGAATAAAATCACTTTTGCAAGTAAAACCTGGCCAAGAAAGGAAGCAGCACTACAATAAAACAATACACAGAATACAAAGCAGTTCCTTCAAAAGTGAAAGTGATAAAGAGTGATGTCTGTCAGTAAATTACGTTGAGATACATATTGGTTATTTTGAATTAGGAGTCCAACTTCAATAACTTCTATTAACAAGCCAAAATACAGATCAGAATTACGGGTAATTGAAAATAATATGTAGCGCCTAGGTAAGCTTGGATGTGTTCAGAGAAACACTAAAAACGGACCTTCCTCACACCCGTCTTGTTGAGGTGGACGTGGTCATACAGGTGATGTGGCTGGATGTCTCAGTGGTGTGCCAGGTGGACGTTGGGGAGGAGGGCACATCTTCGGGACACTTCTGCGTTGATGGCCTGGATGATGTGCAGGGGCACGTCTGTGCGGGGCAGCAGTGTGGAGATGGAAATTTTGGCAGTTGGGAATTCCTCTGTGGCTTTCGTTGCTACCTGTCTCAGGGCTGAGGCCACATCGCCCCTGCGGGCACTCAGGTCGTTAGTGCCGGTGTGGATGAGGATGTGTTTGACTTGGCAAAGCCTCCTCTTGGAGAGCAGCTCCAGGGCTCTCTGTGCTGTGGAGCACCAAAGCTTTTTCACTTTTCGCCCAGGGAAGAGGCGCCTCTCAACCAGGAACTTCCCATTGGATTCGCTCAGAATGACCACCTCTGCGTTGACCTGCCACTCCGGGTTTGCGTCGGGAGTGGTGGGGGCAGCGGGTGTGTTTTGGGGGAGTGGCGTTTCAGGGGGTTGTGTATTAGTGGCAGGTCTGGTGATAGTGGGTGTGTCAGGAGTGGTGGGGAGTGTGGGTGGATCAGTGGGTGCGTCAGGGGTTGGAGGTGTTGTGGGGTCAGTGCAGTGCAGTCTCTGTGCTCCAGTGATGTGTAGCTCCTCTCTTAGCTCCTCCAGCTGGCTCTGCAGGCTCCTCAGCTAGCTGTGCTGGGGTGTCCAGGTCAGCTCCTCCCTCGCTCTGCGCAGCTCCGTCCTCAGGGTTTGGCTCTGCTCCTCCAGGTCTCTCACTGCTGCTCTCAGCTCATGGATCTCAGCCTTGTGCTGCATCTTTAGTCTGTGCATCTCATCCCGGAGCTGATCACACAAGGAGGTCTGGGCCAGGGTGCTCAAGGTCTGCTCCCTGAACTCCGCAAACTCCAGCTCCAGCACTGATAGGCATTCCTTTAGTGTTTTAATGTTGCTAGAGAGTTTTGGGGAGACAGGGGGGCAGTCTGTGGGAGATGGGGCACTGTCTGGCTCCGTGTGGCTGGGGGCAGACTGCAGGGTGGCCGGCTCTGGCTCTTGTTTCTCTACCTCAGTCTGCTGCTTTGAGGTGTGGAAGCCGAGAGCTAATTGGTCCAGGCTGCTCTCGCTGCCCTGCACCATGATGGTCCCGTTGTGGTATACATTAAAAGTGAGCATCACACTGTCTGTGTCTTTCTCTACCAGCACTGAGATCTGCCTGCCTCTGCTAATGCCCCTCTTGTTGTTATTGGGGTATGTCTGGCACAGGGTTTTGTGAAAGGCGGTGTAGAACAGTAGATTGTTCTTGACCCTGTTTTCTCCTTTACCGGTGTAGTCTAGGATGAGGGTCTCAGGAGATGCTCTCATCACAGCTTGTTTGTAGTCCTTCTTAGCCTGTGCAGAGCGAATGTCTTCAGGGTATCGGATTTCAAAAGGCAGCTCTGCAGTCAGACTGCTGTTCGATAGATTTCTATCAGTCTCAGTGGCAGTTGGGCTCTCTCCTACTGTCACTCTATTCAAATCGGAGCTCTGCATTTTCATTGGCTGAGTCAACTACTGAGAATGCTTATTTATTTTATTAATACATATTTTTTTGTTTAATTATTTGTCTCTTACCTCCAATTCTTGTCTTCAGCTTTTCTTTTCTGACTTTTCTTCCTGAACTGTCTCTCTGCTTTCTTCTTTTTGTGTTTCTCTTAAAATTATTATTTTTTGAATACTTTTTCTTCTGGATTTCTATTCCATGTCTTCTGTGTATGTTTATAGTGCTATATATTCATTTGTAAATCACAAATTAAATCCGCTTATGTATAAAAACAAATGTTTTTTAGGAGCTCATATTCCTCTCTCTCTCTCTCTCTCTCTCTCTCTCTCTCTCTCTCTCTCTCTCCCTCTCTCTCTCTCTCTCTCTCTCTCTCTCTCAATTCATTTCATTTGTATTGTCAAAGCAATTGGACATACATACACATACATACATATACACTCACCTAAAGGATTATTAGGAACACCTGTTCAATTTCTCATTAATGCAATTATCTAATCAACCAATCACATGGCAGTTGCTTCAATGCATTTAGGGGTGTGGTCCTGGTCAAGACAATCTCCTGAACTCCAAACTGAATGTCTGAATGGGAATGAAAGGTGATTTAAGCAATTTTGAGCTTGGCATGGTTGTTGGTGCCAGACGGGCCGGTCTGAGTATTTCACAATCTGCTCAGTTACTGGGATTTTCACGCACAACCATTTCTAGGGTTTACAAAGAATGGTGTGAAAAGGGAAAAACATCCAGTATGCGGCAGTCCTGTGGGCGAAAATGCCTTGTTGATGCAAGAGGTCAGAGGAGAATGGGCCGACTGATTCAAGCTGATAGAAGAGCAACTTTGACTGAAATAACCACTAGTTACAAACGAGGTATGCAGCAAAGCATTTGTGAAGCCACAACACGTACAACCTTGAGGCGGATGGGCTACAACAGCAGAAGACCCCACCGGGTACCACTCATCTCCACTACAAATAGGAAAAAGAGGTGAGACATTCAGATGGTAGAGTCAGAATTTGGCGTAAACAGAATGAGAACATGGATCCATCATGTCTTGTTACCACTGTGCAGGCTGGTGGTGGTGGTGTAATGGTGTGGGGGATGTCTTCTTGGCACACTTTAGGCCCCTTAGTACCAATTGGGCATCGTTTAAATGCTACGGCCTACCTGAGCATTGTTTCTGACCATGTCCATCCCTTTTTGACCACCATGTACCCATCCTCTGATGGCTACTTCCAGCAGGATAATGCACCATGTCACAAAGGTCGAATCATTTCAAATTGGTTTCTTGAACATGACAATGAGTTCACTGTACTAAACTGGCCCCCACAGTCACCAGATCTCAACCCAATGGAGCATCTTTGGGATGTGGTGGAACGGGAGCTTCGTGCCCTGGATGTGCATCCCACAAATCTCCATCAACTGCAAGATGCTATCCTATCAATATGGGCCAACATTTCTAAAGAATGCTTTCAGCACCTTGTTGAAGCAATGCCACGTAGAATTAAAGCAGTTCTGAAGGCGAAAGGGGGTCAAACACAGTATTAGTATGGTGTTCCTAATAATCCTTTAGGTGAGTTCATCGTAGCTCTTAATACTCTCTTTCTGTCTGGAGGAGATATAATTGAAGAATTGTACACGTACCCGGCTACTTTCAAAACCCATTACTGCACTGATATTTTTCCCTCCATTTTTCTTTTTCTTTTTTTTTTTTTTTTTTTTTTTGCTGGAAGTTCCGTCAATACCCGCCAGCCTTTAAGAGACATCATGCAGCCAGGCCTCTTGGCTTGCGGCCACATTGTCCTGAAAGCGCCCGATCTCGTCAGATCTCGGAAGCTAAACGGGGCAGGGCCTGATCAGTACTTGGATGGGAGACCTCCAGGAAATACCTGGTGCTGCAAGCTTTTAACGTCTCCTGGGAAACTTCATCGTAGCTCTTAATACTCTCTATCTGTCTGGAGGTGTTATAATTGAGGAATTGTACATGTACCCAGCTACTTTCAACAGCCTTTGCTGCACTGGTATTTTTCCCTCTATTTTTCTTTTTTTTTTTGCTGGCAGTTCCGTCAATACCCGCCAGCCTTTTAGAGACATCATGCAGCCAGGCGTCTCGGCTTGCGGCCACACCATCCTGAACGCGCCCGATCTCGTCAGATCTCAGAAGCTAAACGGGGCAGGACCTGGTCAGTACTTGAATGTGAGACCTCCTGGAAATACCTGGTGCTGCAAGCTTTTACAACTCCTGGGTAACTTCATCGTAGCTCTTAATACTCTCTATCTGTCTGGAAGAGATATAATTGAAGTATTGTACACGTACCCAGCTACTTTCAACACCCTTTGCTGCACTGGTATTTCTCCCTCCATTTCTCTTTTTTTTTTTTGCTGGCAGTTCCGTCAATACCCGCCAGCCTTTAAGAGACATCATGCAGCCAGGATCTCGGCTTGCGGCCACACCATCCTGAACGCGCCCGATCTCGTCAGATCTCGGAAACTGAATGGGGCAGGGCCTGGTCAGTACTTGGATGGGAGACCTCCTGGAAATACCTGGTGCTGCAAGCTTTTACGTCTCCTGGGTAACTTTATCGTAGCTCTTAATTCTCTCTTTCTGTCTGGAGGAGATATAATTGAAGAATTGTACACGTACCCGGCTACTTTCAACACCCTTTGCTGCACTGATATTTTTCCCTCCCTTTTTCTATTTTTTTATTTTTTTTTTTTGCTGGAAGTTCCGTCAATACTTGCCAGCCTTTAAGAGACATCATGCAGCCAGGCCTCTCGGCTTGCGGCCACACCGTCCTGAACGCGCCTGATCTTATCATATCTCGGAAGCTAAACGGGGCAGGGTCTGGTCAGTACTTGGTTGGGTGACCTCCTGGAAATACCAGGTGCTGCAAGCTTTTTACGTCTCCTGGGTAACTTCATCGTAGCTCTTAATACTCTCTTTCAGTCTGGAGGAGATATTATTGAAGAATTGTACACGTACCCGGCTACTTTCAACAGCCTTTGCTGCACTGATATTTTTCCCTCCATTTTTCTTTTTTTTTTTTGCTGGAAGTTCGTCAATATCCGCCAACCTTTAAGAGACATCATGCAGCCAGGCCTCTCGGCTTGTGGCCACACCGTCCTGAACGCGCCCGATCTCGTCAGATCTCGGAAGCTAAACGGGGCAGGACCTGTTCAGTACTTGAATGTGAGACCTCCTGGAAATACCTGGTGCTGCAAGCTTTTACGTCTCCTGGGTAACTTTATCGTAGCTCTTAATTCTCTCTTTCTGTCTGGAGGAGATATAATTGAAGAATTGTACACGTACCCGGCTACTTTCAACACCCTTTGCTGCACTGATATTTTTCCCTCCCTTTTTCTATTTTTTTTTTTTTTTTTTTTTGCTGGAAGTTCCGTCAATACCCGCCAACCTTTAAGAGACATCATGCAGCCCGGCCTCTTGGCTTGCAGCCACACCGTCCTGAACGCCCCCGATCTCATCAGATCTTGGAATTTAAACGGGGCAGGGCCTGGTCAGTACTTGGATGGGTGACCTCCTGGAAATGCCAGGTGCTGCAAGCTTTTTACGTCTCCTGGGTAACTTCATCGTAGCTCTTAATACTCTCTTTCTGTCTGGAGGAGATATAATTGAAGAATTGTACACGTACCCGGCTACTTTCAAAACCCATTACTGCACTGATATTTTTATCTCCATTTTTCTTTTTCTTTTTTTTTTTTTTTTTTTTTTTTTGCTGGAAGTTCCGTCAATACCCGCCAGCCATTAAGAGACATCATGCAGCCAGGCCTCTCGGCTTGCGGCCACACCATCCTGAATGCGCACGATCTCGTCAGATCTCGGAAGCTAAATGGGGCAGGGCCTGGTCAGTACTTGGATGGGTGACCTCCTGGAAATACCAGGTGCTGCAAGCTTTATACGTCTCCTGGGTAACATCATCGTAGCTCTTTATACTCTCTTTCTGTCTGGAGGAGATATAATTGAAGAATTGTACACGTACCCGGCTACTATCAAAACCCTTTGCTGCACTGATTTGTTTCTCTCCATTTTTCTTTTTTCTTATTTTTTTTGCTGGAAGTTCCATCAATACCCGCCAGCCTTTAAGAGACATCATGCAGCCAGGCCTCTTTGTTTGCGGCCACACCGTCCTGAACGTGCCCGATTTCGTCAGATCTCGGAAGCTGAACGGGGCAGGGCCTGATCAGTACTTGGATGGGAGACCTCCTGGAAATACCAGGTGCTGCAAGCTTCTTACGTCTCCTGGGTAACTTCATCATAGCTCTTAATACTCTCTTTCTGTCTGGAGGAGATATAATTGAAGAATTGTACACGTACCCGGCTACTTTCAACTCCCTTTGCTGCACTGATATTTTTCCCTCCATTTTTCTTTTTTCTTCTTTATTTTGCTGGAAGTTCTGTCAATATCCTCCAGCCTTTAAGAGACATCATGCAGCCAGGCATCTTGGCTTGTGGCCACACCATCCTGAATGCGCACGATCTCGTCAGATCTCGGAAGCTAAACGGGGCAGGGCCTGGTCAGTACTTAGATGGGAGACCTCCTGGAGATACCAGGTGCTGCAAGCTTTTTACATCACTTGGGTAACTTCATCGTAGCTCTTAATACTCGCTTTCTGTCTGGAGGAGATATAATTGAAGTATTGTACACGTACCCAGCTACATTTAACACCCTTTGCTGCACTGATATTTTTCCCTCCATTTTTCTTATTTCTTTTTTTTTTGCTGGAACTTCCGTCAATACCCGCCAGCCTTTAAGAGACTTCATACATCCAGGCCTCTTGGCTTGCGGCCACACCGTCCTGAACGCGCCCGATCTCGTCAGATCTCGGAAGCTGAACGGGGCAGGGCCTGGTCAGTATTTGGATGGGTGACCTCCTGGAAATACCAGGTGCTGCAAGCTTTTTTCGTTACTTGGGTAACTTCATCGTAGCTCTTAATACTCTCTTTCTGTCTGGAGGAGATATAATTGAAGTATTGTACACGTACCCGGCTACATTCAACACCCTTTCCTGCACTGATATTTTTCCCTCCATTTTTCTATTTTTTTTTTAAAAAAATTTCTTGGATGTTCCGTCAATACCCGCCAGCCTTTTAGAGACATCATGCAGCCAGGCCTCTAGGTTTGCAGCCACACCGTCCTGAACGCGCCCGATCTCATCAGATCTCGGAAGCTAAACGGGGCAAGACCTGGTCAGTACTTGGATGGGAGACCTTCTGGAAATACCTGGTGCTGCAAGCTTTTTAGTCTCCTGAGTAACTTCATTGTAGCTCTTAATACTCTCTTTCTGTCTGGAGGTGTTATAATTGAGGATTTGTACACGTACCCGGCTACTTTCAACACCATTTGCTGCACTGGTATTTTTCCCTCCATTTTTCTTTTTTTTGCTGGAAGTTCCGTCAATACCCGCCAGCCTTTAAGAGACATCATGCAGCCAGGCTTTTTGGCTTGCGGCCACACCGTCCTGAACGCGCCCGATCTTGTCAGATCTAGGAAGCAAAACGTGGCAGGACCTGGTCAGTATTTGGATTGGTGACCTCCTGGAAAAACTAGGTACTGCAAACTTTTTACGTCTCCTGGGTAACTTCATCGTAGCTCTTAATACTCTCTTTCTGTCAGGAGAAGATACAATTGAAGAAATGTACACGTACCCGGCAACTTTCAACACCCTTTGCTGCACTGATATTTTTCCCTCCATTTTTCTTTTTTCTTTTTTTTTTTGCTGGAAGGTCCGTCAAAACCCGCCCGCCTTTAAGAGACATCATGCTGCCAGGCGTCTCGGCTTGCGGCCACGCCGTCCTGAACGCGACTGATCTCATCAGATCTCGGAAGCTATACAGGGCAGGGCCTGGTCAGTACTTGGATGGGTGACCTCCTGGAAATACCAGGTGCTGCAAGCTTTATACGTCTCCTGGGTAACATCATCGTAGATCTTAATACTCTCTTTCTGTCTGGAGGAGATATAATTGAAGAAATGTACACGTACCCGGCTACTTTCAACACCCTTTGCTGAACTGATATTTTTCCCTCCATTTTTCTTTTTTTATTTGCTGGAAGTTCCGTCAACACCCGTCAGCCTTTAAGAGACATCATGCAGCCAGGCCTCTCGGCTTGCGGCTACACCGTCCTGGACGCACCCCGTCTCGTCAGATCTCGGAAGCTAAACGGGGCATGGCCTGGTCAGTACTTGGATGGGAGATCTCCTAGAAATACCAGGTGCTGCAAGCTTTTTACGTCTCCTGGGTAACTTCATCGTAGCTCTTAATACTCTCTTTCTGTCTGGAGGAGATATAATTGAAGAATTGTACACGTTCCCGGCTACTTTCAACACCCTTTCCTGCACTGTTATTTTTCCCTCCATTTTTTTATTTTTTTATTTTTTATTTTTTGCTGGAAATTCCGTCAACACCCGTCAGCCTTTAAGAGACATCATGCAGCCAGGCATTTCGGCTTGCGGCCACACCGTCCTGAACGTGCCCGGTCTCGTCAGACCTTGGAAACTAAACGGGCCAGGGCCTGGTTAGTACTTGGATGGGTGACCTCCAGGAAATACCAGGTGATGCAAGCTTTTTACGTCTCCTGGGTATCTTCATCGTAGCTCTTAATACTCTTTATCTGTCTGGAGGAGATATAATTGAAGTATTGTACACTTTGTCTTAGGGACAGTCTGGCTAGCAGTGACTGAGTGGTTGACAGACGACAAGCAACGGAATGTACGTGCTCTGTGATGTCATAGCAGTCAGCTGAGAGAGGCTCGTGATGTCATCGCTGAGCTGTCTGTCTGTCTGTCTGTCTCTCTCTCTCTCTCTTTCTCTCTCTCTCTCTCTCTCTCTCTTCCTCTCAATTCAATTCATTTGTATTGTCAAAGCAATTGGACATACATACATATATATATATATATATATATATACATACATACATACATCCATACATGCTAGAAAGTCATTACTATGTTATCTTAAAGGCTAACTAAGCAGAACATATATCATTATAGAACAGAGTTCATAGGTCAACACATGGTTTTATGGAACAGGCACGTAGGTCATACCGTTTGACAATGTCTCCAAGGTTCTCATCGTAAATAACAAACAGAAATCAAACTATCTTCTGGGCTGACCTTCTAGCTTGACCGTATCTTTCTTAAGTATACAAGAGAGAAAAACAGGTGTAAGAAAATAATTTCTAATTTTCCTTCTACACATATATACATACATACATACATATGTAGCGTTATGTTGGGTGTATTTGGATAAGAGCATTTGGGCTCTGAGCTGAAGCACTGATCTAAAGAAGACCTCTCCCCCCCCAAAGTTATCAGATTTCCTTAGCTCATCAGCTTGGAACTGGTTTGCATCAAAGTGACAGTTTTGGGGAGGATGGCACCGAGAAGAGGCCAAATAGTTTGGAATTCTGCTATGAGATGTCTGGAGAAAGGGGCCTGTAGGTGATAAAAACTCTTTGAAGTGGATGAGAGCCGAAATCCCGACATAGAGCTACGAACCCAGGCCAACCGGCATTTCCAAAAGATGGCATGGATTGACATCAGTCATAAATAAAGCCTCCCTCCAATAGGACACTGGGGGCTGAAACCGAAATCCAATCTCAAGAACTCAGGGACCAATCACCTACTGATCTGACAGACTATAAGGAACAGCGGACAGTCTTTCTCTCTCTCTCTCTCTCACCTGAACCAGAAACTCGCTGCCACAGCTCAACCTGTAGCTCTGTTGCCAGAACCGGAATCAGAAACCAACCAAGTCTTTGCCGGCAACAGAAGAGTTAAACTATGAGAAGGAGATTGAGCGAAGAATTATTTTAAAGGACTTTATTAAATAAATAACTTCACAGACCCACCTGATCAGTGGAGTTTTACAGCTGGACAATTGACTAAGTCGACTGAATACGAAAGTGTCAGTCACTTAAATAGCTATTTGAGTCTTAAGAAACTTGACCCTTGGAACAAACAGGGCCCTGCTTTCCTCAAAGACTTCGTCTTCAAGTAACTACGGTGGAACCATGCTTACAAAGAAGATTTTGTGCACAACCTTGGAGCCTTCAAACCAATGGAAAATCTGTTTGGAAACGACTCTACATTCCCGAAACCCCAACTTCCAGGTGCATCGACTGAGTGGAAGTTCTTGGACAAAGCCGAACCGGACTGCCTTTGTTCCAAACCACACGGACCTCGTGCCGTGTGCTGTTATCTGAGCCCGAAGCCAGAGAGGCCTCTCTGCGACGAAGTTCACATAAGTTTAACAGTTTGGAGTTTGTGATTCATGACATTTGAGAAATCAATTAGAAATGTTAATCTGTGATTCATAACTCTAGAATGTGTAATATCATTTAGTTTTCTTAAATATAAATGTGAGTTGCATTAAACTGTTTTGTTGATAATTTTAGAAATAAAATCTGTCAACGCCGAGAAATATCTTCTCATTCCTGTTTAACTGTTTAGTCTGAAATTGACACAAGTTAATAGACATTAGATTATTGGTGGCCCTGCCTATCCTTAATCATTGAATAATAATCAGTTAAGGGAAATTGTGGTAACAAATAGGATCTTTCTCGGCACCTAAACGTAAATGAGACTGATATATATATAACGAGAAGTTACCTGACATAAATACTAACCTGCGTAGTTATTTAATGTCTGACTAATAATACTAACGAGAGACTCACCTTCGTCTTACTAACCGGTATTGTAGTCAATGTGTTTATAACCTTTTTTGTTTAACGATTTGTTAAACGGAATGTACGTGCTCTGTGATGTCATAGCAGTAAGCTGAGAGAGGCTCGTCATGTCATCGCTGAGCTGGCTGGCTGGCTCTCTGTGTGTGTGTGTGTGTGTGTGTGTGTGTCTCTCTGTCTGTCTGTCTGTCTGTCTCTCTCTCTCTCTCTTACTCTCTCTCTCTCCCTCTCAATTCAATTCATTTGTATTGTCAAAGCAATTGGACATGCATACATACATACATATATATGGAAAATAAACAATATGTGTACATCTCTTTCTGCATTAGTGGTGCCCTCACAGATGTGCAAGTTACATGACAGACAGACAGACAGACACACACACACTTTCACACACAGACAGACAGACACAGACACACACAGAAACACACACACATACTTTGACAGACAGACAGACAGACACACGCATATTATGGGTCTTTGTTGGGTAGTGAAATGGGTAGCATCAGTCGCAGTGTGGGTAATGTCAGGGAGCCAATCATAGTCCCCGTTATTTGCATATTCTGGGAAAAGCAACTAAACACGTTTAGTCATGTATTTGTCCATAGTTTACACATGAGATGAAAGAGACAGTATGACGTATTGAGCACCTGGGATTCCTCATGTGTATGTGAGGGGCAGAGGAACCGGATCCCAAGTGTGCGTCCCAGGTGCTATAGGTTTCAAAGCATGCAGGGGAATAGGCACCCCACCCTGACACTTAAAGAAGACTGGATAGGGAGATATAAATAGCAATGGGGAGACTCTTGTACTTGGTGTGGCTCTATCCATATAGTGGGGCCAGCAGGTGCAGCAATAGAAGCTCAGCCTGGGGAGACTGGATTTAGCATTTCCTCTCCATTTTGATAACTATCCATAATCATTTCTGCAAAATACTTCTATGATACCTATGTATGTTTTTTACTTGTACTATATTATACTATCAAGTATCAGTGTACACATACAATGTGACCTGTTACATTAATACAGAGGCCACGGAAGGCCAGATCACTAATAGCCACTGTCCCCTGATATTACACTTTTTTACAATCACTTTGGCACTCATTTCAGAACCTTGATGTCATTTTTCAAAACTCTAGACACTAAACTCACACCCGATGATCAAAATGCACATTTTTCAAAACTCTAACACTTTTTTACAATTGCTTGGATACAATACACATCAACCTCAGATCATTTGTTCATTGAACTAAAATGACACAACTTAACATCAAAGTATTACCATTTCAAAATGCAATTCACACATTACATCTGAGATCACTGTCTATTCATTTCATTACAAAGATCTAACTATCAATTGATACAGCTGCTCAAAATGATAAGTGACTGTTGCATTACTCTTAATGCATAATTTTATGGAAACTGACAAACAATATTCCATGTTTCGATCATGAAAGTTTCAGGATAATGAGATCCATTGACATCAATAAACGAGGAGCATGAACCAGTTGGACTACATTATCTATGGATGTAATATTTCATCATCATTCATCATCATGTAGCACTTTTCCACACCATGTTTGCAGTGTGGAAGGAAAGTTAGAAATTCTTTCTCTAATACCTGTTTTTCACTCTTGTATACTTAAGAAAGATAAGGTCAAGCTAGAAGGTCAGGCCAGAAGGTAGTTTGATTTCTGTTTGTTATTTACGATGAGAATCTTGGAGACAATGTCAAACAGTATGATTGAAGTGCCTGCTCCCTAATCCATGTGTTGATCTATGAACTCTGTCCTATAATGATATAAATTCTGCTTAGCTAACTTTTAAGATAACATAGTAATGACTTTCTGATTATAACCAGCTCTTTGATTTTTGTGTATAAAAGCTCTGACTGTTAAAATGAAGGCAGAGCGACTTTGGGATCTACTTGAGTCACTGTTCCTCTCCACGCTGCGTGTATTAAAGGCATTGCAACTAACGCTCCAACCTGGTTGAAGATGATTGTTCTTCCACATCAGATTTGACATAACTGTATGTATGCAGGCCCTTGTAATTGCTTTTCCAATACTGCCAACTGGTTATTGATGATTGATTTCACATTGTGGTACGAGTATCGAGTGAATTGAGTGCTATCCACCCCAGCAACACAGTGATAACATGGAGCCGGCAAGTCATCCAGGTCACAATAGAGGTCAAGCAGTGGGAGGAGGAAGACGTGGTGGTCAAAGGAATGGAAGGGGACATGCACCCCTTCTGAGAGGTGGTCGTGGGCCTCGTCATAGAGGAGGGCTTAGGCCTCACCAGAGAGGCAGCCATGGGCCTCATTTGAGAGGTGTTGGGGGAACGTGGTAGAGGACAAGGCCACGGACCAGACAGCGGCAGCAACAGCAAATAGTGTCCAGTGAAATCCGAGAAATAGTTGTAGAGCATGTTGTAAATCATGGCATGACCATGACTGAGGCAGCTACAATGATTCAATCAAACCTCAGAATCAACTCAGGATCAACTGTGGCCTCAATCATCAGAAATTTCCGTACTGAGAAGCGGCAAGTCTTCAGCATGCACTAAACATTAGGCTACTCTCAATTGTCAAATGACTGTATACTGCATACCAATGTGTAGCACAGAGTATAGTGTGCCTTTTGAAAGAAATGCAGACAGAGTGAAGCAGCTGATGACTGAGTATGTTCAGGTATGTTCAGTTTCAAGATGCCTCTTGTGAAAAATGGTTGTGAGAACCTGAACCTGAACACAGGGCTGATGGAAATTCAGAAGTACAGTAATCAATCCTTTGTTTTACACTAAGCCAGGTGAGGAACACTGCAGTTGACATTTTACTGTAGTTTTGTTCTTTTTTGTAGCTAATTATTGTTGCATGGATTCAAAGAAACCTATGGTGTGATTTGATTGTATTGCATCAATACATTTCAGATTTTGTTCAATGATTCCACTGTGTCTGTAGTATTCTCTCTACTAGTCCTTTTACAGTGATGTATTTATGTGTAGTACCATAATGAAACATGTATCACATATTTTGTACTACAATATTTAATGATTGTACGAACAACTACACAGTGAAACTATCGGTATCTTCTGTGTGGGTGATCTAAATAAATGTTACTATGGTATTTCATGATAAATGAATTATTTGAACCAACAAGTCTGCAAGTGCAAGGTTTCTTTAAAGATATGAATGCACAATGCAATGTTTTGAACATTGGACAGCCTGTGTTACAAGTGATGACCGTTTTGAGTTTTGTGTCTAGAGTTTTGAAAAATGACATCAAGGTTCTGAAATTAGTGACAAAGTGATTGTAAAAAACTGTATATTCATCCTATTTAATGTGCTCTTTTAAAATGTACTTTTCTTTTTTATGTTGCCATTTCTGTTCTACCAATGTTTCAGTTGTTAGCCAAAGATTGACAGAGTACATCTCATACACACAGGCCAGACAGCAAGGATTTCTTTTTGAAATTCAATTACAAATGCTGCATGAACTCATCAATACGATTAGAGCTCCTGAAAGCAATATAACTAACTCACTCTACAGCATCTCATTAGCAGTGAAAAGAAACCAAGAAAGTTGGGACAGTCGACTGTTTACCACTATGTAACATCACCTTTTCTTTTAATAACACTTATTAAGCACTTGGGCACTGAAGACACCACTTGGTTAAGTTTAGCAAGTGGGATTTCCCCCCATTCATCCATTATGCATTTCCTCAGCTGCGCAACTGCACAGGGCCTTCGTTGTCTTAATTTGCACTTCATAGTGCGCCACACATTCTCAATTCGGAGACAGGTCAGGACTGCAGGCAGGCCATGCTAGCACCCGCACTCTCTGCCTACGCAACCATGCGCTTGTAATCTGGGCAGAATGTGGTTTGGCGTTATCCTGCTGAAAAATGCAGGGATGTCCCTGGAAAAGACGATGTCTGGATGGCAGCATATGTTGCTCCAAAATGTGTACATCTCTTTCTGCAAAAATGGTGCCCTCACAGATGTGCGAGTTACATGACAGACAGACACTCATACACACTGTCACACCCACACACACACACACACTTTCACAGACAGACACACGCACACACACTCACTTTCACACAGAGACAGACACACAAACACAGAGACAGACACACACACACTCACTTTCACACAGAGACACACAAACACATACACTTTCACACAGACACACACACACATACATACATACATACATACATATATAAGGAAAAGAAACAATACATTTAAAAATCACAAAAAGATGTAATAAAGTACAGAAAATCTAAATGTAATAAAATGTGATCTTTAACACACAAATATGTATGGCTGGTCGGATGCGTCTTGGACTCGGGTTCCTCTTCATTACGTATAATGCTTTTGCCTTTTGCTATAGCTTTCCGTGGAGGGGATCGTGGGTGAGTTTGTACCATTCTTGGGAGGCTCTGCCTTGTTGGGGCGGAGCTGTGATCCAGGTGAACAGCAGATCGGACATAGGTGGGCATGTGGGCGGAGGAGGAAGGCCGGTCAAGCAAATAAGCTTGCTAAGGTACGCAGCAGCAGCAAGCAGCCCCACCATCCAGTCAGCCAGCCAGTCTGGCTGGCAGTGACTGAGTGGTTGACAGACGGCAAGCAACGGAATGTACGTGCTCTGTGATGTCATAGGAGTCACCTGAGAGAGATGTTTGTGATGTCATCGCTGAGCTGGCTGGCTCTGTGTGTCTTGCTGGCTGTGTGTGTGTGTGTGAGAGAGAGAGAGACTTTTTGACTTTTATCAGACTTCATTGCCTGTTTGCAACACGCAATAATTCATACAAAAGAAAATAAATAAATAAATAAAAAATAGTGTTCCCCTTTGTTTGTCTCCCCCCAACAAGCATTAACTCCGCCACTGATCTGTACACTTTTAAAGAAAGCAACCCAATACACACAACAAAACAACCATCAAATACTAAACCCTATAAATGAATTACATAATAAAAACCAACTCCCCGTCATACAATTCACAAAGGGCATCATTAATACACCAGACCTGTTCAAAACTCTCCAAATCATTCATCAGCCTGTAATAGTTAAACTCTAGTCTGACTCTGCACTTGACCAGCATGGCAAACACTCTCACTGCATCCTCACTGCCCTCCCCACACACTCTGTTCTTCCTAGTCTTATAGACGGCCATTTTAGCCTGGCCCAGCAAGAAGTTTACCAGCTGGTCCACATGTTTGGTCTTTCTGGTGTATCGCGCCCCTAAAATAAAAACCTTTGTGTTAAAAATCAGGTTAAGATCAGTAAAAAGACGAGTTAAAAGACTAAAAATGGGTGACAACCGAGAGCAAGTGCTGAAACAGTGAAACACGGTCTCTCTCTGAGCACAGAATGGGCAGGCGTCGGACACAGCAGGGTTAAGAACAGTAATAAAAGAATTGACAGCAATAATGGTGTGTAACACCCTCCACTGCAGATTGCCAGCTCTCTTATTGAGGGGGGCTTGTACAGGCTTCTCCAGGCGGGCGCAGTGTCTTCCCCCAGCCCCAGCCTGTAAAGTAATTTTAGGAATCACAAAGAAACAGTTGAAAGTGCTAAATAAGTATTTTGATGCACCATATTAATTTAGGAAATTTACATGTTGTTTTTCATCAGCTTCTGTATCTGATGGCTCCACATCACTGGCTGGATTGACAGCAACGACACTCTAAAAAAAGAAGTGTTAAGTTTGAGCATTCAGGACTTGTTTTGAAGATCCTGAATATCACTGGTCCACAATTTATCTGTGAAACTATGGGTTAATCTCCATATACAAAATACTTTTCACACACACTTTAAATTTACAACTAAATTTACATGTTGATGTCTTTCGTCAGCTTCTGTATTTGATGGCTCAATATAACTGGTTGCATTAACAGCAACGGCACACTACAAGAAAATAACATTATATTTAAACATTCAGGACTGGTTTAGCATCACCTCGAATATCCCTAGCCCTTGAGGTCGATTGTTATTGTGGTCTTCAAGACCAGTGCTTCTCAACCTTAGTCCTGGAGGAGGCCCACTGTCTGCTGATTTTCATTACAACAACATTGTAGGTTATATCAGTGACTGTGGTCCTAAAGTACCCCTAAGCCTGCTGTTTTTTTTCCAGTTGAGCTCTTAATTACCTAATTGGCTTAACTGAAGCCATTTAACCCTTTTCCCAGGTCTTTGGTTGTTGATGAGTTACAAAGAGCTGGATTGTGGCCCGCCATGACTGGAAGTGAAGAACACTCACTCTAGGCCTTTAACTTAATGTTCATATGTAGGGGCCTATCCATCTGATTTGTTTTTGCACATTTATTAACAGAAAAATTGATGGTACGTGAAATCATCTGAGCTGAAAAACATAATGTTCCACCAATAATAAAATAAATGTATTAATTAAAATTATAGAGATAATAGAATGTTCACAGATTATTAGTTCAGAAAATAAAATATTTTTTTATATCTTAAATAGAATTAACACTCAAATCAGTTGTAGGGTAAACAAGGTCTATTTTTTGGATTGATTTTATAATTATACATGTATGGCTGCATGAAGCTTACCTGAGAATCTGATATTTTAGTAACTTTGTTGCTTCTTGTTGGGTAGTCCACGTTTGCCGCCGTTCTTTTTCTGTAAATGTAAATCAAAAGGCAATAATTACATACTGTAATTAAAATACAAAAAGTATAAACATTGTATTATTATTTTTGTATCCTGTTTCTCCATCTCGATGCTGATCTTTTTGGAATTGCATATCTAGGTTTACTTAAATACTGTTTATAAGATTGTAAACTCATCATCCAAATTTCTTCATTTGCCAAACTTTATGTAGTGCGCTTGCAGTTTCAGAAGAAGAAAAAAAACTGTAACAGATGGGATATGTAGTACTTTATACTCGAGTGGTCTATGCGATTACACCCTGTTGGTGTTATTAAGAACGCCGAGTACCAGAATGCAGAGCGGGACTGTTTTTTGTGCCGTGACTTGTCGGGGGAAAAACGGACGAGAAGGTGAAGGTAGTATGGCGGTGATGCACGCGTTGGTGAAGTGGGAAAGCGGGGTCGACAAAGACTCTTACAGCGTGATTCCCACTGCTTGCTTTCGCAATTTTGATTTATTCAGCATTGCTGATGATGACGAAGAGACGACTCGAAACTTCAGAGCAGAGTGGAGAGACACGAACAAACCTCCAAAAGGTGGATGGCCTGTCCATGAAGCGCAGATCATTATGACTGGTAACAATGTTTATTTAAAAAAAAAAACATTAAAGTCTTTACATGCTATTTGATATATACAATCACAGTATATTTGAAATGAATGTTTAAGTTATTAATGTGTTGTACGTCTAACATACTCTTATAACATGGTAGGTGGTGGTGAGGGCGCTAAAAACTCGTCATACTTGACTGGCATTTGTAAGAACGATTTATTGTGTGTTGTGCTTTACAATAAAATCCCCCAAATCACAAAATAAATTAAACCAGATATAATTTAACTTCAGTTTTGATTCAGTGTTGGCTGTTCATCTTAATTTGTATGGTCAAAGCACAGTATTTTTATGACAAATAAATATAATCCCCAAATATCTGTGGACATAATGCAGGGTTTTATTTATTTTATTTTTATTTTAGGAAAAGAAGGCGAACTAAGAAGAAAACTTAATGACCTAACAAAAATGCCCTGTCCTAAAATGAAGAGAGTACCTAAACCAAACAAAAAACTTCAAATTTCAGATGATAGTGACCTTGATGAACCACAGTTACCGGTGAGATAATTACTGCAAATATTAAATAAATGTATTGCAGGATTGTTTTTTTTTAATCATATTCATATATATATATATATATATATATATATTTTCATTTTAAACTCTTTTCCTCTCTGAATACAGCACAAAATAAGAAAGAAAACCGATGGAGCTTCAAGAATTAGATCCCGTCATATTCTACAGACATTTAAAGAGTCCAGTGAAGTTGAGCTACAGCAAAACGTTAAGCAGCTCGAAAAGGAAAACACAAGACTTAAAAATGAAAACCAATGTCTTCGAAACCGTATGGTTGATGGTAAGTTTTTTTATTTATAGCAAATAATTCCTTACCTTGATAAATGTTATTCTTCAGTAATTTAGATTCCAGAGTAATGTATTATAGTTGATCATACTGAAGTAATCTAGAACCACAATACAGACTCTTAATGTGCACTGTCTAATAGTTTAATAATACTGATTATTAAATAAAGTTTTTCAACATAACTTCATAATCCTACATTAATGACTATATGCATTACATTAGACCTGGAAATTCTTGTATTTTATCTTTTTTATTTTTTTCGTAGCTAATGTTAATGACCCACAAAAAGGTCAGTTTGCCAATAACATAGAGCAAGTCTCTCAAGTATAATTGCAGGCATTGATGGTTTTGTTTTCACTTTGCATTAAATATATTACTAGAAATGATTATCATTTAATACTAAGGTTTTTTTCTCCAGAGATTCCAGACCTTTTGGACAATCTGAAAAAAATTGTAACAAAAGCCACATTTATCAGCAATGAAGACAAAAGTGTGTCACCATCAAGTGGTTCTGACAGCCCCACAGCAAATTGTTCTGAATCTGACAAAGAATCACCAAAACAGGTATAACACTCTTGGTCTACAATATTACAAAGACAAGGTAAAAATATATATATTGAAAACAAATATTGGTTGTAAACAATCTAATGATGCTACATTATCAGTTATATTCATAGTTATAGTTGATAATAAGAATGTAATTGAATTATGGGTGTCACAGATTCACTGACTTTATTATGTCTGTAAATTAATAAACTTAGAATTGAGACATACTGTGGTCTTTAATAACACATTTCTGTAACAAAATCACAGCCTTACTGATAATGTATTCCACTTAACATAATATAAGAATAGTTTGGGGATAAACTTGTTTTTTATTTACCATTGTCTTTTAGGTGGAAATATTCCCAGGCACTGGAGTTTACATTGACAAACTGTCCTGGATCCTTGCAGAGAGGTGCAGCACGAATACGTCATATGCAAGAACCCTGACGGTTGCTGTCTTTGACTTTCCAACATTACTAAAGAGCAATCTTCGTGGTGGTGGCAGCAAGAGAGATCCAACTTCGGAGACATTAAGATCCTCATTGATGTTATTGAGGATCATATACAGCTGCCTTCGGAAGGACACGACGTGTTTCAGTTGCGGGGCTTTGCAGCCCAGCGGGACCCTCTTAATGCCGGACATCAGCTGCCCGAGCCGGTGCGGATGAACGGAGGGACGTTAGACAGCGTTACCTTCCGGGCAGGAGCAGCGAGCGGCAACACCGGGGTGAAAGTGTCGTCTAACACTGTGCCATTAGCCACTAGCTGATTGAGCAGATCAGTGGTTTTTAAGAAGATAACAATGGCAGCAGACTTGATATTTTCACACCCTGCTACCTCCCCAACCGCTAACACACACTGCTCTAGGGGGCAGAACTGCACCGGAGCGATCTTGACTCCATGGCGTCGGGTCAGTTTTTCAAAAGACGCATTCAGGGGGTCCGACCCCCCGACCCGGGAAGAACTACCGGTACTCCCCCCTCCCCTCCCCTGTTCCCCCACAATAAGAAAAGCACTGAAAACAGAAGACAAAATAAACAAACTGAAAAAAGTAAAGCAACAAAAAAACGCAGCCAAAGGACAGAGCTCTCAGCAGCACTCCCGCTCACTGCAGACCCCTCCCACACACTCCCAGCTGAGAGAGAGAGAGAGAGAGAGAGAGAGAGAGAGAGAGAGAGAGAGTGTTAGTGTCTGTCTGTCTCTCTCTCTCTGTAGATGCATCATAGGGAACATATGTAACAATCTCTCTTTTTGTTTACCAAAAATGAGAATGAACGTATTTCAAGTGGGTGTTGCCTTGGTTGGAAACGTTTTAAGATTATTTATGAAGTGTAAAGTGGATTTGTCTCAGTTCTCCGTAGTTTTCAATGTATGTGCCATTCAGTAGCGTTCATGTTACAGATGTGCCCTATGCAGTGGTAGGGTCAATAAAATGTCAGTAAAACTTTATTTTAGCAATTATGGAGGGGAAGAACTGCAAATAGAGGGTCCCCACTAATTATCTAACTTACCAACAACGTTTCAAATTAGGTCTTGCGAAGCTGCCAAATAATGCTGTATAATCGTATGTGTCTTCATACACCGGCTGCTATAGTCTGATAGCTTTGATTATATATATATATTTTCTCGTGAACCACAAATGCTATTTGCTTGATTTTTACAGAGTATGTTATAAATACCATTCTTATGAAGCCTGACAAATTGTATGCTGTAATTATGAATATTTTCAAATCATTTGTTTGTTTTTCCTAACATGTTACAAATGTTCCCTATGTGAAAGATGCATTATATCTTAATAACGTCTAAACAATTAAAGATATACAGATTATTATTTTCGGTAAAGTTATAACACATTGCTATTAACTATGTGTGTCAGTAAAAGTTTAAAAAATCCTAACAATTTTTTATTGATCCTGCAAAATAAGTGTTTAGGGAACATTTGTAACATAGTTAGGGTTAGCCACTGGGTAAGGGTTACATCTTCAGCAGTAAGTTTATTCATGTTAATTATTCTCATCAATGTTAAAGAACAATAAGTTATATCATGTGTGTCGATAAAATGCTGATATTCCATAACGTTTGCTTGTGTATTCTGCAAAACACATATTTAGGGAACATTTGTAACATTAGGGTTACGATTTGCCATAGACGCGGAATGAGTTTGATTGTGATGTTAAATGGGGTTTAAAGACGCAGTCGCCTCGGTGCTGATTACTATTGCTGTGTTTCTCCACTTCTACTCCATGCTTGGGAACGCCCACATCCAGTGACGTCAAAACCGGTGGAAAAGCGGGCCGGTTCAAAAAAGATCAGCTGGATCCCAGGCCGAGCAGCAGCTCCGGCTCCAGCACCGGCACCATGTCGCTGGAAAAGCGCTAAGTGAGCTCACAGTGAGCTCAGTGTAATGTCTGCTCTGGTGAGCTCACAGTGTGACCTAGTCGTGAGTTCACGTCTTCACTGGGTAGTCCATGACAACTTAATTGACTCAATTCTTGGGCTTAATTGGTCAAAATGACCATTGGTTGAAGGTACTCAGGGACTGATGTGTAGAGAGACTTATTAAACCTGCAGGATTGTGGTTTTCCCAGAACAGAATTAACCAGTGTAGCGTTATGTTGGGTGTATTCTGATAAGAGCATTTTAGCTCTGAGCTGAAGCACTGATCTAAAGAAGACCTCTCCCCCCCAAATTTATCAGATTTCCTTAACTCATCAGCATGTGAACTGGTTTACATCAAAGTGACAGTCTTGGGAGGATGGCACCGAGAATGGGCCAAATAGCTTGGAATCCCTGCTGTGAGATGTCTGGGGAAGGGGGCCTGTGAGGAAATAAAAACTCTTTGAAATGGACGAGAGCCGAAATCCCGACACAGAGCTACGAACCCGTGCCAACCGGCATTTCCAAAAGATGGCATGGATTGACATCAGTCATACATCAAGCCCCCCTCCAATAGGACACTGGGGGCTGAAGCCGAAATCCAATCTCACAAACTAAAGAACCAATCACCTATTGATCTGACAGGCGTATAAAGGGTAACGCACGGCATCTCTCTCTCTCTCTCACCTAAACCAGTAACTCGCTGCCACAGCTCAACTTGTATCTCTGTTGCCAGAACCGGAACCAGAAACCAACTAAGTCTTTACCAGCAACAGAAGGGTTAAACTGGGAGAAGGAGATTGAGCCGTACGAAGAATTCTTTTAAAGGACTTTATTAAATAAAGAACTTTACAGACTGCGCTGCCCGCCTGTGCCCAGCCATCCAGCTGGACAATTGACTAAGTCGACTGAATACGAAAGTCATTTAAATAGCTATTTGAGTCTTAAGAAACTTGACCCTTGGAACGAACAGGGCCCTGCTTTCCTCAAAGACTTTGTCTTCAAGTAACTACGGTGGAACCCTGCTTACAAAGAAGATTTTGTGCACAACCTTGGAGCCTTCAAACCAGTGGAAAATCTGTTTGGAAAAGACTCTACATTCGCGAAACCCCAACTTCCAGGTGCATCGACTGAGTGGAAGTTCTTGGACAAAGCCGAACCGGACTGCCTTTGTTCCAAACCACACGGACCTCGTGCCGTGTGCTGTTATCTGAGCCCGAAGCCAGAGAGGCCTCTCTGCGACGAAGTTCACATAAGTTTAACAGTTTGGAGTTTGTGATTCATGACATTTGAGAAATCAATTAGAAATGTTAATCTGTGATTCATAACTCTAGAATGTGTAATATCATTTAGTTTTCTTAAATATAAATGTGTGTTGCATTCAACTGTTTTGTTGATAATTTTAGAAATAAAATCTGTCAACGCCGAGAAATATCTTCTCATTCCTGTTTAACTGTTTAGTCTGAAATTGACACAAGTGAATAGACACCAGATTATAGGTGGCCCTGCCTATCCTTAATCATTGAATAATAATCAGTTAAGGGAAATTGTGGTAACAAGTAATGATAGGGTCTTTCTCTCCACCTAAACGTTAATGAGACTGATATATATATAACGAGAAGTTACCTGACATAAATACTAACCTGCATAGTTATTGAATGTCTGACTAACAATACTAATGAGAGACTCACCTTCGTCTTACTAACCGGTATTGTAGTCAATGTGTTTATAACCTTTTTTGTTTAATGATTTGTGTGTTATCATATGCGATCCCATGGTCTTTGATTTGGTCACGGAAGTGATTTGTCTTTGATTTGTTGATCTAGAGTTGAATTTTAATTAGTTTTTCCCTTTTGTATAATTAGTGTAGTGCTACATTTAGTCTTTGTTTTTGAATAAATTTGACAATTTATATCTTTGGAATTGGTGTCTGCGTCCAATTATTACAGAAATTGAGTTCTACAAGATTCCAGGATTCGTGATAAGGTGATACTATAAATTCACTTCTTTAATTGAATTTTATAAGTGTACCTTACGCTACACCTTTGACCACCACGTCTTCCTCCTCCCACTGCTTGACCTCTATTGTGACCTGGATCACCTGCCGGCTCCATGTTATCGCTGTGTTGTTGAGGTGGATAGCACTCATTTCACTCGATACTCGTACCACAATGTGAAATCAATCATCAATAACCAGTTGGCAGTATTGGAAAAGCAATTACAAGGGCCTGCATACATACAGTAATGTCAAATCTGATGTGGAAGAACAATTCCTTTATCCCTCTGTTCTCCACCAGGGTTGTGCTGTTCGCCTCGATTGGCAAGTTTGCAGTGTGAGGAGTGGATCCATGTCGTCGTTCCTAGGCACTTCACAGCTGTGTGGGTGGTCAGGAGCACCTGGTAGGGCCCTGTCCACCTGGGCTGTTGGGAGGACTTTCTCTTGTGTGCTTTGATATACACAGTCATCTTGCTGGAAGGGGTGGTAAACCTGCTGGGATGGTTCAGTCTGGGCGGCTTTCATCTGTGAATGGACAGCTTCGAAAGCACGTGTTAGTCCCATACAAAAAGACAACATAGCATCATCCATCAAGTGGATGTCCATTTCCCTTACAGACAATGGAGGAGTGATGGAGAGTCTCATAAGTCATCCCATAATAATCTCACACAGAGAAAGACCTGTTTTTCTCAATTTGCTGACGATTTCATTGTCATTAGGACTATAGGAAGGGGATCTGGACGTTTGAGTCCTGTTTGTTTGCATATATTAGACAGCTTATTCTTTAATATCCCATTTTGTTTCTCCACTGCTCCAGCTGACTGAGCCTGATGGGGCAGTGAAAATGTTGTTTACCTCGCAGGGCTTTGCATAGTTCCTGCACTATTGTCCCAGTGAAGTGAGTGTTCCTATCACTGGAAATTTCCCTGGAATGCGAAATCTACATATAACATCCCTTAACTGTATTTTTGCTACTTTTACTACTTCAGCCTTCCTACGGGATAGGCTTCAACCCATTTAGAACACCTATATATTATTACAAGTATATATTCATATCCACAACATTTAAGCTTTTGAACACAATCTATTTGCATATTGCAGGATTATGAGCTTGACAAATGTGGCAAGTTCTACAATATTGCTAAGCTGTTACTATAAAACCTGGGGCAAACCAATTTAAAAGACTGATGCACACATCCCCCCTTTGCCCGTGTGGCCAACACCATGCGCCACATGGGCAAACCAGGGAAAGAGTGCCTGTGAGGCAACCAATGCATTAGCAAATGTTTGAGCTCTCTTATGGAAGGTGCAGTGGCCAGTTGCAATTTCCTGGAGCTTTTACAGTGCATCTCAAATTAAATTTCATCCAGCCCCAGGTCATAAAAGTCAAACCCTAGTTACGACATACATAACACATACATTTTGTTGCTTCAAAGAGAATACAAAAGTCAGCAAAACATTCTTTTTTACAAATTCAGTTTGTAAACTGTATTGTACATATATTTGTTGCGTTTTGATTTATAAACATTATACATTGTACAAATCTTAAGTGAAGGGCAATGGACTGATTCTGACTTCATGGCTGTCATTCTATTCATTTGAATAATGTGACATCTCCACTAATAGTACATTATAAATTAAACTATCAATAGAAGAATATGTGCTACTGCGGACGTCATCTGAGCAGTTTCACAATATATTGTAGATTCCTATAATCTGGAAAACCTTTAATTATAGTATTTTAACTTATTTCTCCACTGAGTCAAGCATCACTTCAGCGTAGTGGACCTCAGCATTGGTCTGTTCAAGTTGCTGTGAGGCTGTCTTTAAAGCCGCGCCCTCGGCCTACTGTGTCTCAACAAGAACACCAGCATCTTCTCCATATGGGTCAGACATCGGTTCCTTCAGGACACGATTCATAATATGCATATCTGCCATGTGGAATAAATCAGTCTGAAGACACAATGTGTGGTTCACACAACATCAGAGATCGTCCTTATAAAAGGCATCTCTATCACATTAGTTGACATTCGCACAATCTATAAGGTTTCTAGTAAAGGGACAATTCAAAATAATAATAATCTTGATTCCAATTTATCTCATTTATCAAATTATTTCAGTACAGCACTCAGCTGTCGTCAGCAGCATCATATCTCCTGTGTTTATTGAATCAGCTTTACTTCCTAGTGTAGATACTCTTTTTGTGTGGAGTTGTCAAAGTTTCAAAACAATGTGCTTATCTTTGTCCTTTTATCTAACTTAAATACCTGAGAACATTACAATAACTATTACAGCAGCTCCTTCAACACCATAGTTAATAGTAGTTGGGTAAATGATGGCAGTTATTAATCTTTGTTTCTCAATTCATTTTTTACCAATAAACCATAATTTGAAATTATTTCCATACTCCTATTATTCCTATTTTCATTATTATTAGTTTTATGCGGTTGTCATCTAGTATGTGATGTATTCGTCTGTATCAACATCAATATTATTATCATTATTAATACAAGCAGTGTAAATTACCATTCATTACACTCTTGCTCTGTTTGTAATAAGTTATGAACCCTTACACGTACTTACAGTCTCTGCCTTGTCTCTGACTTCTCTCTCTCTCTCTCTCTCTCTCTCTCTCTCTCTCTCTCTCTCATCTCAGGCTGCTTGTCTGCTCAGGCGAACAGGGGGAGCAGAGGAGCACATACGGCCCTTGCCCCCTGCCCCCCTCTTCCTAATTGATAGGGTATTTCTGTTTGTGAAAGGACTATTTCCAAACAGTTTTATAACTTGCCATGACTATGTTTCATTAAATTAGTTATGTTACACCTTTAGTTATACCTGTAGTAACTTCATTATTTTCCCTCATATTCCAGTCAATCACCATCAGAGTCTCTCGTGGCAGTACATTTGTCTCACACAGAACAAACTCTCCTTTCTCAACCGCTTTCAATTTTGGATAACATCGCACTGCATCCCAACAGCTGTTCTTTCTCCTATTCCTAATTTCTTACAAGAAAATGCAAGTTATATTTGATCGATTTGTATTATTACTATTTATATACATTTCACTACATTATTGTAGTTAATGAATGTATTTAATCTTTGGAAAATAAGCCTTTTCATTGATCTCAATAATGATGTCCAGGTACTTCAGGAAAGCACATTTTCAAAAAATGTGTCCAGTCAATGATTTCCCCAACTAAGAACCTGCGTGGGCACTAAGACTGTCCTCCTGCGCGGCTCATGTCTTTATTGTGTCACTTCCTCCTATTGAAGTCCAATCTACACCAGTACAGGTTCAGAAGAACTGTTCCCGAATCCAGATTGAACTGATCAATAGTTAATTTCTTACCTACACATTGTATTTAGGGATCTATTTCTAGGGATTTAAAAACTCTTCATTGTGGAACTCATAGCTTCCAAATGAGCACATCGTTAATTTCCTGGAGTATCTGGTTATCTATTTATCAATATGTAAGAAACCTTCACCGAATGTTTGTGGTTGCCTCGGATTCCTATTTCTAAATTTGGCTCTAATTCCATTTCTAACATGTTACTTTTAACTTCTGTATTCGTAAGACCTATTTAAATAACTTAATTTTGTATTATTATTTCTGTTTGCAATAGCATTCTGTGTACAGTTAAATGCTGACTTTCTTGTAGGTCTGTTATTACAACATATTTAACTGGCGTTTTTTAGCTATCATTCTGTAACTATTTGTGACTTATGACTCTCTTAGTCATATTCTGGACTATACAGTACATGAAAAAGTCAAAATATGGACATTTACCTTGCGCAAACTGAAAACGTACAAACATACAAAGAGACACATATTAATTTATATCCATAGTAAATTCAGATACCATGGTTTTGGTTGGCATGTTATATTGACCTGCAGTGTCTCAAACTACCCTTATTTATTACTTATCTAGTAATTTTCCTTCAGTATCTTGAGGACTGTCATTTATACTGAAAAACATATATATATATTTTTAATTTGTCTTCGGGGCATTCAGATTGAATTATGCCTGTTGTCTTTTCTTTCTTTTCTCTAACAAATGTTTTAAGATAGCTAGCTTTGGTTTCTCATTTCTTAATGCTTTGTATTCCTATTTTGCAAAACCGTTTTTAGGTGCTCAAGTCTATCTGAATCAAAAGTCCCATCTTCTGGAAACCTTAATTTTCTGTCACCTATTGTCCAGTCAAACGCACCGCTTCACTCCATAGTTATCATACATGTACCTTACATGTGTACCTTTAAGTGGCGGGTCGCCCGTCTTACTAGAGCTGTTCCCACACAGTAACACGTTTTCCCATTTTCTATGTATCGTTTTGTACACAACAACCAAGGCGTGCAAGCCCGCAAAATAACAATAAACGACAGGGGAGAAAACATAGCAAAAAACAAGAAAACACAAATAATACTAAATCCTATATAGGAATAACAACAAACATGCTTTTCAATGTTTGCATTTATAGAACTTGTATATAACTTAATGACTTTTCTTCATTTACCATAAACACTATAAACTTCTATAAACTATAAACACGTTATTTTATATTATCACCGGCGTATCAGATATTGAACAATTAATTAGCGCTCCTTTTTTTTTTTTTTTCTAATAGTAGGTCAAACCTACGCTGCAGTTTACAAACACACTTAAGCCTGCGGGAACCCAGACAGGAAAACACAGTCCTGTTCCTTCACAAACAAGAAGACACAGTCAAGTCTATGGTAACCCTAAGAAACCATGCTCCTCGGTTATTGGTGTCAATGGATCTCATTATCCTGAAACTTTCATGATCGAAACATGGAATACTGTTTGTCAGTTTCCATAAAACTATGCATTAAGAGTAATGCAACAGTCACTTATCATTTTGAGCAGCTGTATCAATTGATAGTTAGATCTTTGTAATGAAATGAATAGACAGTGATCTCAGATGTAATGTGTGAATTGCATTTTGAAATGGTAATACTTTGATGTTAAGTTGTGTCATTTTAGTTCAATGAACAAATGATCTGAGGTTGATGTGTATTGTATCCAAGCAATTGTAAAAAAGTGTTAGAGTTTTGAAAAATGTGCATTTTGATCATCGGGTGTGAGTTTAGTGTCTAGAGTTTTGAAAAATGACATCAAGGTTCTGAAATGAGTGCCAAAGTGATTGTAAAAAAGTGTAATATCAGGGGACAGTGGCTATTAGTGATCTGGCCTTCCGTGGCCTCTGTATTAATGTAACAGGTCACATTGTATGTGTACACTGATACTTGATAGTATAATATAGTACAAGTAAAAAACATACATAGGTATCATAGAAGTATTTTGCAGAAATGATTATGGATAGTTATCAAAATGGAGAGGAAATGCTAAATCCAGTCTCCCCAGGCTGAGCTTCTATTGCTACACCTGCTAAGTGGCTGCTGGCCCCACTATATGGATAGAGCCACACCAAGTAAAAGAGTCTCCCCATTGCTATTTATATCTCCCTATCCAGTCTTCTATAGGTGTCAGGGTGGGGTGCCTATTCCCCTGCATGCTTTGAAACCTATAGCACCTGGGACGCACACTTGGGATCCGGTTCCTCTGCCCCTCACATACACATGAGGAATCCCAGGTGCTCAATACGTCATACTGTCTCTTTCATCTCATGTGTAAACTATGGACAAATACATGACTAAGTGACTGAGTTGCTTTTCCCAGAATGCTTTGCGCCACGATATGCAAATAACGGGGACTATGATTGGCTCCCTGACATTACCCACACTGCGACTGATGCTACCCATTTCACTACCCAACAAAGACCCATAATATGCGTGTGTGTGTCTGTCTGTCTGTCTGTCAAAGTATGTGTGTCTGTGTCTGTTTGTGTGTGTTTGTGTGTCTGTCTCTGTGTGAAAATGTGCCTGTCTCTGTGTGAAAGTGAGTGTGTCTGTGTCTGTGTCTGTCTGTCTGTGAAAGTGAGTGTGTGAAAGTGTGTGTGAGTGTCTGTCTGTCTGTCTGTCTTTGAAAGTGTGTGTGAGTGTCTGTCTGTCATGTAACTTGCACATCTGTTAGGGCACCATATGCAGAGATGTACACATATTGTTCCTTTTCCATATACACTCACCTAAAGGATTATTAGGAACACCATACTAATACTGTGTTTGACCCCCTTTCGCCTTCAGAACTGCCTTAATTCTACGTGGCATTGATTCAACAAGGTGCTGAAAGCATTCTTTAGAAATGTTGGCCCATATTGATAGGATAGCATCTTGCAGTTGATGGAGATTTGTGGGATGCACATCCAGGGCACGAAGCTCCCGTTCCACCTGTAGCGTAAGGTACACTTATAAATTTCAATTAAAGAAGTGAATTTATAGTATCACCTTATCACGAATCCTGGAATCTTGTAGAACTCAATTTCTGTAATAATTGGACGCAGACACCAATTCCAAAGATATAAATTGTCAAATTTATTCAAAACAAAGACTAAATGTAGCACTACACTAATTATACAAAAGGGAAAAACTAATTAAAATTCAACTCTAGATCAACAAATCAAAGACAAATCACTTCCGTGACCAAATCAAAGACCATGGGATCGCATATGATAACACAAATCGTTAAACAAAAGAGGTTATAAACACATTGACTACAATACCAGTTAGTAAGATGAAGGTGAGTCTCTTGTTAGTATTATTAGTCAGACATTAAATAACTACGCAGGTTAGTATTTATGTCAGGTAACTTCTCGTTATATATATATCAGTCTCATTAACGTTTAGGTGGAGAGAAAGATCCTATCATTACTTGTTACCACAATTTCCCTTAACTGATTATTATTCAATGATTAAGGATAGGCAGGGCCACCTATAATCTGGTGTCTATTAACTTGTGTCAATTTCAGACTAAACAGTTAAACAGGAATGAGAAGATATTTCTCGGCGTTGACAGATTTTATTTCTAAAATTATCAACAAAACAGTTTAATGCAACACACATTTATATTTAAGAAAACTAAATGATATTACACATTCTAGAGTTATGAATCACAGATTAACATTTCTAATTGATTTCTCAAATGTCATGAATCATGAACTCCAAACTGTTAAACTTATCTGAACTTCGTCGCAGAGAGGCCTCTCTGCCTTCGGGCTCAGATAACAGCACACGGCACGAGGTCCGTGTGGTTTGGAACAAAGGCAGTCCGGTTCGGCTTTGTCCAAGAACTTCCACTCAGTCGATGCACCTGGAAGTTGGGGTTTCGCGAAAGTAGAGTCGTTTCCAAACAGATTTTCCACTGGTTTGAAGGCTCCAAGGTTGTGCACAAAATCTTCTTTGTAAGCAGGTTTCCACCGTAGTTACTTGAAGACAAAGTCTTTGAGGAAAGCAGGGCCCTGTTTGTTCCAAGGGTCAAGTTTCTTAAAACTCAAATAGCTATTTAAATGACTGACACTTTCGTATTCAGTCGACTTAGTCATTTGTCCAGCTGTAAAACTCCACTGATCAGGTGGGCACAGGCGGGCAGCGCAGTCTGTAAAGTTCTTTATTTAATAAAGTCCTTTAAAAGAATTCTTTGTACGGCTCAATCTCCTTCTCCCAGTTTAACTCTTCTGTTGCCGGCAAAGACTTGGTTGGTTTCTGGTTCCGGTTCGGGCAACAGAGCTACAGGTTGAGCTGTGGCAGCGAGTTACTGGTTCAGGTGAGAGAGAGAGAGAAAGAAAGGCCGTGTTTGTCCTTTATAGTCTGTCAGATCAATAGGTGATTGGTTCCTGAGTTCTTGAGATTGGATTTCGGTTTCAGCCCCCAGTGTCCTATTGGAGGGGGGCTTGATTTATGACTGATGTCAATCCATGCCATCTTTTGGAAATGCCGGTTGGCCTGGGTTCGTAGCTCTATGTCGGGATTTCGGCTCTCATCCACTTCAAAGAGTTTTTATCACCTACAGGCCCCTTTCTCCAGACATCTCATAGCAGAATAACAAACTATTTGGCCTCTTCTCGGTGCCATCCTCCCCAAAACTGTCACTTTGATGCAAACCAGTTCCAAGCTGATGAGCTAAGGAAATCTGATAACTTTGGGGGGGAGAGGTCTTCTTTAGATCCGTGCTTCAGCTCAGAGCCCAAATACTCTTATCCAAATACACCCAACATAACGCTACATACCCCCTTTCTTGAATGGGACTGAGGTCGACTAGGACGTTATCCCCTTCAAGACAAAATAAGACGTTAAGCATTTATCTCAAAGTTATGTAACAGAATTCAACAGTGGACTTCACCATTCATGACCCCGAGAAATCAAAGAAAACAAACTAATAGTTCATTATTTAAGCAGAATGTATTCCAATCAAATTGACAATCCTATACTAGCACATATACAGGTTACATATTATAACACTAGTACATTAAAACAAAAAAACAATTGGTATTACTCAGTATTGAGTATGGTTACTGACGGTAACCAATAGGTGGAAGTTGATTAACAGAGGGAGGTGACTGGGAATTCAGGTGTTATTCAGGCACCTGACCTTCACTATGTCTATAATAGTTGGTAGGGACCTGGGTTCGAATGGTTGGCTTACATGGTAAGCCGGTGCCCCCTTTAGGGACATGCACAAAAAATGGTCTCATTGGGAAGTTGTACCTTGGTGGCTGTATCATATCTGTCATTCAATTCCACCGGCTTTGGTGATTCAACTTGAGCCCACAACCTGTTCAATAGATCCTGACCAATGATCAACTTCAACTCAACTCAACTCAACTCAAATTTGGAAATATAAACTGGATGAACCAACTTAATCTTCCCAAAGGTGAACTCTAACAATGCCTTTTGAGTGAGCTGTGCCTTAGTCTCTGTGTAACTTGTAATGTTCACACTACAAGCTTCCACTTTCAGTCGTTGGTCTGAGGTTTCCATAATTTGTTTCAGGTTGCCCATTGTGGTGGCAGACATTAAACAAATTTCAGCCCCAGTGTCCAACAAGGCTCCTCACTCCCACACATTCTCAATGGTCACTTCTATGTAAACTTGCTTGGCTCTGCCTCTCTGTGTCAGATCACCCAGTAACATCACCAAAGGTTCAGCTTGCCTGCAGGCAACTTCCCCCACTGGGAGGTCCCAGTGGGCTGATGTGTCAGAGAAACCCCCCTGCTGTTCCTCACATCCAATCAAAAACACAGAGGCGGGGACAGGGGGTGGTTCCAGAGCTAGTCATTCCTTAGGTGGCGAGTCCGGCCCTTTACCCTGGCTACTAACTTCCAGTTTGGGAAGAGGGGGCAAAGGGAGCAGAGCTAAGCGTAGCAGTAGCTCAGAAACTGCAACATTGCTCAGAGACTGAGTTAACCCACCTAGGCTAGGAGCAGATTTCTTTTTTTTATTGTAAGCCTGGGTGTCTTGGATTCCATCCTTGGGAGGTTCTTTCCTTCTTTGAATCTCTGTCCCCTCTAACTCCAGTGGAGAAATAGGGCTCTCAGAGCGCCTTGCCAGTACTTGGGTGCTTGAATCTTTACGATCAGAAGTGCTATTGTACTTGCTTTCACAAGCTTTCTGTGCCATTTTTTCGAATTTCAGCTATGTTCATATACATTGCGTCTGCATGTAATATGATCATTTCCTTAATCGCTGGGAACAAATTAGCAACAAACAACCCTTTAAAGCTCACCTCTTCCTCGGCCCCGGGTCGATCTTGACCCGCAAAATAGGTTTTCCTAAGCTTTTCATAGTAATCACGGGGGGACTCATGCTTACCCTGTTTGATCTGCTGTGCGGCAGTCACTGCTGCCACTGGATCAATGAACCTGGAATAGTCCCTAACTAATGCTCTGCACAAGCGTTGAAACCTATCGCAGACCATGGACCCTTGCCTCTCCATCCAAGAATGGACTTGGCGAGAGGTAGTTTTGCGGATTAGGAGAACCTTTTCCTTCTCCGTAGCCTCAGGATAGAAACTCAAAGCATACTTAATGTCCTTAATATACGCTTCCACATTTCCTTCCTTGTCTGCTGGGTTAAAGGTTTCACAATCTTTAGCCAGTTCTCTCAACTGGCGCATGTTAACCTTTCGGTCTGGACTCTCGGGAGAGGAAGTTCGTCTGTGCGACGAGCTTCTTACCCTGGGTGGAGAAAGACTACAGGGAGGGGTACGATCAGGACGAGGCAACCCGGGGCCTAAATGTGGAGACGGTGTGCGACTCCGTGCATTGGCCGGTTCCGGCTGTTCCTTTATGCTGTCAGGTGTCAGCTTTGCAGCCCACCAAGAGGCAGCTTTCAGGGCCCCTATTTGTTGCTTGAGACGCTCATTTTCAACTTCAGTTGATTTGAGTTCTCCCCTAAGCACCTGATTTACTCTCCTCATTTCTTCACTGTCCCTTTTTAAATGTATGACCTCGCCTTCGAGTATCTCCATTTTTACAGTGCCCAAATCTTTCTCCCTGACTGTTTTGCAAAGACGCATTTCCAAAACATCCCGGTCCTTCAAAACTATCCTTTCATTTTCAACCGCTTTACATCTGTCATTTTGCAGACCTTTTACTTGGATCAGAGTTGTTTCCAATTCAACTTGACATTGTCTTAAATCATTTCCTAATTGCTCTCTCTGTTCAATTAAGTCCTCTTTTTCAGCATTCAACACAATGACTTGTTTTCCACAAGTATCTAGCTTTCCTTCAAATTCTAAAACCATTCCATGCCGTTTGGCTCTTTCTTCTTTCGCTTTAGCATACTTTTCTCCTAGCTTTTTCAGTTTTTCAAACTTGCTTATGATCCAGTTCACTACCCTTGAGCTCGCAAGTGCTAAGCTAGCCATAACTTTCATCACCTCTATCGACTCTTTTTCGAGTTGCGTCGTAGTGTCGTTTGCCAACTGAGTTCGACGCAACTCTACTTCAAAGTCCAAACTGCCTAGGCGTCCAAGGAATTCAGGAATCTCTGTTCCTGGTACCTTAACAATCAATGCTTCACATGGGGACATTTGGGTAATCATTGTTTTGGCTATTCAGTAACAACCCAACAGAACAGTACTCGATTAATCACCTAATGACTCTAATGCCAACGCTTAGGATATCAACAATTTATCACAAGTAACTAAAACAGACTTAATCTTTTGTGACTTTGGATTTATGACTGATGTCAATCCATGCCATCTTTTGGAAATGCCGGTTGGCCTGGGTTCGTAGCTCTATGTCGGGATTTCGGCTCTCATCCACTTCAAAGAGTTTTTATCACCCACAGGCCCCTTTCTCCAGACATCTCATAGCAGAATAACAAACTATTTGGCCTCTTCTCGGTGCCATCCTCCCCAAAACTGTCACTTTGATGCAAACCAGTTCCAAGCTGATGAGCTAAGGAAATCTGATAACTTTGGGGGGGAGAGGTCTTCTTTAGATCCGTGCTTCAGCTCAGAGCCCAAATACTCTTATCCAAATACACCCAACATAATGTTACACACCACATCCCAAAGATGCTCTATTGGGTTGAGATCTGGTGACTGTGGGGGCCAGTTTAGTACAGTGAACTCATTGTCATGTTCAAGAAACCAATTTGAAATGATTCGACCTTTGTGACATGGTGCATTATCCTGCTGGAAGTAGCCATCAGAGGATGGGTACATGGTGGTCATAAAGGGATGGACATGGTCAGAAACAACGGGCCGTGGCATTTAAACGATGCCCAATTGGCACTAAGGGGCCTAAAGTGTGCCAAGAAAACATCCCCCACACCGGTGGCTAACCCACCTCTATGTTACAAATGTTCCCTAAACACTTATTTTGCAAGATCAATAAAAATCCTTTAGGAAATTTAAACTTTTACTGACACACATAGTTAATAGCAATGTATTATAACTTTACCAAAAATAATAATCTGTATATCTTTAATTGTTTAGACGTCATTAAGATATAATGCATCTTTCACATAGGGAACATTTGTAACATGTTAGGAAAAACAAACAAATGATTTGAAAATATTCATAATTACAGCATACAATTTGTCAGGCTTCATAAGAATGGTATTTATAACATACTCTGTAAAAATCAAGCAAATAGCATTTGTGGTTCACGAGAAAATATATATATATAATCAAAGCTATCAGACTATAGCAGCCGGTGTATGAAGACACATACGATTATACAGCATTATTTGGCAGCTTCGCAAGACCTAATTTTAAACGTTGTTGGTAAGTTAGATAATTAGTGGGGACCCGCTATTTGCAGTTCTTCCCCTCCATAATTGCTAAAATAAAGTTTTACTGACATTTTATTGACCCTACCACTGCATAGGGCACATCTGTAACATGAACGCTACTGAATGGCACATACATTGAAAACTACGGAGAACTGAGACAAATCCACTTTACACTTCATAAATAATCTTAAAACGTTTCCAACCAAGGCAACACCCACTTGAAATACGTTCATTCTCATTTTTGGTAAACAAAAAGAGAGATTGTTACATATGTTCCCTATGATGCATCTACAGAGAGAGAGAGAGAGAGACAGACAGACACTAACTCTCTCTCTCTCTCTCTCTCTCTCTCTCTCTCTCTCTCTCTCTCTCTCTCAGCTGGGAGTGTGTGGGAGGGGTCTGCAGTGAGCGGGAGTGCTGCTGAGAGCTCTGTCCTTTGGCTGCGTTTTTTTGTTGCTTTACTTTTTTCAGTTTGTTTATTTTGTCTTCTGTTTTCAGTGCTTTTCTTATTGTGGGGGAACAGGGGAGGGGAGGGGGGAGTACCGGTAGTTCTTCCCGGGTCGGGGGGTTGGACCCCCTGAATGCGTCTTTTGAAAAACTGACCCGACGCCATGGAGTCAAGATCGCTCCGGTGCAGTTCTGCCCCCTAGAGCAGTGTGTGTTAGCGGTTGGGGAGGTAGCAGGGTGTGAAAATATCAAGTCTGCTGCCATTGTTATCTTCTTAAAAACCACTGATCTGCTCAATCAGCTAGTGGCTAATGGCACAGTGTTAGACGACACTTTCACCCCGGTGTTGCCGCTCGCTGCTCCTGCCCGGAAGGTAACGCTGTCTAACGTCCCTCCGTTCATCCGCACCGGCTCGGGCAGCTGATGTCCGGCATTAAGAGGGTCCCGCTGGGCTGCAAAGCCCCGCAACTGAAACACGTCATGTCCTTCCGAAGGCAGCTGTATATGATCCTCAATAACATCAATGAGGATCTTAATGTCATTTTTAAATTTAAGATCGACAATACCGACTACGTCGTGTTCGCTACTTCGGAGTCCATGAAGTGTTTCAGGTGTGGGAGCGAGGGGCATGTCGTGAGGAACTGTCCCGAGCAGGACAGGGAGCGGGAGGAGGAGCGGGGCGACGCGGGGAGGAATAGAGACACCGGCCCGCAGCCACAGATGCAGCGGGCAGACAGAGATCGAGCCCCGGCGGAGGAGACAGTCGCCGGTCGGACCGATGGTACCACTGATGCCGTGACGGGGGAAGAGCTGCCCGGAGGCGATGACGCACAGCTGGGGGACGGGGTCGAGGCAGCGCGGGATAGTGACGACCGAGACGCCGGGGGGAGATGGTGTTGAGGCGGTGCACGGGGCGCTGGTTAGTGACGAGGAACAACCTCAGCAGCCAGCAGACGGGCGGACAGACACACAGGGTGTAGCCGAGGAGGAGGCAGGGCCAGGCTCGGCGGTACAAGCCGAGGCGCCGGGTGGAAAAAACGCACTAAGAAGGTGCTGGGAGGGAGCACGGACGGTGTTGGTAAATAGTGGCAGTAAAAGAAGTGGTGGCACAGTAGTGAAGCTGGGGTAGCGAGCGGCTTGGTGGGGAAAGGTCCGGCTACACGCTGGAGCATCGCGGCTCGGAGTGACAGTGAGGGCGGCTTCACGGATTCCTCTCTCGCCTCCTCGTCCTCGGTGAGTCAGAGCTGCAGTGAAGGATATCAGGAGGTTTTTAGAGAAAACGAAGGGAAAGAGGTCTGTTGTAGTGGAGCAGTTTTTCCCAGATCGTGCACGCCTGCTGGCCTCTATTAAGTTTTTACAGAAACCCTGACCTATCAATTTGTACAACACTCACTGAAAACCATGGTTGGGGTCAATTCCTGTTTTTCAATTCCAATTCCTCCTACAAATCAATTCAAAATTGCAATTACTTTTTGCATTCACAGAATATTCTTTATTGGAATTGAATTGAAAAGGGAATTAAAAATTGAATTGGAATTGACCCCAACCCTGTTGAAAACAAAACAAAAAATACAGATCTGGTTCTTCAAATCTTCACTCTGGTTTCATTCTGTGTCGTAGTTCATTTATCTTGCTGTTAATTGCACCACCAATTACACTCTTTGGGGTACTGGGCAATTTTTTCAAGGTAGCCCCTAAAAAACATGTATCACATAGATTTAATGACTTGCACATAGATATATAAAAATCTTTTAATAAACATACCACATATCTTTGAGAAGGGTTCATTAGTTACATATTGCCACAGTAAATCAACATTTTTGTGTGTGGGTGTATTTAAACGTTTTGGTGTATGCTCTTAAACTTGTCTTACACTAGTTCATAGTAAAATCTGTACTTGGCGAAGCAGCTATGCAAAGGCAGTCTTTTCTCCATTAATACCTTGCTTAAGCATTACATTGATGTGGCACAACTGGACTGAAATGTGAAGTATTTGCTCAAGAGTCAAATTTAAATGAGACATGAAAGTTTATATTGTCAAGGATCCCATGGCACTATTCATTATTATTATGTATTAATATGTCTGAAGCATTAATCCAAGGTGATTTACAAGGTGTTGTTGAAAGAGTGACGTGGCTGAATTCTAAGTCAGGCTTCCCTCAATCAGGTCTAACAAATTTGTTATGACTCCACCTTTACTGCTGTGTAGTAATCTGCTGGTACAAAATGGCTGCACCCCAGAGGGTGGTGGGTGAAGTGAGTCTGTAGAGCACTTTGGGATCTTTCCAGCTGCTACATGTAAGGTATTATTATTTATTAATAAATTAACTCTAGTCTCTGAAACTAAAACAAAGGCCAAAGGAACATTTCAAATGCTAACCCTTTGTGTTCTATACAGTTAAAAAGGAGAGTTAGAAATTTTGTACAACAGCATTTACATACCATATATGGCTTCCACCTTTAAGCGATCCAGAGGTGTCTTTTTCTCCGAAGTTGGATCTCTCTTGCTGCCACCACCACGAAGATTGCTCTTTAATAATGTTGGAAAGTCAAAGACAGCAACCGTCAGGGTTCTTGCATATGACGTATTCGTGCTCCACCTCTCTGCAAGGATCCAGGACAGTTTGTCAATGTAAACTCCAGTGCCTGGGAATATTTCCACCTAAAAGACAATGGTAAATAAAAAACAAGTTTATCCCCAAACTATTCTTATATTATGTTAAGTGGAATACATTATCAGTAAGGCTGTGATTTTGTTACAGAAATGTGTTATTAAAGACCACAGTATGTCTCAATTCTAAGTTTATTAATTTACACACATAATAAAGTCAGTGAATCTGTGACACCCATAATTCAATTACATTCTTATTATCAACTATAACTATGAATATAACTGATAATGTAGCATCATTAGATTGTTTACAACCAATATTTGTTTTCAATATATATATTTTTACCTTGTCTTTGTAATATTGTAGACCAAGAGTGTTATACCTGTTTTGGTGATTCTTTGTCAGATTCAGAACAATTTGCTGTGGGGCTGTCAGAACCACTTGATGGTGACACACTTTTGTCTTCATTGCTGATAAATGTGGCTTTTGTTACAATTTTTTTCAGATTGTCCAAAAGGTCTGGAATCTCTGGAGAAAAAAACCTTAGTATTAAATGATAATCATTTCTAGTAATATATTTAATAAAAAGTGAAAACAAAACCATCAATGCCTGCAATTATACTTGAGAGACTTGCTCTATGTTATTGGCAAACTGACCTTTTTGTGGGTCATTAACATTAGCTACGAAAAACATAAAAGAGATAAAATACAAGAATTACCAGGTCTAATGTAATGCATATAGTCATTAATGTAGGATTATGAAGTTATGTTGAAAAACTTTATTTAATAATCAGTATTATTAAATTATTAGACAGTGCACATTAAGAGTCTGTATTGTGGTTCTAGATTACTTCAGTATGATCAACTATAATACATTACTCTGGAATCTAAATTACTGAAGAATAACATTTATCAAGGTAAGGAATTATTTGCTATAAATAAAAAAACTTACCATCAACCATACGGTTTCGAAGACATTGGTTTTCATTTTTAAGTCTTGTGTTTTCCTTTTCGAGCTGCTTAACGTTTTGCTGTAGCTCAACTTCACTGGACTCTTTAAATGTCTGTAGAATATGACGGGATCTAATTCTTGAAGCTCCATCGGTTTTCTTTCTTATTTTGTGCTGTATTCAGAGAGGAAAAGAGTTTAAAATGAATATATATATATATATATATATGAAAATGATTTAAAAAAAAACAATCCTGCAATACATTTATTTAATATTTGCAGTAATTATCTCACCGGTAACTGTGGTTCATCAAGGTCACTATCATCTGAAATTTGAAGTTTTTTGTTTGGTTTAGGTACTCTCTTCATTTTAGGACAGGGCATTTTTGTTAGGTCATTAAGTTTTCTTCTTAGTTCGCCTTCTTTTCCTAAAATAAAAATAAAATAAATAAAACCCTGCATTATGTCCACAGATATTTGGGGATTATATTTATTTGTCATAAAAATACTGTGCTTTGACCATACAAATTAAGATGAACAGCCAACACTGAATCAAAACTGAAGTTAAATTATATCTGGTTTAATTTATTTTGTGATTTGGGGGATTTTATTGTAAAGCACAACACACAATAAATCGTTCTTACAAATGCCAGTCAAGTATGACGAGTTTTAGCGCCCTCACCACCATCTACCATGTTATAAGAGTATGTTAGAAGTACAACACATTAATAACTTAAACATTCATTTCAAATATACTGTGATTGTATATATCAAATAGCATGTAAAGACTTTAATGTTTTTTTTTTTTTAAATAAACATTGTTACCAGTCATAATGATCTGCGCTTCATGGACAGGCCATCCACCTTTTGGAGGTTTGTTCGTGTCTCTCCACTCTGCTCTGAAGTTTCGAGTCGTCTCTTCGTCATCATCAGCAATGCTGAATAAATCAAAATTGCGAAAGCAAGCAGTGGGAATCACGCTGTAAGAGTCTTTGTCGACCCCGCTTTCCCACTTCACCAACGCGTGCATCACCGCCATACTACCTTCACCTTCTCGTCCGTTTTTTCTGCGCCTTTTTCCCCCAACAAGTCACGGCACAAAAAACAGTCCCGCTCTGCATTCTGGTACTTGGCGTTCTTAATAACACCAACAGGATGTAATCGCATAGACCACTCGAGTATAAAGTACTACATATCCCATCAGTTACAGTTTTTTTTCATCTTCTGAAACTGCAATTTAGCACTTTCAACTGTTTCTTAGTGATTCCTAGAATTACTAACCGGTATTGTAGTCAATGTGTTTATAACCTTTTTTGTTTAACGATTTGTGTGTTATCCTATGGGATCCCATGGTCTTTGATTTGGTCACGGAAGTGATTTGTCTTTGATTTGTTGATCTAGAGTTGAATTTTAATTAGTTTTTCCCTTTTGTATAATTAGTGTAGTGCTACATTTAGTCTTTGTTTTTAAATAAATTTGACAATTTATATCTTTGGAATTGGTGTCTGCGTCCAATTATTACAGAAATTGAGTTCTACAAGACTCCAGGATTCGTGATAAGGTGATACTATGAATTCACTTCTTTAATTGAAATGTATAAGTGTACCTTACGCTACATATATGTATGTATGTATGTATGTATGTCCAATTGCTTTGACAATACAAATGAATTGAATTGAGAGGGAGAGAGAGAGAGAGAGAGAGAGAGAGAGAGAGACAGACAGACAGACAGACTGACAAACAGAAAAACAGACAGACACAGACACACACACACACAGAGCCAGCCAGCCAGCCAGCTCAGCGATGACATCACGAGCCTCTCTCAGCTGACTGCTATGACATCACAGAGCACGTACATTCCGTTGCTTGCCGTCTGTCAACCACTCAGTCACTGCCAGCCAGACTGGCTGGCTGGCTGGATGGGGGGGCTGCTTGCTGCTGCTGCGTACCTTAGCAAGCTTATTTGCTTGACCGGCCTTCCTACTCCTCTGCCCACATGCCCACCTATGCCCGATCTGCTGTTCACCTGGATCACAGCTCTGCCCCAACAAGGCAGATCCTCCCAAAAATGGTACAAACTCACCCACGATCCCCTCCACGGAAAGCTTTAGCAAAAGGCAAAAGCGTTATACGTAATGAAGAGGAACCCGAGTCCAAGACGCATCCGACCAGCCATACATATTTGTGTGTATTAAAGATCACATTTTCTTACATTTAGTTTTTCTGTACTTTATTACATCTTATTGTGATTTATAAAAGTATTGTTTCTTTTCCATATGTATGTATGTATGTGTGTGTGTGTGTGTGTGTGTGTGTGTCTGTCTCTGTGTGAAAGTTAGTGTGTGTGTCTGTACGTGTGTGTGCCTGTCTCTGTGTGAAAGTGTGTGTGTGTGTGTGTGTATATGTCTCTCTGTGAAAGTGTGTGTGTGGGTGTGACAGTGTGTGTGAGTGTCTGTCTGTCTGTCTGTCTGTCTGTCATGTAATTCGCACATCTGTGAGGGCACCATTTTTGCAGAAGAGATGTACACATTTTGGAGCAACATATGCTGCCATCCAGACATCATCTTTTCCAGTGACGTCCCTGCATTTTCAAACAGATCACATTTTATTACACTTTGTTTATCTGTACTTTATTACATCTTATTGTGATTTATACTTGTAATGTTTCTTTTCCATATATATGTATGTACAGTGGGGGAAAAAAGTAATTGATCCCCTGCTGATTTTGTACGTTTGCCCACTGACAAAGAAATGATCAGTCTATAATTTTAATGGTAGGTGTATTTTAGCAGTGAGAGACAGAATAACAACAAGAAAATCCAGAAAAATGCATTTCAAAAAAGTTATAAATTGATTTGCATGTTAATGAGGGAAATAAGTATTTGACCCATTTTCAATGCCCTGGCTTAGGGAAGGAGGTTCTCACCCATGATTTGACGGTACATGGCCCCGTCCATCGTCCCTTTGATGCGGTGCAGTTGTCCTGTCCCCTTAGCAGAAAAACAGCCCCAAAGCATAATGTTTCCACCTCCATGTTTGATGGTGGGAATGGTGTTCTTGGGGTCATTCCTCCTCCTCCAAACACGGCGAGTTGAGTTGATGGCAAAGAGCTTGATTTTGGTCTCATCTGAGACCACTTTCACCCAGTTCTCCTCTGAATCATTCAGATGTTCATTGGCAAACTTCAGACGGGTCTGTACATGTGCTTTCTTGAGCAGGGGGACCTTGCGGGCGCTGCAGGATTTCAGTCCTTCACGGCATAGTGTGTTACCAATTGTTTTCTTGGTGACTATGGTCCCAGCTACCTTGAGATCATTAACAAGATCCTCCCATGTAGTTCTGGGCTGATTCCTCACCGTTCTCATGATCATTGAAACTCCACGAGGTGAGATCTTGCATGGAGCCCCAGACTGAGGGAGACTGACAGTTATTTTGTGTTTCTTCCATTTGCGAATAATCGCACCAACTGTTGTCACCTTCTCACCAAGCTGCTTGGTGATGGTCTTGTAGCCCATTCCAGCCTTGTGTAGGTCTACAATCTTGTCCCTGACATCCTTGGACAGCTCTTTGGCCATGGTGGAGAGTTTGGAATCTGATTGATTGATTGCTTCTGTGGACAAGTGTCTTTTATACAGGTAACGAGCTGAGATTAGGAGCACTCCCTTTAAGAGAGTGCTCCTAATCTCAGCTCGTTACCTGTATGAAAGACACCTGGGAGCCAGAAATCTTGCTGATTGATAGGGGATCAAATACTTATTTCCCTCATTAACATGCAAATCAATTTATAACTTTTTTGAAATGCGTTTTTCTGGATTTTCTTGTTGTTATTCTGTCTCTCACTGCTAAAATACACCTACCATTAAAATTATAGACTGATCATTTCTTTGTCAGTGGGCAAACGTACAAAATCAGCAGGGGATCAAATACTTTTTCCCTCACTGTATGTATGTATGTATGTATGTAAGTGTGTGTGTGTCTGTCTCTGTGTGAAAGTGTGTGTGTGTGTCTGTCTGTGAAAGTGATTGTGTGTGAAAGTGTGTGTGTCTGTCTGTCTGTCTGTGAAAGTGTGTGTGTGTGTATGGGTGTGACAGTGTGTATGAGTGTCTGTCATGTAACTCGCACATCTGTGAGGGCACCATTTTTGCAGAAAGAGATGTACACATTTTGGAGCAACATATGCTGCCATCCAGACATCGTCTTTTCCAGGGACGTACCTGCATTTTTCAGCAGGATAACGCCAAACCACATTCTGCCCAGATTTCAAGCGCATGGTTGCATAGGCAGAGAGTGCGGGTGCTAGCATGGCCTGCCTGCAGTCCTGACCTGTCTCCGAATTGAGAATGTGTGGCGCACTATGAAGTGCAAATTAAGACAACGAAGGCCCTGTGCAGTTGCGCAGCTGAGGAAATGCATAATGGATGAATGGGGGAAAATCCCGCTTGCTAAACTTAACCAAGTGGTGTCTTCAGTGCCCAAGTGCTTAATAAGTGTTATTAAAAGAAAAGGTGATGTTACATAGTGGTAAACAGTCGACTGTCCCAACTTTCTTGGTTTCTTTTCACTGCTAATGAGATGCTGTAGAGTGAGTTAGTTATATTGCTTTCAGGAGCTCTAATCGTATTGATGAGTTCATGCAGCATTTGTAATTGAATTTCAAAAAGAAATCTTTGCTGTCTGGCCTGTGTGTATGAGATGTACTCTGTCAATCTTTGGCTAACAACTGAAACATTGGTAGAACAGAAATGGCAACATAAAAAAGAAAAGTACATTTTAAAAGAGCACATTAAATAGGATGAATATACAGTTTTTTACAATCACTTTGTCACTAATTTCAGAACCTTGATGTCATTTTTCAAAACTCTAGACACAAAACTCAAAACGGTCATCACTTGTAACACAGGCTGTCCAATGTTCAAAACATTGCATTGTGCATTCATATCTTTAAAGAAACCTAGCACTTGCAGACTTGTTGGTTCAAATAACTCATTTATCATGAAATACCATAGTAACATAGTAACACAGAAGATACCGATAGTTTCACTGTGTAGTTGTTCGTACAATCATTAAATATTGTAGTACAAAATATGTGATACATGTTTCATTATGGTACTACACATAAATACATCACTGTAAAAGGACTAGTAGAGAGAATACTACAGACACAGTGGAATCATTGAACAAAATCTGAAATGTATTGATGCAATACAATCAAATCACACCATAGGTTTCTTTGAATCCATGCAAAAATAATTAGCTACAAAAACGAACAAAACTACAGTAAAATGTCAACTGCAGTGTTCCTCACCTGGCTTAGTGTAAAAAGCAAAACAAAGGATTGATTACTGTACTTCTAAATTTCCATCAGCCCTGTGTTCAGGTTCAGGTTCTCACAACCATTTTTCACAAGAGGCATCTTGAAACTGAACATACCTGAACATACTCAGTCATCAGCTGCTTCACTCTGTCTGCATTTCTTTCAAAAGGCACACTATACTCTGTGCTACACATTGGTATGCAGTATACAGTCATTTGACAATTGAGAGTAGCCTAATGTTTAGTGCATGCTGAAGACTTGCCGCTTCTCAGTACGGACATTTCTGATGATTGAGGCCACAGTTGATCCTGAGTTGATTCTGAGGTTTGATTGAATCATTGTAGCTGCCTCAGTCATGGTCATGCCATGATTTACAACATGTTCTACAACTATTTCTCGGATTTCACTGGACACTATTTGCTGTTGCTGCCGCTGTCTGGTCCGTGGCCTTGTCCTCTACCACGTTCCCCCAACACCTCTCAAATGAGGCCCATGGCTGCCTCTCTGGTGAGGCCTAAGCCCTCCTCTATGACGAGGCCCACGACCACCTCTCAGAAGGGGTGCATGTCCCCTTCCATTCCTTTGACCACCACGTCTTCCTCCTCCCACTGCTTGACCTCTATTGTGACCTGGATGACCTGCCGGCTCCATGTTATCACTGTGTTGCTCGGGTGGATAGCACTCATTTCACTCGATACTCGTACCACAATGTGAAATCAATCATCAATAACCAGTTGGCAGTATTGGAAAAGCAATTACAAGGGCCTGCATACATACAGTAATGTCAAATCTGATGTGGAAGAACAATCATCTTCAACCAGGTTGGAGCGTTAGTTGCAATGCCTTTAATACACGCAGCGTGGAGAGGAACAGTGACTCAAGAAGATCCCAAAGTCGCTCTGCCTTCATTTTAACAGTCAGAGCTTTTATACACAAAAATCAAAGAGCTGGTTATAATCAGAAAGTCATTACTATGTTATCTTAAAAGTTAGCTAAGCAGAATTTATATCATTATAGGACAGAGTTCATAGATCAACACATGGATTAGGGAGCAGGCACTTCAATCATACTGTTTGACATTGTCTCCAAGATTCTCATCGTAAATAACAAGCAGAAATCAAACTACCTTCTGGCCTGACCTTCTAGCTTGACCTTATCTTTCTTAAGTATACAAGAGAGAAAAACAGGTATTAGAGAAAGAATTTCTAACTTTCCTTCCACACTGAAAACATGGTGTGGAAAAGTGCTACATGATGATGAATGATGATGAAATATTACATCCATAGATAATGTAGTCCAACTGGTTCATGCTCCTCGGTTATTGGTGTCAATGGATCTCATTATCCTGAAACTTTCATGATCGAAACATGGAATACTGTTCGTCAGTTTCCATAAAACTATGAATTAAGAGTAATGCAACAGTCACTTATCATTTTGAGCAGCTGTATCAATTGATAGTTAGATCTTTGTAATGAAATGAATAGACAGTGATCTCAGATGTAATGTGTGAATTGCATTTTGAAATGGTAATACTTTGACGTTAAGTTGTATCATTTTAGTTCAATGAACAAATGATCTGAGGTTGATGTGTATTGTATCCAAGCAATTGAAAAATGTGCATTTTGATCATCGGGTGTGAGTTTAGTGTCTAGAGTTTTGAAAAATGACATCAAGGTTCTGAAATGAGTGCCAAAGTGATTGTAAAAAAGTGTAATATCAGGGGACAGTGGCTATTAGTGATCTGGCCATCCGTGGCCTCTGTATTAATGTAACAGGTCACATTGCATGTGTACACTGATACTTGATAGTATAATATAGTACAAGTAAAAAACATACATAGGTATCATAGAAGTATTTTGCAGAAATGATTAAGGATACTTATCAAAATGGAGAGGAAATGCTAAATCCAGTCTCCCCAGGCTGAGCTTCTATTGCTACACCTGCTAAGTGGCTGCTGGCCCCACTATATGGATAGAGCCACACCAAGTACAAGAGTCTCCCCATTGCTATTTATATCTCCCTATCCAGTCTTCTATACGTGTCAGGTATACAAGTGTGTGTGTGTGTGTGTGTGTGTGTGTCTGTCTGTCTGTCTGTCTGTGAAAGTGTGTGTGTGTGTGTGTGTGTGTGAAAGTGTGTGTGAGTGTCTGTCTGTCTGTCTGTCATGTAACTTGCACATCTGTTAGGGCACCATTAATGCAGAGATGTACACATATTGTTTATTTTCCATATATATGTATGTATGTATGTATGCATGTCCAATTGCTTTGACAATACAAATGCACTGAATTGAGACAGAGAGAGAGAGAGAGAGAGAGAGAGAGGTGCTAAGGCACATTTGTAACATAAATTAGGGAACATTTGAAACATGCTTAGGGAACATTCATAAGAACATAAGAACATAAGAAAGTTTACAAACGAGAGGAGGCCATTCGACCCATCATGCTCGTTTGGTGTCCATTAATATCTAAGTGATCCATGGATCCTATCCAGTCTATTTTTAAATGTTCCCAAACTTTCAGCTTCTACCACTTTCCATCTTGAATGCCTTGAAGCCCAATTTCCATTTGTTGTCCCCTGGTGCGTGTGTCCCTGCTGATCTGGAAAAGCTCCTCTGGTTTGAGGAACCTTTCATGATTTTGAAGACTTGGATCAAGTCCCCACGTAATCTCCTCTGTTCCAGGGTGAAAAGGTTCAGTTCCCTCAGTCTCTCCGAGTAGGACTTTCCCTTCAGACCTGGAATAAGTCTGGTTGCTCTCCTCTGAACTGTCTCTAAAGCAGCAATATCCTTCTTGAAGTGTGGTGCCCAGAACTGTACACAGTATTCCAGATGAGGTCTAGCGCATTGTACAGTCTTAACATTACTTAAATTCTACACTTTTGACGATATACCCTAGCATTCTGTATGCCTTTTGTATTGCTTCCCCACATTGTTTGGATGGAGAAAGTGAATCCACATAGATTCCTAGGTCTTTCTCATGCATTACTTCATCTAGATCTGTACCTCCCATAGTGTAATTATAGTGGACATTTTTGTTTTACTGCATGTATTACCTTGCACTTGTCCACATTGAATTTCATTTGCCAGGTGTCAGCCCACAACTGAATTTATCTAAGTTCCTCTGAATAGCATGTGCTGCCAAGATTGTATCTGCTAAGCCACCTATTTTAGTATCATCTGCAAATTTGACAAGGTTGCTAAGTATCCCAGAGTCCAGATCATTAATATAGATTAGAAAAAGCAAAGGCCCTAGTACTGATCCCTGTGGAACTCCACTAACAACCTCACTCCAGTTAGAAGTGACTCCTCTAATCTGTTTCCTATACATCAACCAGTTCATAATCCATCTACTTACATTACCCTGAATGCCTACAGCTTCCAATTTGAGGATCAGTCTTTGGTGTGGAACCTTATCAAAAGCTTTTTGGAAATCTAAGTATATCATATCATATGCTTTCACGTGATCTACAGCTGCAGTTGCATGTTCAAAAAAATGTATTAAGTTAGTAAGACATGATCTGCCTCGTCTAAACCCATGTTGACTATCTCCAAGAATATGGTTTTCATTGAGATGCTCCTCTATTTTCTGTCTAATCATTTTTTCCAACATTTTACAGGTGATGCAGGTGAGACTGATTGGTCTGTAATTTCCTGGCTCAGTTTTGTCCCCTTTCTTGTGGATTGGTATGAAATTTGCTGTCTTCCAGTCAGTGGGAACATCCCCTGTTCTAAGTGTCATTTGAAATAATCGAGTTAACGGCCTATACATAATTTCCCTCATTTCTTTAAGTACTGTTGGAAATATCCCATCTGGCCCAGGTGATTTGTTTGATTTTAATTCTGCTAGTCCCTTTAGTACCTCCTCCTCATTTATCCTGATCTCTCTTAGGGTTTGACTGGATTGATTGTCAACCTGTGGCATGTCATCTGTTTTTTCTTTTGTAAAAACCTCTGTGAAATACTCATTTAGAATATTTGCCACATCTTGTTCGTTTTCCAAGATACCTCCATTTTTGCCCTTTATCTGTTTCACCTCCTCCTTAATTGACCGCTTGCTGTTGTAATTTTGAAAAAAGCTCATTGCATTGGTTGTAGCTCCAAGAGCTATGTTTCTTTCTATTTCCCTCTTTGCTTTCCTGATCCCTTTCTTAAGATCTCTTTGCAGCTCAACATATTCTATGTATTTTGTTTCATCACCATCCCTTTTGTATGTGCTATACAACATTTTCTTCCTCTTTATATTTTTTTGCATGCCTCTGGTTTGTATGTATGTATGTATGTATGTATGTATGTATGTGTGGAAGGAAAGTTAGAAATTCTTTTCTCACAACTGTTTTTCTCTCTTGTATACTTAAGAAAGATAAGGTCAAGCTAGAAGGTCAGGAGGCCATAAGGTAGTTTGATTTCTCTTTGTTATTTACAATGAGAACCTTGGAGACAATGTCAAACAGAATGACCTACGAGCCTGTTCCCTAATACCATGTATAGACCTATGAACTCTGTTCGATAATGATATATGTTCTGCTTAGTTAGCCTTTAAGATAACATAGTAATGACTTTCTAGCATGTATGTATGTATGTATATATATATATATATATATATATATATATGTATGAATGTATGTATGTCCAATTGCTTTTGACAATACAAATGAATTGAGAGGGAGAGAGAGAGAGAGAGAGACAGACAGACAGACAGACTGACAAACAGAAAAACAGACACACACACAAACACACACACACACAGAGCCAGCCAGCCCGCCAGCCAGCCAGCCAGCCAGCCAGCTCAGCGATGACATCACGAGCCTCTCTCAGCTGACTGCTATGACATCACAGAGCACGTACATTCCGTTGCTTGCCGTCTGTCAACCACTCAGTCACTGCCAGCCAGACTGGCTGGCTGGCTGGATGTGGGGGCTGCTTGCTGCTGCTGCGTACCTTAGCAAGCTTATTTGCTTGACCGGCCTTCCTACTCCTCTGCCCACATGCCCACCTATGCCTCTACTCCAAGATACTTATACAATAGAAAAACTATGGTAATAATAATATAGCCCAAGACAAAAAATATTAATCTTTCTAGACTGTATTAAAGTTCAGCACTTCGGAAAAATAGAATTATTTTGTATTTCAATAAAACAAAAATTATTACTGGTATCCACACACCCAACCAATGTAAATGTCACGGACGGTGTTAATTAGCTCCTTAATCACCATTACTTATTATATTTATATTTCACTTCACTTTATGCAATATGGCTTGTGTATTTTGTTTGGTTCTATATTGCCATTATTTTGTGTGTTGATTATCTTTCACTTTATTGTTTAATTTGTTATTCACTTAGTATTATTTTGATTGTTTGCACGCGTGCCTTATTATTTTTGTTTCTTCTTTCTTTCACAACTCACCTGGGTCCACCTGCACTCTTCACACGCGTCCCCACTTAATCACCCTGCCCTGGGAGAGGAGAGGATTATCTGCTGTAGTCCACTTTCCAATGTGGGAGGTCTCTGCGGCTCATATCTCATTCAATTATTTATTCATTTATCCTACATCAAGTTTATTTATTTTCCCACGTTTCATTCAATCACCATCAGAAGCTCTCTGTGCTAAAAGTGGCAGCACATTTGTCTCACACACATCAAACTCACCTTTTCCTGCTTCCCAAGCCTTATCAACTTACTCAGACCCTCGTCAACTTACTCAAACCCTCTTCAACTTTGGTTAACATTGCTCTGCATTCTAACAGCTATTCTTTCTCCTATTCTTAATTTCTTACAAGAAATGTATTCAGGTTTTTTTATCAATATGTTCTATTTATATTTATACAGATGTCACTCCATTATTCGTTTATTGAAGTCATATATGTACCTAACAAAATATTAGCCAATAGGCCATTGATCTCAATAATGATTCCCATAATCCTAGGACACCTTCTCTTTTACTCTTCCTTTCCATTCTTACTTTTCTCCTGTAAAGCATTTTATATTACTTGAGCTTACTTATTCTATAGTTGTAATCTTATACTTCTGCGGTATCTTACCCTTTTCCTACATCACTCATCTTAAAACCATGGTCTACTTTGACTTTCATTTCAGGTATTATATGCTAGGCACCAATAACCAAACATTTTCTGAAAGACTGTAACATGTCACCAGACTGTTTACATTCTCCTGCTTTCACAGGCTGTCAGGGCTGCACCAGGCTCTCTTCTAGCCTTTCGTTTCCTTGAATTTGACTTTTGACAGAGCTTGTCCATAACATGATGTTTAACAAACAAATTCTGGTTCTTCTTGTGGAGACACCATGACTATTTATGTATTACTATTATTATCCATCTGTTTATTCAATGTATATTTTGGATTACTTTTCTTATAATAGTCTTTCTTTCTGATTTCTGATGTTTGAGGCACTCTGTATAGAGCCAAAGATCCTCATGAATATGATAAATCTGTTGTTACATTTTTAAATATAATTCTAAAATGATTGCCAAAACATAGACATTTACCTTATATCACCTTCAAACTATACATATTCATAAACACACAAAGCACATACACATTGATATCTAAAGATAATTCAGATATCCGATCTGTGGCATGTTTTATTGACCCTGCAGTGTCTCAAACAGCCCTTATAACTTATTATTTAAGCTTATGATTATTTAGAATAAAATGTCAAATAATCCCACTCGATTATTTCATTATTTCACTATCTCAGTTTTCTTGATCCATTGTGAAAAAGTTCTGTTATTTCCTCCTCATCTGTAGAGGCTACATTAGCCCACTCCCCGGTCTGATATTCTCGTAGTAACTGTATCCAAATGTTGGGCGGACATTTAGCCTTCACGATGATGTGTACATCGTGCGGGTGAAGGAGGTGAATAACCATCTTTTCATCTAGAATATCCCAAAAAGTTGTGTTACCCTGGTTTGGTTTTAATTTTGGGAGGGACGCCCATATCATTTCTTTTTCTCCTGGGGAGAAGGGGACATGGGTTTTAGTCGTATAGACTATTGATTGACCTTCCTCTTTACTCTGTCTAGTTTTGACTTGCATGGGTGCAGCTGGGACCGTTTTCAGAGCGGTCAGATCTGGATACAATGTATTATTATAACCAAAATCAGTGATTGATTTATATTCCGGATTATATGGGGGAGGAGCGCTAGCAAAACCTCCTTTTTCATATTCCCATGCTTTGCGATCTAAATCATCCCAATCGGGCCTGTCGTCCTCGGAGTGATCTGTGTCGCGACGCGCTCCTAACACGGCAGCACATCGCGCACCTACACCTTCACCTTTTCTGACCACTTTTCTTGCCCTTCTAATTTGCCTTGTAGTTCTATTAATTCTATCGTATTTTTCACAACTTCTTCTCTCAATTCACATTACTGTTTATGATGATCTTCCATTTCTGTTATTTTCTTTTCTTGATTCTCACCAACCTGACACAATATCACAATTCCTTTCTCTGTCTTATCTGGTTGTTGTTGCTTCCACCAGTCCCGGTGCTCCTTCGGAGACCAGTCTTTCTCCCAACTTCCTTCCAACATTTTCTTCTCTACATTCTGTTTTTTTATTTCTCAAAAAACCAATAATGCTGGTGTCACTCACTGTGACGATTTATCTGAAATATTACATTATTATATATTATATTATGTATATATATTATAATAAAAACAAACACTCCAGTAAGGTACGGACACCCGTACATGACACTGGCTAAGGTAAGGGAACCCATAAACAACCATAAGCACCCCCGGACCTAGGACAGCCTGTAACTTGCTAACTTGCTAACTGTTTTGTTTGCTTCTCATCGTTTGCTGCTAGTTGCATGCCAAACGAGTTCGTTCTGTCCAAAATATAAGCTTTTTTTCTTCTAATAAACTCAATAAAAATACAGTGCACTAGCAACTATTTCCCTTTCAAAAGTTGTAGTCCCGTTTCAGTTAAAACAAAATGTGTTCTTCAAACAAAGAAAATACTTGTGTTTCTTTTCCCTCTTTACCTGCTCTTATCACAAAGCTTCTCAACACAATCTCAGGTGCAGGTGCACTCTGCGCTATCCTTTGCCCGAGCTTTGTCCAGGAAAACTCACTGTAGCCATCTTAGTTCAACACGGGCTCTCCTTACCTGCGAGTCACACGGGTCCAGTTCACTTTGCAAGTGAACAGTCTCTTCTCAGAAACAATAAGGAAACTTGGAAAGAAACACAATCCCAGGTCGGTGTTAAAAAAAAGTTCTTTGTTTTCATATTAAAAGAAAACATTTGTATTTTCTCTGCACACTTCACAGCTCCAATTAGCACACTCAACTAATCCCTGCCCCCCTCAGAACCGTCACTAAAGAAAGGTACTCACAGTCATTTTAAATATGACATCCTGTAGTGCTTGTTTTCAAAATATGATCTTATTATCACTTGAACCAAATAAATCCTTTGACCCACTAATACCAAATTACAGTTAGGGGGGCCACAGATGTGATTTGAAAATACGATCTTCCATGTCTTTCTGTTGTGTTTTGACCTGGGGATCTGTAATTGTCCAAGTGGCTACTGCACATGTACTTATTTAATATTAAATGTGTTATTTAATTAGGCTTGGTTCTGGTGAGCATGTACAAGACGTCAGCTTTTTAAATAACTGTGTGTATTGGATCATACACATTTTAGAAATACTCTCTCAAACTTCCCGCATTGGTACCTCACCAGGGAGGTAGAAAACAGCAATAGCATTGAAAAAGTGTGATTGTAGTTCTGCTCTTCTGCAATATATTTCTACAATATCTTTAACATCTTCTTTAACATTGTTTTAAAGGCTGGGACCAATATGGTGGAATATCTCCAACACACGGACATTGAGAGACTCGACCCCTTTGTGCTGCTGCTCAGAGACCAACTCTCAGTTGTCTCTGAGTAGGCTATGGATCAACTTCCTTTCCTAATATGAAGGAGACCATGGATACAAAACCTATGAAAAACAGGTGATTATTGTTATTCTTCTCATTATAAACTACTTAATACATCTCTCCCATAAAGTACAACAGGATAGTGGTGACGTCATTCAGGATTGGATTGCCATTGGTCAAAAGCCCTCTGAGAGAAATTGTGTGGCGACACTCCACACTCTTAGAAGAAATTGTTCTGCACAGAACCATAAAGGGTTCCTCGAGTAATCGCTCTGGTGGATCCCTTTATGGTTCTATGTAGAACCCCTTCAAAGGGGTTACATGAAGAACCCCCAAACATAGCGTTCTACACAGAACCATTCGTTTTAAAATGTTATATATAGAACCCATTCAAAAGGGGGACACGTGCTATACCTGAATTTGTTTTCCAAATACAATCTTTAAAAAATGTATGAGTTCATATATACAAACACACATACACAACGTAGAAATCGCACTACTAGTGAAGTAACTTCATTTACATTATATGCCACAACTCCTCAATTTGGAACGCAAAAACAAGACATCTGATGTAAAAGTGTAAACTAATTACGAACAGCACTTTTGATTTTTATCTTCAATTCAGGGGCTACTTATTCGAACAGTAAACTGTATTCTCTCTTCAGAGTGACTGGAATGTTTTTGCCTACATTCAACTTAAATATGAAAGTTTCCAAAAACGGCATAGTTTTCTTTAAGGCTATTCAATGCCAAACACAAAATTCTCTCTGCTTTCAGTGCTTGTCCTTCAGCACAATTACACAGGTTCATGATGTTCTCATTTCAATACATTGTTTTCTTATTTAAACTATTTGACTTTGAGCTTACATTGAGAATAAAATCACTTTTGCAAGTAAAACCTGGCCAAGAAAGGAAGCAGCACTACAATAAAACAATACACAGAATACAAAGCAGTTCCTTCAAAAGTGAAAGTGATAAAGAGTGATGTCTGTCAGTAAATTATGTTGAGATACATATTGGTTATTTTGAATTAGGAGTCCAACTTCAATAACTTCTATTAACAAGCCAAAATACAGATCAGAATTACGGGTAATTGAAAATAATATGTAGCGCCTAGGTAAGCTTGGATGTGTTCAGAGAAACACTAAAAACGGACCTTCCTCAAACCCGTCTTGTTGAGGTGGACGTGGTCATACAGGTGATGTGGCTGGATGTCTCAGTGGTGTGCCAGGTGGACGTTGGGGAGGAGGGCACATCTTCGGGATACTTCTGCGTTGATGGCCTGGATGATGTGCAGGGGCACGTCTGTGCGGGGCAGCAGTGTGGAGATGGTGATTTTGGCAGTTTGGAATTCCTCTGTGGCTTTCTTTGCCACCTGTCTCAGGGCTGAGGCCACATCGCCCCTGCGGGCACTCAGGTCGTTAGTGCCGGTGTGGATGAGGATGTGTTTGACCTGACACAGCCTCCTCTTGGAGAGCAGCTCCAGGGCTCTCTGTGCTGTCGGGCACCAAAGCTTTTTCACTTTTCGCCCAGGGAAGAGGCGCCTCTCATCCAGGAACTTCCCATTGGAGTCGCTCAGAATGACCACCTCTGTGTTGACCTGCCACTCCGGGTTTTGCGTCGGGAGTGGTGGGGGCAGCGGGTGTGTTTTAGGGGAGTGGCGTTTCAGGGGTTTGTGTATTAGTGGCAGGTCTGGTGATAGTGGGGGTGTCAGGAGTGGTGGGGAGTGTGGGTGGATCAGTGGGTGCGTCAGTGGGTGCGTCAGGGGTTGTAGGTGTTGTGGGGTCAGTGCAGTGCAGTCTCTGTGCTCCTCTCTTAGCTTCTCCAGCTGGCTCTGCAGGCTCCTCAGCTGGCTGTGCTGGGGTGTCCTGGTCAGCTCCTCCCTCGCTCTGTGCAGCTCCGTCCTCAGGGTTTGTCTCTGCTCCTCCTGGTCTCTCACTGCTGCTCTCAGCTCATGGATCTCAGCCTTGTGGTGCATCTTTAGTCCCTGAACTCCGCAAACTTCAGCTCCAGCACTGATAGGCATTCCTTTAGTGTTTTAATGTTGCTGGAGAGTTTTGGGGAGACAGGGGGGCAGTCTGTGGGAGATGGGGCACTGTCTGGCTCCGTGTGGCTGGGGGCAGACTGCAGGGTGGCCGGCTCTGGCTCGTGTTTCTCTACCTCAGTCTCCTGCTTTGAGGTGTGGAAGCCGAGAGCTAATTGGTCCAGGCTGCTCTCGCTGTCCTGCACCATGATGGTCCCGTTGTGGTATACATTAAAAGTGAGCATCACACTGTCTGTGTCTTTCTCTACCAGCACTGAGATCTGCCTGCCTCTGCTAATGCCCCTCTTGTTGTTATTGGCGTATGTCTGGCACAGGGTTTTGTGAAAGGCGGTGTAGAACAGTAGATTGTTCTTGACCCTGTTTTCTCCTTTACCGGTGTAGTCTAGGATGAGGGTCTCAGGAGATGCTCTCATCACAGCTTGTTTGTAGTCCTTCTTAGCCTGTGCAGAGCGAATGTCTTCAGGGTATCGGATTTCAAAAGGCAGCTCTGCAGTCAGACTGCTGTTCGATAGATTTCTATCAGTCTCAGTGGCAGTTGGGCTCTCTCCTACTGTCACTCTATTCAAATCGGAGCTCTGCATTTTCATTGGCCGAGTCAACTACTGAGAATGCTTATTTATTTTATTAATACATATTTTTTTGTTTAATTATTTGTCTCTATAGGTGAAAGGTCTTACCTCCAATTCTTGTCTTCAGCTTTTCTTTTCTGACTTTTCTTCCTGAACTGTCTCTCTGCTTTCTTCTTTTTGTGTTTCTCTTAAAATTATTATTTTTTGAATACTTTTTCTTCTGAATTTCTATTCCATGTCTTCTGTGTATGTTTATAGTGCTATATATTCATTTGTAAATGACAAATTAAATCCGCTTATGTATAAAAACAAATGTTTTTTAGGAGCTCATATTCCTCTCTCTCTCTCTCTCTCTCTCTCTCTCTCTCTCTCTCTTTCTCTCTCTCCCTCTCAATTCAATTCATTTGTATTGTCAAAGCAATTGGACATACATACATATACATACATACATACATACATACATACATACATACATCTACACGGAAAATAAATAATAGAATTATGAATCACAATAAGATGTAATGAAGTACAGAAAATGAAAATGTAAAAAAATGTGATCTTTAATACATACAAATAAAGAAAATAGGTTTACTATTTCCAGATTCCTTTTTTGAAATACAATGACATGCATAACAAACAAGTATTTACATTATATTTACAGCCGGTGCTCGTGTGTCACTGTGTCCCTCAGGCTGTGGTAGGCGCTGACATATTGGGCAGCCAGGGTGGCTGTGTGTCCCTCCCCCAGGAGGACTGGCGTTTTTCTTTTTTCTCAGTTTTGTCACAGGTTGGGTGGGCATCCATTATGTTGTTACAGAATTTGTCCCTTATTTTGGGCTAAAGCTTTCCGTGGAGGGGAAATGGATCAGTTTGTACCATTTTTGGGAGAATCTGCCTTGTTGGGGCGGAGCTGTGACCAGGTGAACAGCAGATCGGGCATAGGTGGGCATGTGGGCAGAGGAGTTGGAAGGCCGGTCAAGCAAATAAGCTTGCTAAGGTACGCAGCAGCAGCAAGCATCCCCCACATCCAGCCAGCCAGCCAGTCTGGCTGGCAGTGACTGAGTGGTTGTCAGACGGCAAGCAACGGAATGTACGTGCTCTGTGATGTCATAGCAGTCAGCTGAGAGAGGCTCGTGATGTCATCGCTGAGCTGGCTGGCTGGCTGGCTCTGTGTGTGTGTGTGTATGTCTGTGTGTGTGTGTGTGTGTCTGTTTGTCTGTTTTTCAGTCTGTCTGTCTCTCTCTCTCTCTCTCTCTCTCTCTCTCTCTCTCTCATTCTCAATTCAATTCATTTGTATTGTCAAAGCAATTGGACATACATACATGCATACATGCTAGAAAGTCATTACTATGTTATCTTAAAGGCTAACTAAGCAGAACATATATCATTATAGAACAGAGTCCATAGGTCTACACATGGTTTTAGGGAACAGGCACGTAGGTCATACCGTTTGACATTGTTTCCAAGGTTCTCATCGTAAATAACAAACAGAAATCAAACTAGCTTCTGGCCTGACCTTCTAGCTTGACTCTATCTTTCCGCCTTATATACTTGGTGAATAATTGAGGAAGTAGCACCAAGTGACCACATTAGGCTGCCTGAGGGTTTCTGGGGAGTGTAGTTGTCTAGGGTCGGTTTTCTTCCCTAGAGTGCAGACCTTGCAGCAGACCTGGCCTGACATGTCTGCCATGTATGACCCTGCCCCTTGGTTTGTCCCACATCCTCCCCCCCAGCTGCGACCCCATAGGTCGAGCGACAGCCGCAAAAAAGCATGCACCCGGGACAGCCCATCAACATTCCCCATGGCCTTCCCTGGCCTGTGCTGCAGGGTGAAATGAAAATGTTGGAGACTCAAAAACCACCTCATCACACGGGCATTCCTGTCTTTCGAACGATGCATCCAAGTGAGGGGGGCATGGTCAGTGATCAGGGTGAAGTGCCTGCCCAACAAATAGTATCGAAGACTGTCCAAAGCCCACTTCACTGCCAAACATTCTTCTTCAACTACCAAATAATTTATTTCATTGGATTCCAACTTTCTGCTAAGGAACAACACCGGGTGTTCGTGATCACCCATTCTTTGGGACAAAACCACTCCGATCCCCACCTCAGAGGCGTCCGTCTGGACTATAAATTCTTTCTGAAAGTCAGGTACCATTAAAACGGGGTTGCGGCAGAGCGCCTCCTGTAGGCTCCGGAAAGCCCGGTTTGCTGTATCACCCCATCTAACCATATTGGGTTCTGTAGCCTTAGTCATATCAGTCAGAGGGGCCGCTAAGGTAGCATAGTTGGGAATAAACCTCCGGTAATACCCAGTTAACCCTAAAAATGCCCTAACCTGCTTTTTATTGACAGGCCTAGGCCAAGAGTTTATGGCTTCAACCTTGGATATTTGGGGTTTCACCATACCCCTCCCTACTGTATAGCCCAAGTATTTGGCCTCTTCCAACCCCAAATTGCATTTGGTTGGATTAGCCATCAGGCCTGCTGCATGTATTGAATCCAATACCGCTTGGAGCTGAGACAAATGTGATTCCCAATCTGGACTGTGAATGAGCACATCATCTAAATATGCTGCCGCATACGTCCTGTGTGGTCTAAGTATGTGGTCCATCAACCTTTGAAAGGTGGCAGGAGCACCATGCAGGCCAAAGGGCATCACTGTGTAGTGAAACAGACCATCTGGGGTTGCAAAGGCTGTTTTTTCTTTGGCACCCGGGGTCAAGGGAATCTGCCAGTAGCCCTTGGCTAAGTCAATAGTTGAAATATAGCGAGCATTCCCAATATTCTCTAACAATTCATCTACTCGGGGCATTGGGTATGCATCAAACTTTGAAATTTCATTAACCTTTCTAAAATCATTACAGAATCTCCAGGAGCCATCAGGTTTGGAAACCATGACTATAGGGCTGGACCACTCACTGTGGGATTCTTCAATAACCCCTGCCTCCAGCATTTCCTTAACCTCATTTCTAATAGTGTTCCTGCGAGCTTCTGGTACCCTGTAAGGCCTCATATTTACCTTCTTTCCTGGGAGAGACACAATGTTGTGAGAGACTAAATGGGTACGCCCCGGTATGCCTGAGAAAACTTCCCTATTACGTATTATCAAGTCGTTCACCTCCTTCAACTGGTCAGGTGACAAGGCAGCTGCAATATTCACCTTCGGTGTGCCTAGTGGCTGAGGGGGGTAAGTCAACATCAACACTTCCCTGTCCTTCCAGGCTTTTATTAAGTTGACATGATATATTTGTTCTGGGGGTCGGCGGCCGGGTTGCTGAACCTTATAGTTCACTTCCCGTATTCGCTCTATAATCTCATAAGGTCCCATCCACGTAGCCAGAAATTTACATTCTACAGTGGGAACCAACACCAACACCCTATCACCAGGCTGGAACACCCTCAGTGTAGCCTGACGATTATAGGCGAATTGTTGGTGTTCCTGTGCCTGCCTTAGGTGCTCTCTCACAATGGGAGTGACTGTGGCTATTCTCTCTTGCATAGCATTGATGTGCTCGACTACACTCCGGAAAGGAGTGGACTCGTGTTCCCACGTTTCACGGGCTATGTCTAATATCCCCCTGGGGTGCCTCCCATATAACAGTTCAAAAGGCGAAAAGCCCAGGGAAGCCTGTGGGACTTCCCTAATGGCAGACATCAAGTAGGGCAGCATGAATTCCCAATTTTTCCCATCCTTATCGATTACCTTTCTTAGCATGGACTTCAGGGTCCTATTAAATCTCTCAACCAACCCATCTGTTTGTGGGTGGTAGACTGATGTTCTCAACTGCTTAACCTGCAACAATTTACACAGATCGGTCATAACCTTAGACATAAAGGGTGTGCCCTGATCTGTTAATATCTCCCTCGGTATCCCCACCCTACTACACATCAACATTAGCTCTTTTGCAATACCTTTTGAAGCCATGGTCCGCAGTGGAATGGCTTCTGGGTACCTGGTGGCATAATCCAAAATAACCAGTATATACTGATGCCCTCTGGCTGATTTTGGGAGAGGTCCCACCACATCCATAGCTATCCTAGCAAAGGGGGTCTCTATGATGGGCAAAGGGACCAGTGGGCTTCTGAAGGCTGGTTTAGGAGCATGTAGTTGACATTCAGGACATGAGCTACAATGTTCTGTCACGTCTGCATGTACGCCTGGCCAGTAAAACCTCCTCAGGAGTCTATCCTTGGTTTTGTCCATCCCCAGATGTCCCCCCAGGATATGCCCATGTGCCAGATTGAGAACTGTTCGTCTGAATGGGGTGGGAACTAGCAATTGCTCCACAATGTCCACCCCTATCTTATTTACACGGTACAATAGGTCATTTCTTACCATAAAATAAGGATAAGCTGTTGGCGGGTCTGCAGTAGTCATAGGGGTCCCATTTACTACCTTCACATTTTCTTTAGCATAGTGTAGAGTGAGATCTCGCACCTGTGCGCTGCCAAAATCAGTGGGGAGTCCCTCTAACACTGACACTTCTACATTGTCAGCTTCAGGGGTCTCTATGAATGGATTCTCACCCACCCTGCTAGTGCTGGGTTCCTCACCCTCCATAGGGTCATCTACGTCACTACATTCCACCCCTATGTTTTCAGTTTAATTTTCCCCAACCAAAACCTTCACTGTCGACTCAACTGGAACCAGGTCTACTTTTAGCTCTAGTTGTGGGATCGAGGCAACTTCTGGCTTACAGTTTTCAGTGTGCATTTCCAATTTACTATGTTTTCTATCTAGTTTTCCAAAATTAGGAAAATATCGTCCCAGTATCACATCATATGGCATGTTGGGTACCACACCGACTTCGTAATCTAGTTTCCCGGCCTCTGTCTGTATGTTTACAAGGGCTGTGGGATAGGGGCGTGTGTCACCATGTGTGCATGTGATACTGAGCTCCTGATGTCTATCCAGCTTGTTGGTCGCTACTAATTTTTCTGTGACCAGTGTAACCATACTGCCAGAGTCGAGTAGAGCAGCCACTTCTTTCTCATCGACTATCACTGTACACATGTGTTTTGGATTAGGTACTCCGCCTATGAAAACATCCGTCCCAACAGGGCAGGCATAAAATACCGGTTTCTCTTTCCCCATATCACACACATTACATTGCATTGGTTCCTCTCTACCTGGGCAGTGGGCCGCAATATGTCCTACTTTGTCACAATTGTAGCAGACAATTGGTTGTGATGGTGACCCCCTATAACACTTAGTCTCGGCTTTAGGCCCCACCTTTGCCCCCCCCAGTCTTGCTCTTTTCTTCCAACCCAGCGCGTCATGTTTCCCAGAGTACTTTGGAACCATCTTACCCGGTCCGCTGGTTCGTCATGGCCTGGGGAACGAGTTTTTAACCTCCGGTACATGCTCTGCTGCTCCGGCTGTATAGAACCGCTCTACAATGGCCACCAAGGTGTCAGCGGACAGCACCTCATTCTGGCCAACCCAGCGTCGAACGTCCTTGGGCAAACAGCGTTGGTAGTTGTCAAGGACTATGGCCTCCACCACCTCGGCTGATGAATGGACCTCTGGCTGTAGCCATTTCCTGGCCAGATGGATCAGATCAAACATCTGCGTTCGGATTGGTTGTCCTGGTTGGTAGGCCCACTGCTGAAACCGATGTGCCCTCACTGCGGTGGTCACGCCCAATCGGGTCATTATCTCCGCTTTCAATTTATCATAGTCCTGGGCGTCCTTCAGCTCCAGATCAAAGTACGCTTTCTGTGCATCCCCTGCCAGATAAGGTGCCACAAGCCCTGCCCAGGAATCTTTTGGCCATCCCTCTCTCCGCTGTCCTCTCAAAGGTCATAAGGAAGGCCTCAACATCGTCCTGTTTTGTCATTTTCTGCAGAAAGTGATTGGTGCGGGGAGTGGAATGGGTTGCAGCCCCCTGTGGCCCAATCCTGGTTGCAAGTGCTTCAACACTCTCTTTCAGCTCTTTAGTCACCTTTTCCTGCTCTTCTCTAAACATTTTATTTGTATCATGCTGGACCTGCAGTGCTTCCTGATGCATCCGCATAGCATCCTGGTGAGCCACCTGCTGCACCCTGGTCACTTCCTGTTGGGCTATTACAGCCTGTAGTTTTTTTTTTTTTGGATAAAAAAATTCACTCAGCCAGTCTGGGTTTCATGAGGTGCTGCCCGCATTCTACACCAAATGTGACAAAACGCCTTGGCTGTACACATGTGCGGGTCTTCTCTGTGATCTTCTTAGGAGTAAAAACCAGTCATGACCCAGGGAGGAGGTTGCAAATACAGGGCTGTGCCTGTATGTTTACTTCAAACAAAACAAATCTGAAAACAAAACCTAACTCACACTGGAGTTGTAACTAATCTTACATAATCATTCTATTTTAAACAAAGTCTGGAATAAATAAGTCTTGGCTTTCTTCTTATGAGCTACCTCTGTTTTCCAGATAACTCACCCTATTGTCTCTCACTTCTCTCTCTCTCAGGCCCGCCTTATATACCTGGTGAATAATTGAGGAAGTAACACCAAGTGACCACATTAGGTGCTAGAATGGCTGCCTGAGGGTTTCTGGGGAGTGTAGTTGCCTAGGGTCGGTATTCTACCCTAGAGTACACACCTTGCAGCAGACCTGGCCTGACATATCTGCCATGTATGACCCTGCCCCTTGGTTTGTCACAATACATACATACATACATATACACGGAAAATAAATAATAGAATTATGAATCACAATAAGATGTAATGAAGTACAGAAAAAGAAAATGTAATAAAATGTGATCTTTAATACATACAAATAAAGAAAATAGGTATACCATTTCCAGATTCCTTTTTTGAAATACAATGACATGCATTACAAACGAGTATTTACATTATATTTACAGCCGGTGCTCGTGTGTCACTGTGTCCCTCAGGCTGTGGTTGGCGCTGACATATTGGGCAGAATGTGTCCCTTATTTTGGGCTAAAGCTTTCTGTGGAGGGGAACGTGGATCAGTTTGTACCATTTTTGGGAGGATCTGCCTTGTTGGGGCGGAGCTGTGATCCAGGTGAACAGCAGATCGGGCATAGGTGGGCATGTGGGCAGAGGAGTAGGAAGGCCGGTCAAGCAAATAAGCTTGCTAAGGTACACAGCAGCAGCAAGCAGCCCCCCCATCCAGCCAGCCAGCCAGTCTGGCTGGCAGTGACTGAGTGGTTGACAGACGGCAAGCAACGGAATGTTCATGCTCTGTGATGTCATAGCAGTCAGCTGAGAGAGGCTTGTGATGTCATCGCTGAGCTGGCTGGCTGGCTGGCTGGCTGGCTGTGTGTGTGTCTGTGTGTGTGTGTGTGTGTGTGTGTGTGTGTGTGTGTGTCTGTTTGTGTTTGTCAGTCTGTCTGTCTCTCTCTCTCTCTCTCTCTCTCTCTCCCTCTCAATTCAATTCATTGTCAAAGCAATTGGACATACATACATACATACATACATGCTAGAAAATCATTACTATGTTATCTTAAAGGCTAACTAAGCAGAACATATTTCATTATAGAACAGAGTTCATAGATCTACACATGGTTTTAAGGAACAGGCACGTAGGTCATACCGTTTGACATTGTCTCCAAGGTTCTCATCGTAAATAACAAACAGAAATCAAACTACCTTATGGCCTCCTGACATTCTAGCTTGACCTTATCTTTCTTAAGTATACAAGAGAGAAAAACAGGTTTGAGAAAATCATTTCTAACTTTCCTTCCATACAATAATACATACATACATACATACGGAAAATAAATAATAGAATTATGAATCTCAATATAATGTAATGAAGTACAGAAAAAGAAAATGTAATAAAATGTGATCTTTAATACATTCAAATAAAGAAAATAGGTTTACTATTTCCAGATTCCTTTTTGAAATACAATGACATGCATTACAAACGAGGCTTAGGTGGGCATTTGGGCATAGGAGTAGGAAGGCCGGTCAGGCAAATTAGCTTGCTAAGATACGCAGCAGCAGCAAGCAGCCCCCCCATCCAGCCAGCCAGCCAGTCTGGCTGGCAGTGACTGAGTGGTTGACAGACGGCAAGCAATGGAATGTACGTGCTCTGTGATGTCATAGCAGTCAGCTGAGAGAGGCTCGTGATGTCATGGCTGAGCTGGCTGGCTGTCTGGCTGGCTGGCTCTGTGTGTGTGTGTGTGTGTGTGTGTGTGTGTGTGTGTGTGTGCGTGTGTCTGTCTGTCTGTCAATTCATTTCAATTCAATTCAAAGGTTCTTTATTGGCATGATCTATCACAATATTGCCAAAGCAGATACAAATGTTCTATCAATCAAGACAAAACATTGCAATACAAGATTCAGTGGAACAAATATAGTACACATTGAAATAAAATTAAGTAGGATATAAACCATATTTGTTGTTTGTATCAAAATTTGTGTCATGACATCAGAAAAATCACTGTTTTTATTTTGTTTTGCAAATGGAGTGCCACAGGCTGGTGTCTACACACTGTCTCGCAGGCTGTGGCAGGTGGATACATATTGCGCTGCTAAGAAGGCAGTGCGCTCCTCCTCTCCCAGCAGGACGGGGAGTTTGCAGCAATCGGGGATCATGCTGAACTCAGGGATATGCATTTTTAATATTTTAAAGTATGTCTCCCTGATTTTTGTGTATTTAGGGCAGGACAGCAGGAAATGCGCCTGTGTTTCGACCTCCCCTAGGTCACACTGGCTGCACAGCCGCTCTTCTCTGGCAACCCAGAATTTTCTGTAGCGGCCTTTTTCAATGGCGAGGCTGTGGTCACTGAGCCTGTATTTAGTTAGATTTTGTCTCTCTTTTATATTTTGGATTTTTAAGTATTCAGCCAATGTAATGTTTCTATTCAGGGCCCGGTAGCATTCCAATTTGTTTTGTAATTCTAATTCGTGTCTCTAATCTTTTGTGTATTTGCTTTTCAGGTACATGTCAATTTTCCCAATTGTTGTTGTTTTGGTCATTGTGTGTTCGGGCTCTGTGAGCCTCAGAGCCGTGGGGGCGTTTCTGTGTACGTGTAAGATGTTTTTATTAAATTCTAGGTGGAATATTTCCATGGGGCTTTTGTCCCAATTGTTGTTATTGAGGTTCATGAGGGGACCCCACACTTCGCTCCCATATAGCAGGATTGGTTGGATGATGGAGTTTAATATTTTAATCCAAATAGTTATTGGTATTGTTGTTTTCCCAAATTGTGTCTTTATGGCATAAAATGCCCGGCGTGCCTTGTCTTTTAATGCGTTTATAGCCAGGCTGAAGCTCCCTGACGCACTGATGGTCAGGCCAAGGTAGTTGTATCTGGTGCAGTGCTCTAATCCAGTGCTGCCCAGAGTGAAGCGGTACCTGTTTCCCTGAGATGGGGCTTTTTTCTGGAAAACCATAACTCTGGTCTTGTCCAGATTGACTGCCAGGGCCCATTTCTGACAGTACTGCTCTAGCAGCGCCAGGTTCTGCTGAAGCCCCTGCTCTGTGGGCGACAGCAGCACCAGGTCGTCTGCATAGAGCAGGAACTTGATCTCTGTGTCATGGAGAGTTAGGCTGCGGGCGTCAGACTGCTCCAACACTGTGGCCAACTCGATGATGTAGATGTTGAACAGTGTTGGACTCAGACTGCAGCCCTGTCTCACTCCCCGCCCCTGAGTGAAGAACTCTGTTCTTGAGTTGCCAATTTGAACTCCGCATTTGTTTTCAGAATACATTGATTTAATGATGTCATAAACTTTACCCCCTACACCACTCTGTAGAAGTTTATAAAATAATCCCTTGTGCCAGATTGAGTCAAATGCCTTTCTAAAGTCTACAAAACAGGCAAATATTTTTCCTTTATTGTTTTGGGTATATTTATTTATGAGGGTGTGTAGAGTGTAAATATGATCGGTTGTGCGGTGTTTTGGTAGGAAGCCAATCTGACTCTTATTCAGGACACTGTGCTTGGTAAGGAAGGCCAGTATCTGGGCGTTGATGATACTGCAGAACACCTTCCCCAGGTTACTGCTCACACAGCTGCCCCAGTAGTTATTGGGGTCTAATTTGTCTCCACTTTTAAAAATCGGGGTGATCAATCCTTGATTCCCGACCTCAGGGAAACACCCGGCTCTCAGCACCAGGTTAAAGAGTTTGAGCAGAGCCTCCTGCAGCTGCGGGCTGCTGTGCTTCAGCATCTCAGGGCTGATGCTGTCGGGGCCGCTGGCTTTCCTGGGTTTGAGGATTTTGAGTTGATGTTTTAGTTCCTGTATTGTAAATGGGTTATCTAAGGGATTTTGGTTATTCTTAATGATTTCTTCCAATTTATTTAGGTTTTTTAATATTTTAACCTGTTCTGGCTTTGGATTGTTTTCAACATTTTGGTAAAGTTTTTCAAAGTGTGTTTTCCAGATTTCTCCATTTTGAATTGGTATTTCATTTTTTGTTTTTGGGGTATTTATTCTGCCCATATAGTGGTCTTTTTTCTTACTGAGGAGTTGCTTGTAGTGCCGCAGGGCCTGGCAGTAGCTGAGGCGAGCCTCCTGGTTGTCGGGCTCTCTGTGTTTAGTGTTGGAGAGATGTCTCAGGTGTTTCCTAGAAGTTTCACACTCCTGGTCACACCACTGTTCTTTTTTTCTTTTAGACGATTTCATATTTTGGTTTTTAATTGTTTTAATGTTTGATTTTAAAGCCAGTCTCTCAAATATTTCATTCAGTGTTTTGGTGGCTGAGTTTATTCCGTTTTGGTTTATTTGATAGTGTGAGGATTGATATCTGTCTAACATGTTTTCAATCTCATCACTATTCAGGGCTCTTGTGTAGTTCTCTGTGCTGGGCTCTGACCATCTCTAACTGGGTGGCAGGGAGACCAGTTTTGTGGGAAGTTTGGCTCTGACTTGTGGCTGCGCTGATCTTTTTAGGTAAAGTGTTATTTGGCTGTGGTCTGATAGTGGAGATTGTTGTCTGACTATAAACGCATTGTTGGCTTGTGGGTCCAGGTCAGTTATGGCGTAGTCCACCACACTGCTGCCCAGAGCCGAGCAGTATGTGAATCTCCCCAGAGAGTACCCCCTGGTCCTGCCATTGATGATATATAGACCCAGGCTTTTACATAGGCGCACTACCTGCTTCCTGCTCTTGTTTACCACGCTGTCGTGGCTGTGTCAGTGTGGAGGTGTGTGTGTGGCACAGCGGGGAGTCTCCGAACAGGTGTGTGTTCCCCTCTGTATTGATGTAGTCCATCTCTCTGCCAGTCCTGGCATTGAGATCGCCACACAGCAGTACAGAGCCCAGGGTCTGGAAGTGGCAGATTTCGTTTTGAAGCTCATGAAAGCCTTCCTCATTATAGTAGGGGGAGTCTGCGGGTGGCATATAAATTGCACATAGGTATATATCTGTGTTATTTTGTAGGGTGTCTTTTCTGATTTTCATCCACAGGTGTGTGTCTCCTCTCTGTACTGGGCATAGGGCTGCTCGGAGCTCCTCCCTGTACCACACGATAATCCCCCACGAGGCCCTGCCACACCTGACTTTGGGTTTTTTATAGGAGGGCACAATCAGCTCCCTGTATCCATTGTATCCATCCAGTGTATAGACATATCTGCACAGCACCAAGTCTCTACAAGAATGAAAACATCTGAACTATTTACAGTGTTGATCAGTTCAGGGCCTGTGCTCTTCATTCCAAAAGTTGAGGAGCGTAAACCCTGCATATTCCAACTGCTTATTTTAAAGGACATGTTAATATATTTTATTATACTTGTCTCTTCTACATAAGAAAGTTTAATTTGTGGTCTACAACTGATATTATATTACTATTAATAATTATATATGGATATACATAATAATCACTCAAAGATTTTATGTTTGCATCAAAATATCAGAATAATTAAATCACATTTTTTCTTACTCTCCATCTCCACAACCATATATATGTGTGTTGAGGCTCAGTTAACTCAGCAGTGTGGAACAGATGACACTGAGGAGTTGCCTTATCTGGGCCAGCTGGGCAGCATCGGGCCTCCAGGCTCTGGAAGCCGCTGCTGCGTGGCTGTGTGGCTGTGCTGGTCCCCGGCTGTCCGCTCTGCTGTGCTGGACGGGCCCTCTGGGGATGGGGGGGTGGGGAATGGGGCCGCGGGGTCTCAGGGGCTGGGGCTGGGGTGGAGCCGGTGGCTGGGGATGTGGCCGGGGGCTGGGGGGTTTGCTCCTGGTCTCGAGGTGGGGGTGTGTGGGGTTTCGGCCCAGGGTTGTGTCCTTGAGGACCTTTGAGATGATCCTCACACCCGTCTTGTTGAGGTGGACGTGGTCATACAGGTGATGTGGCTGGATGTCTCAGTGGTGTGCCAGGTGGACGTTGGGGAGGAGGGCACATCTTCGGGACACTTCTGCGTTGATGGCCTGGATGATGTGCAGGGGCACGTCTGTGCAGGGCAGCAGTGTGGAGATGGAAATTTTGGCAGTTGGGAATTCCTCTGTGGCTTTCGTTGCTACCTGTCTCAGGGCTGAGGCCACATCGCCCCTGCGGGCACTCAGGTCGTTAGTGCCGGTGTGGATGAGGATGTGTTTGACTTGGCAAAGCCTCCTCTTGGAGAGCAGCTCCAGGGCTCTCTGTGCTGTGGAGCACCAAAGCTTTTTCACTTTTCGCCCAGGGAAGAGGCGCCTCTCAACCAGGAACTTCCCATTGGATTCGCTCAGAATGACCACCTCTGCGTTGACCTGCCACTCCGGGTTTGCGTCGGGAGTGGTGGGGGCAGCGGGTGTGTTTTGGGGGAGTGGCGTTTCAGGGGGTTGTGTATTAGTGGCAGGTCTGGTGATAGTGGGTGTGTCAGGAGTGGTGGGGAGTGTGGGTGGATCAGTGGGTGCGTCAGGGGTTGGAGGTGTTGTGGGGTCAGTGCAGTGCAGTCTCTGTGCTCCAGTGATGTGTAGCTCCTCTCTTAGCTCCTCCAGCTGGCTCTGCAGGCTCCTCAGCTAGCTGTGCTGGGGTGTCCAGGTCAGCTCCTCCCTCGCTCTGCGCAGCTCCGTCCTCAGGGTTTGGCTCTGCTCCTCCAGGTCTCTCACTGCTGCTCTCAGCTCATGGATCTCAGCCTTGTGCTGCATCTTTAGTCTGTGCATCTCATCCCGGAGCTGATCACACAAGGAGGTCTGGGCCAGGGTGCTCAAGGTCTGCTCCCTGAACTCCGCAAACTCCAGCTCCAGCACTGATAGGCATTCCTTTAGTGTTTTAATGTTGCTGGAGAGTTTTGGGGAGACAGGGGGGCAGTCTGTGGGAGATGGGGCACTGTCTGGCTCCGTGTGGCTGGGGGCAGACTGCAGGGTGGCCGGCTCTGGCTCTTGTTTCTCTACCTCAGTCTGCTGCTTTGAGGTGTGGAAGCCGAGAGCTAATTGGTCCAGGCTGCTCTCGCTGCCCTGCACCATGATGGTCCCGTTGTGGTATACATTAAAAGTGAGCATCACACTGTCTGTGTCTTTCTCTACCAGCACTGAGATCTGCCTGCCTCTGCTAATGCCCCTCTTGTTGTTATTGGGGTATGTCTGGCACAGGGTTTTGTGAAAGGCGGTGTAGAACAGTAGATTGTTCTTGACCCTGTTTTCTCCTTTACCGGTGTAGTCTAGGATGAGGGTCTCAGGAGATGCTCTCATCACAGCTTGTTTGTAGTCCTTCTTAGCCTGTGCAGAGCGAATGTCTTCAGGGTATCGGATTTCAAAAGGCAGCTCTGCAGTCAGACTGCTGTTCGATAGATTTCTATCAGTCTCAGTGGCAGTTGGGCTCTCTCCTACTGTCACTCTATTCAAATCGGAGCTCTGCATTTTCATTGGCTGAGTCAACTACTGAGAATGCTTATTTATTTTATTAATACATATTTTTTTGTTTAATTATTTGTCTCTTACCTCCAATTCTTGTCTTCAGCTTTTCTTTTCTGACTTTTCTTCCTGAACTGTCTCTCTGCTTTCTTCTTTTTGTGTTTCTCTTAAAATTATTATTTTTTGAATACTTTTTCTTCTGAATTTCTATTCCATGTCTTCTGTGTATGTTTATAGTGCTATATATTCATTTGTAAATCACAAATTAAATCCGCTTATGTATAAAAACAAATGTTTTTTAGGAGCTCATATTCCTCTCTCTCTCTCTCTCTCTCTCTCTCTCTCTCTCTCTCTCTCAATTCATTTCATTTGTATTGTCAAAGCAATTGGACATACATACACATACATACATATACACTCACCTAAAGGATTATTAGGAACACCTGTTCAATTTCTCATTAATGCAATTATCTAATCAACCAATCACATGGCAGTTGCTTCAATGCATTTAGGGGTGTGGTCCTGGTCAAGACAATCTCCTGAACTCCAAACTGAATGTCTGAATGGGAATGAAAGGTGATTTAAGCAATTTTGAGCGTGGCATGGTTGTTGGTGCCAGACGGGCCGGTCTGAGTATTTCACAATCTGCTCAGTTACTGGGATTTTCACGCACAACCATTTCTAGGGTTTACAAAGAATGGTGTGAAAAGGGAAAAACATCCAGTATGCGGCAGTCCTGTGGGCGAAAATGCCTTGTTGATGCAAGAGGTCAGAGGAGAATGGGCCGACTGATTCAAGCTGATAGAAGAGCAACTTTGACTGAAATAACCACTAGTTACAAACGAGGTATGCAGCAAAGCATTTGTGAAGCCACAACACGTACAACCTTGAGGCGGATGGGCTACAACAGCAGAAGACCCCACCGGGTACCACTCATCTCCACTACAAATAGGAAAAAGAGGTGAGACATTCAGATGGTAGAGTCAGAATTTGGCGTAAACAGAATGAGAACATGGATCCATCATGTCTTGTTACCACTGTGCAGGCTGGTGGTGGTGGTGTAATGGTGTGGGGGATGTCTTCTTGGCACACTTTAGGCCCCTTAGTACCAATTGGGCATCGTTTAAATGCTACGGCCTACCTGAGCATTGTTTCTGACCATGTCCATCCCTTTTTGACCACCATGTACCCATCCTCTGATGGCTACTTCCAGCAGGATAATGCACCATGTCACAAAGGTCGAATCATTTCAAATTGGTTTCTTGAACATGACAATGAGTTCACTGTACTAAACTGGCCCCCACAGTCACCAGATCTCAACCCAATGGAGCATCTTTGGGATGTGGTGGAACGGGAGCTTCGTGCCCTGGATGTGCATCCCACAAATCTCCATCAACTGCAAGATGCTATCCTATCAATATGGGCCAACATTTCTAAAGAATGCTTTCAGCACCTTGTTGAAGCAATGCCACGTAGAATTAAAGCAGTTCTGAAGGCGAAAGGGGGTCAAACACAGTATTAGTATGGTGTTCCTAATAATCCTTTAGGTGAGTTCATCGTAGCTCTTAATACTCTCTTTCTGTCTGGAGGAGATATAATTGAAGTATTGTACACGTACCCGGCTACTTTCAACACCCATTGCTGCACTGATATTTTTCCCTCCATTTTTCTTTATCCATTTTTTTTTTGCTGGAAGTTCCGTCAATACCCGTCAGCCTTTAAGAGACATCATGCAGCCAGGCCTCTTGGCTTGCGGCCACACCGTCCTGAACGCGCCCAATCTCATCAGATCTCGGAAGCTAAACGGGGCAGGGCCTGGTCAGTACTTGGATGGGAGACCTCCTAGAAATACCAGGTGCTGCAAGCTTTTTACGTCTCCTGGGTAACTTCATCGTAGCTCTTAATACTCTCTTTCTGTCTCCAGGAGATATAATTGAAGAATTGTACACGTACCCGGCTACTTTCAACACCCTTTCCTGCACTGATATTTTTACCTCCATTTTTCTATTTTTTTTTTTTTTTTTTGCTGGAAATTCCGTCAATACCCGCCAGCCTTTAAGAGACATCATGCAGCCAGGCATCTCGGCTTGCGGCCACACCATCCTGAACGCGCCCGATCTCGTCAGATCTCGGAAGCTAAACGGGGCAGGACCTGGTCAGTACATGAAAGTGATACCTCCTGGAAATACCTAGTGCTGCAAGCTTTTACGTCTCCTGGGTAACTTTATCGTAGCTCTTAATACTCTCTCTCTGTCTGGAGGAGATATAATTGAAGTATTGTACACGTATCCAGCTACTGTCAACACCCTTTGCTGCACTGATATTTTTCCATCCATTTTTCTTTTTTCTTTTTTTCTTTTTTTTTTTTGCTGGAAGTTCCGTCAATACCCGCCAACCTTTAAGAGACATCATGCAGCCAGGCCTTTCGGCTTGTGGCCACACCGTCCTGAATGCGCCCGATCATGTCAGATCTCGGAAGCTAAACGGGGCAGGGCCTGGTCAGTACTTGGATGGGAGACCTCCTTGAAATACCAGGTGCTGCAAGCTTTTTACGTCTCCTGGGTAACTTCATCGTAGCTCTTAATACTCTCTTTCTGTCTCCAGGAGATATAATTGAAGAATTGTACACGTACCCGGCTACTTTCAACACCCTTTGCTGCACTGGTATATTTCCCTCTATTTTTCTTTTTTTTTTTGCTGGAAGTTCCGTCAATACCCGCCAGCCTTTAAGAGACATCATGCAGCCAGGCATCTCGGCTTGCGGCCACACCATCCTGAACGCGCCCGATCTCGTCAGATCTCGGAAGCTAAACGGGGCAGGACCTGGTCAGTACATGAATGTGAGACCTCCTGGAAATACCTCGTGCTGCAAGCTTTTACGTCTCCTGGGTAACTTTATCGTAGCTCTTAATACTCTCTATCTGTCTGGAGGAGATTTAATTGAAGTATTGTACACGTACCCAGCTACTGTCAACACCCTTTGCTGCACTGATATTTTTCCATCCATTTTTTTTTTTTTTTTTTGCTGGAAGTTCCGTCAATACCCGCCAACCTTTAAGAGACATCATGCAGCCAGGCCTTTCGGCTTGTGGCCACACCGTCCTGAATGCGCCCGATCTCGTCAGATCTCGGAAGCTAAACGGGGCAGGGCCTGGTCAGTACTTGGATGGGAGACCTCCTAGAAATACCAGGTGCTGCAAGCTTTTTACGTCTCCTGGGTAACTTCATCGTAGCTCTTAATACTCTCTTTCTGTCTCCAGGAGATATAATTGAAGAATTGTACACGTACCCGGCTACTTTCAACACCCTTTCCTGCACTGATATTTTTCCCTCCATTTTTCTATTTTTTTTTATTTTTTTTTGCTGGAAATTCCGTCAATACCCGCCAGCCTTTAAGAGACGTCATGCAGCCAGACATCTCGGCTTGCGGCCACACCGTCCTGAACGCGCCCGATCTCGTCAGATCTCGGAAGCTAAACGGGGCAGGACCTGTTCAGTACTTGAATGTGAGACCTCCTGGAAATACCTGGTGCTGCAAGCTTTTACGTCTCCTGGGTAACTTTATCGTAGCTCTTAATACTCTCTATCTGTCTGGAGGAGATATAATTGAAGAATTGTACACGTACCCGGCTACCTTCAACACGCTTTGCTGCACTGATATTTTTCCCTCCATTTTTCTATTTTCTTTTGTTTCTTGCTGGAAGTTCCATCAATACCCTCCAGCCTTTAAGAGACATCATGCAGCCAGGCCTCTTGGCTTGAGGCCACACCGTCCTGAAGATGCAAAATCTCGTCAGATCTCGGAAGAAAAACTGGGCAGGGTCTGGTCAGTAATTGGATGGGTGACCTCCTGGAAATACCAGGTGCTGAAAGCTTTTTACATCTCCTGGGTAACTTCAGCGTAGCTCTTAATACTCTCATTCAGTCTGGAGGAGATATAATTGAAGAATTGTACATGTACCCGGCTACTTTCAACACCCTGTTCTGCACTGATATTTTTCCCTCCATTTTTCTATTTATTTATTTTTTATTTTTTGCTGGAAGTTCCGTCAATACCCGCCAGGCTTTAAGAGACATCATGCAGCCCGGCCTCTTGGCTTGCGGCCACACCGTCCTGAACACGCCCGATCTCGTCAGATCTCGGAAGCTAAACGGGGCAGGGCCTCGTCAGTACTTGGATGGGAGACCTCCTGGAAATACCTGGTGCTGCAAGCTTTTTACGTCTCCTGGGAAACTTCATCGTAGCTCTTAATACTCTCTATCTGTCTGGAGGAGATATAATTGAAGTATTGTACACGTACCCGGCTACTTTCAACAGCCTTTGCTGTACTGATATTTTTCCCTCCATTTTCCATTTTTTTTTTTTTTTTTTTGCTGGAAGTTCCGTCAATACCCGCCAGCCTTTAAGAGACATCATGCAGCCAGGCCTCTTCGCTTGCGGCCACACCGTCCTGAACGCGCCCGATCTCATCAGATTTCGGAAGCTAACGGGGCAGGGCCTGGTCAGTACTTGGATGGGTGACCTCCTGGAAATACCAGGTGCTGCAAGCTTTTTACGTCTCCTGGGTAACTTCATCATAGCTCTTAATACTCTCTTTCAGTCTGTAGGAGATATTATTGAAGAATTGTACACGTACCCGCCTACTTTCAAAACCCTTTGCTGCACTGATATTTTTCCCTCCATTTTTCTTTTTTCTTTTTTTTTTTGCTGTAAGTTCCGTCAATACCCGCCAGCCTTAAAGAGACATCATGCAGCCGTGCCTCTCGGCTTTCGGCCACACCGTCCTGAATGCGCATGATATCGTCAGATCTCGGAAGCTAAACGGGGCAGGACCTGGTCAGTACTTGAATGTGAGACCTCCTGGAAATACCAGGTGCTGCAAACTTTTACGTCTCCTGGGTAACTTTATCGTAGCTCTTAATACTCTCTTTCAGTCTGCAGGAGATATAATTGAAGAATTGTACACGTACCCGGCTACTTTCAACACCCTTTGCTGCACTGGTATATTTCCCTCTATTTTTCTTTTTTTTTTTTGCTGGCAGTTCTGTCAATACCCGCCAGCCTTTAAGAGACATCATGCAGCCAGGCATCTCGGCTTGCGGCCACACCATCCTGAACGCGCCCGATCTCGTCAGATCTCGGAAGCTAAACGGGGCAGGACCTGGTCAGTACATGAATGTGAGACCTCCTGGAAATACCTAGTGCTGCAAGCTTTTACGTCTCCTGGGTAACTTCATCGTAGCTCTTAATACTCTCTATCTGTCCGGAGGAGATATAATTTAAGTATTGTACACGAACCCGGCTACTGTCAACACCCTTTGCTGCACTGATATTTTTCCATCCATTTTTCTTTTTTCTTTTTTTCTTTTATTTTTTTGCTGGAAGTTCCGTCAATACCCGCCAACCTTTAAGAGACATCATGCAGCCAGGGCTTTTGGCTTGTGGACACACCGTCCTGAATGCGCCCGATCTCGTCAGATCTCGGAAGCTAAACGGTGCAGGGCCTGGTCAGTACTTGGATGGGAGACCTCCTAGAAATACCAGGTGCTGCAAGCTTTTTACGTCTCCTGGGTAACTTCATCGTAGCTCTTAATACTCTCTTTCTGTCTCCAGGAGATATAATTGAAGAATTGTACACGTACCCGGCTACTTTCAACACCCTTTGCTGCACTGGTATATTTCCCTCTATTTTTCTTTTTTTTTTTTGCTGGCAGTTCCGTCAATACCCGCCAGCCTTTAAGAGACATCATGCAGCCAGACATCTCGGCTTGCGGCCACACCGTCCTGAACGCGCCCGATCTTGTCAGATCTCGGAAGCTAAACGGGGCAGGACCTGGTCAGTACTTAAATGTGAGACCTCCTGGAAATACCAGGTGCTGCCAGCTTTTTACGTCTCCTGGGGAACTTCATCGTAGCTCTTAATACTCTCTTTCTGTCTGGAGAAGATATAATTGAAGAATTGTACACGTACCCGGCTACTTTCAACACCCTTTGCTGCACTGGTATTTTTCCCTCTATTTTTCTTTTTTTTTTTTGCTTGAAGTTCTGTCAATACCCGCCAACCTTTAAGAGACATCATGCAGCCAGGCATCTCGGCTTGCGGCCACACCATCCTGAACGTGCCCGATCTCGTCAGATCTCGGAAGCTAAACGGGGCAGGACCTGGTCAGTACATGAATGTGAGACCTCCTGGAAATACCTGGTGCTGCAAGCTTTTACGTCTCCTGGGTAACTTTATCGTAGCTCTTAATACTCTCTATCTGTCTGGAGGAGATATAATTGAAGTATTGTACACGTACCCAGCTACTGTCAACATCCTTTGCTGCACTGATATTTTTCCATCCATTTTTCTTTTTTCTTTTGTTTTTTGCTGGAAGTTCCATCAATACCCTCCAGCCTTTAAGACACATCATGCAGCCAGGCCAATTGGCTTGAGGCCACACCGTCCTGAAGACGCAAGATCTCGTCAGATCTCGGAAGAGAAAGTAGGCAGGGCCTGGTCAGTAATTGGATGGGTGACCTCCTGGAAATACCAGGTGCTGAAAGCTTTTTACATCTCCTGGGTAACTACAGCGTAGCTCTTAATACTTTCATTCAGTCTGGAGGAGATATAATTGAAGAATTGTACATGTACCCGGCTACTTTCAACACCCTGTCCTGCACTGATATTTTTCCCTCCATTTTTCTATTTATTTATTTTTTATTTTTTGCTGGAAGTTCCGTCAATACCCGCTAGCCTTTAAGAGACATCATGCAGCCCGGCCTCTTGGCTTGCGGCCACACCGTCCTGAACACGCCCGATCTCGTCAGATCTCGGAAGCCAAACGGGGCAGGGCCTCGTCAGTACTTGGATGGGAGACCTCCTGGAAATACCTGGTGCTGCAAGCTTTTTACGTCTCCTGGGAAACTTCATCGTAGCTCTTAATACTCTCTATCTGTCTGGAGGAGATATAATTGAAGTATTGTACACGTACCCGGCTACTTTCAACAGCCATTGCTGCACTGATATTTTTCCCTCCATTTTTCTTTTTTCTTTTTTTTTTTGCTGGCAGTTCCGTCAATACCCGCCAGCCTTTAAGAGACATCATGCAGCCAGGCCTCTTGGCTTATAGTCACACCGTCCAGAACGCGCCCGATCATATCAGATTTCGGAAGCTAAACGGGGCAGGGCCTGCTTAGTACTTGGATGGGAGACCTCCTGGAAATACCAGGTGCTGCAAGCTATTTACGTCTCCTGGGTAACTTCATCGTAGCTCTTAATTCTCTCTTTCTGTCTCCAGGAGATATAATTGAAGAATTGTACACGTACCCGGCTACTTTCAACACCCTTTGCTGCACTGGTATATTTCCCTCTATTTTTCTTTTTTTTTTTTGCTGGCAGTTCCGTCAATACCCGCCAGCCTTTAAGAGACATCATGCAGCCAGGCATCTCGGCTTGCGGCCACACCATCCTGAACGCGCCCGATCTCGTCAGATCTCGGAAGCTAAACGGGGCAGGACCTGGTCAGTACATGAATGTGAGACCTCCTGGAAATACCTCGTGCTGCAAGCTTTTACGTCTCCTGGGTAACTTTATCGTAGCTCTTAATACTCTCTATCTGTCTGGAGGAGTTATAATTGAAGTATTGTACACGTACCCAGCTACTGTCAACACCCTTTGCTGCACTGATATTTTTCCATCCATTTTTTTTTTTTTTTTTGCTGGAAATTCCGTCAATATCCGCCAGCCATTAAGAGACATCATGTAGCCAGGCCTCTCGGCTTGCGGCCACACCGTCCTGAATGCGCCCGATCTCGTCAGATCTCGGAAGCTAAACGGGGCAGGGCCTGGTCAGTACTTGGATGGGAGACCTCCTAGAAATACCAGGTGCTGCAAGCTTTTTACGTCTCCTGGGTAACTTCATCGTAGCTCTTAATACTCTCTTTCTGTCTCCAGGAGATATAATTGAAGAATTGTACACGTACCCGGCTACTTTCAACACCCTTTGCTGCACTGGTATATTTCCCTCTATTTTTCTTTTTTTTTTTTGCTGGCAGTTCCGTCAATACCCGCCAGCCTTTAAGAGACATCATGCAGCCAGACATCTCGGCTTGCGGCCACACCATCCTGAACGCGCCCGATCTCGTCAGATCTCGGAAGCTAAACGGGGCAGGGCCTGGTCAGTACTTGGATGGGAGACCTCCTAGAAATACCAGGTGCTGCAAGCTTTTTACGTCTCCTGGGTAACTTCATCATAGCTCTTAATACTCTCTATCTGTCCGGAGGAGATATAATTGAAGTATTGTACACGTACCCGGCTACTGTCAACACCCTTTGCTGCACTGATATTTTTCCATCCATTTTTCTTTTTTCTTTTTTTCTTTTATTTTTTTGCTGGAAGTTCCGTCAATACCCGCCAACCTTTAAGAGACATCATGCAGCCAGGGCTTTCGGCTTGTGGACACACCGTCCTGAATGCGCCCGATCTCGTCAGATCTCGGAAGCTAAACGGTGCAGGGCCTGGTCAGTACTTGGATGGGAGACCTCCTAGAAATACCAGGTGCTGCAAGCTTTTTACGTCTCCTGGGTAACTTCATCGTAGCTCTTAATACTCTCTTTCTGTCTCCAGGAGATATAATTGAAGAATTGTACACGTACCCGGCTACTTTCAACACCCTTTGCTGCACTGGTATATTTCCCTCTATTTTTCTTTTTTTTTTTTGCTGGCAGTTCCGTCAATACCCGCCAGCCTTTAAGAGACATCATGCAGCCAGACATCTCGGCTTGCGGCCACACCGTCCTGAACGCGCCCGATCTTGTCAGATCTCGGAAGCTAAACGGGGCAGGACCTGGTCAGTACTTAAATGTGAGACCTCCTGGAAATACCAGGTGCTGCCAGCTTTTTACGTCTCCTGGGGAACTTCATCGTAGCTCTTAATACTCTCTTTCTGTCTGGAGAAGATATAATTGAAGAATTGTACACGTACCCGGCTACATTCAACACCCTTTGCTGCACTGGTATTTTTCCCTCTATTTTTCTTTTTTTTTTTTGCTTGAAGTTCTGTCAATACCCGCCAACCTTTAAGAGACATCATGCAGCCAGGCATCTCGGCTTGCGGCCACACCATCCTGAACGTGCCCGATCTCGTCAGATCTCGGAAGCTAAACGGGGCAGGACCTGGTCAGTACATGAATGTGAGACCTCCTGGAAATACCTGGTGCTGCAAGCTTTTACGTCTCCTGGGTAACTTTATCGTAGCTCTTAATACTCTCTATCTGTCTGGAGGAGATATAATTGAAGTATTGTACACGTACCCAGCTACTGTCAACATCCTTTGCTGCACTGATATTTTTCCATCCATTTTTCTTTTTTCTTTTGTTTTTTGCTGGAAGTTCCATCAATACCCTCCAGCCTTTAAGACACATCATGCAGCCAGGCCAATTGGCTTGAGGCCACACCGTCCTGAAGACGCAAGATCTCGTCAGATCTCGGAAGAGAAAGTAGGCAGGGCCTGGTCAGTAATTGGATGGGTGACCTCCTGGAAATACCAGGTGCTGAAAGCTTTTTACATCTCCTGGGTAACTACAGCGTAGCTCTTAATACTTTCATTCAGTCTGGAGGAGATATAATTGAAGAATTGTACATGTACCCGGCTACTTTCAACACCCTGTCCTGCACTGATATTTTTCCCTCCATTTTTCTATTTATTTATTTTTTATTTTTTGCTGGAAGTTCCGTCAATACCCGCTAGCCTTTAAGAGACATCATGCAGCCCGGCCTCTTGGCTTGCGGCCACACCGTCCTGAACACGCCCGATCTCGTCAGATCTCGGAAGCCAAACGGGGCAGGGCCTCGTCAGTACTTGGATGGGAGACCTCCTGGAAATACCTGGTGCTGCAAGCTTTTTACGTCTCCTGGGAAACTTCATCGTAGCTCTTAATACTCTCTATCTGTCTGGAGGAGATATAATTGAAGTATTGTACACGTACCCGGCTACTTTCAACAGCCATTGCTGCACTGATATTTTTCCCTCCATTTTTCTTTTTTCTTTTTTTTTTTGCTGGCAGTTCCGTCAATACCCGCCAGCCTTTAAGAGACATCATGCAGCCAGGGATCTCGGTTTGCGGCCACACCATCCTGAACGCGCCCGATCTCGTCAGATCTTGGAAGCTAAACGGGGCAGGACCTGGTCAGTACATGAATGAGAGACCTCCTGGAAATACCTAGTGCTGCAAGCTTTTACGTCTCCTGGGTAACTTTATCGTAGCTCTTAATACTCTCTATCTGTCTGGAGGAGTTATAATTGAAGTATTGTACACGTACCCAGCTACTGTCAACACCCTTTGCTGCACTGATATTTTTCCATCCATTTTTTTTTTTTTTTTTGCTGGAAATTCCGTCAATATCCGCCAGCCATTAAGAGACATCATGTAGCCAGGCCTCTCGGCTTGCGGCCACACCGTCCTGAATGCGCCCGATCTCGTCAGATCTCGGAAGCTAAACGGGGCAGGGCCTGGTCAGTACTTGGATGGGAGACCTCCTAGAAATACCAGGTGCTGCAAGCTTTTTACGTCTCCTGGGTAACTTCATCGTAGCTCTTAATACTCTCTTTCTGTCTCCAGGAGATATAATTGAAGAATTGTACACGTACCCGGCTACTTTCAACACCCTTTGCTGCACTGGTATATTTCCCTCTATTTTTCTTTTTTTTTTTTGCTGGCAGTTCCGTCAATACCCGCCAGCCTTTAAGAGACATCATGCAGCCAGACATCTCGGCTTGCGGCCACACCATCCTGAACGCGCCCAATCTCGTCAGATCTCGGAAGCTAAACGGGGCAGGGCCTGGTCAGTACTTGGATGGGAGACCTCCTAGAAATACCAGGTGCTGCAAGCTTTTTACGTCTCCTGGGTAACTTCATCATAGCTCTTAATACTCTCTATCTGTCCGGAGGAGATATAATTGAAGTATTGTACACGTACCCAGCTACTGTCAACACCCTTTGCTGCACTGATATTTTTCCATCCATTTTTTTTTTTTTTTTTTTTTTTTATTTTTTTTTTGCTGGACGTTCCGTCAATACCCGCCAGCCTTTAAGAGACATCATGCAACCAGGCCTCTCGGTTTGCGGACACACAGTCCTGAACGCGCCCGATCTCGGAAGATCTCGGAAACTAAATGGGGCAGGACCTGGTCAGTACTTGGATGGGAGATCTTCTGGAAATACCAGGTGCTGCCAGCTTTTTACGTCTCCTGGGGAACTTCATCGTAGCTCTTAATACTCTCTTTCTGTCTGGAGAATATATAATTGAAGAATTGTACACGTACCCGGCTACTTTCAACACCCTTTGCTGCACTGGTATTTTTCCCTCTATTTTTCTTTTTTTTTTTGGCTGGCAGTTCCGTCAATACCCGCCAGCCTTTAAGAGACATCATGCAGCCAGGCATCTCGGCTTGCGGCCACACCATCCTGAACGCGCCCGATCTCGTCAGATCTCGGAAGCTAAACGGGGCAGGACCTGGTCAGTACATGAATGTGAGACCTCCTGGAAATACCTCGTGCTGCAAGCTTTTACGTCTCCTGGGTAACTTTATCGTAGCTCTTAATACTCTCTATCTGTCTGGAGGAGATTTAATTGAAGTATTGTACACGTACCCAGCTACTGTCAACACCCTTTGCTGCACTGATATTTTTCCATCCATTTTTTTTTTTTTTTTTTGCTGGAAGTTCCGTCAATACCCGCCAACCTTTAAGAGACATCATGCAGCCAGGACTTTCGGCTTGCGGCCACACCATCCTGAACTCGCCCGATCTCGTCAGATCTTGGAAGCTAAACGGGGCAGGACCTGGTCAGTACATGAATGTGAGACCTCCTGGAAATACCTGGTGCTGCAAGCTTTCACGTCTCCTGGGTAACTTTATCGTAGCTCTTAATACTCTCTATCTGTCTGGAGGAGATATAATTGAAGTATTGTACACGTACCCAGCTACTGTCAACACCCTTTGCTGCACTGATATTTTTCCATCCATTTTTCTTTTTTTTTTTTTTTTTGCTGGAAGTTCCGTCAATACCCGCCAGCCTTTAAGAGACATCATGCAGCCAGACATCTCGGCTTGCGGCCACACCGTCCTGAACGCGCCCGATTTCGTCAGATCTCGGAAGCTAAACGGGGCAGGACCTGGTCAGTACTTGAATGTGAGACCTCCTGGAAATACCTGGTGCTGCAAGCTTTTACGTCTCCTGGGTAACTTTATCGTAGCTCTTAATACTCTCTATCTGTCTGGAGGAGATATAATTGAAGAATTTTACACGTACCCAGCTACTGTCAACACCATTTGCTGCACTGATATTTTTCCCTCCATTTTTCTTTTTTCTTTTGTTTTTTGCTGGAAGTTCCATCAATACCCTCCAGCCTTTAAGACACATCATGCAGCCAGGCCTCTTGGCTTGAGGCCACACCGTCCTGAAGACGCAAGATCTCGTCAGATCTCGGAAGAGAAAGTAGGCAGGGCCTGGTCAGTAATTGGATGGGTGACCTCCTGGAAATACCAGGTGCTGAAAGCTTTTTACATCTCCTGGGTAACTACAGCGTAGCTCTTAATACTTTCATTCAGTCTGGAGGAGATATAATTGAAGAATTGTACATGTACCCGGCTACTTTCAACACCCTGTCCTGCACTGATATTTTTCCCTCCATTTTTCTATTTATTTATTTTTTATTTTTTGCTGGAAGTTCCGTCAATACCCGCTAGCCTTTAAGAGACATCATGCAGCCCGGCCTCTTGGCTTGCGGCCACACCGTCCTGAACACGCCCGATCTCGTCAGATCTCGGAAGCCAAACGGGGCAGGGCCTCGTCAGTACTTGGATGGGAGACCTCCTGGAAATACCTGGTGCTGCAAGCTTTTTACGTCTCCTGGGAAACTTCATCGTAGCTCTTAATACTCTCTATCTGTCTGGAGGAGATATAATTGAAGTATTGTACACGTACCCGGCTACTTTCAACAGCCATTGCTGCACTGATATTTTTCCCTCCATTTTTCTTTTTTCTTTTTTTTTTTGCTGGCAGTTCCGTCAATACCCGCCAGCCTTTAAGAGACATCATGCAGCCAGGCATCTCGGTTTGCGGCCACACCATCCTGAACGCGCCCGATCTCGTCAGATCTTGGAAGCTAAACGGGGCAGGACCTGGTCAGTACATGAATGAGAGACCTCCTGGAAATACCTAGTGCTGCAAGCTTTTACGTCTCCTGGGTAACTTTATCGTAGCTCTTAATACTCTCTTTCTGTCTGGAGGAGATATAATTGAAGAATTGTACACGTACTAGGCTACTTTCAACACCCTTTGCTGCACTGATATTTTTCCCTCCATTTTTCTTTTTATTTTATTTTTTTGCTGGAAGTTCCGTCAATATCCGCCAGCCTTTAAGAGACATCATGCAGCCAGGCCTCTTGGCTTATAGTCACACCGTCCAGAACGCGCCCGATCATATCAGATTTCGGAAGCTAAACGGGGCAGGGCCTGCTTAGTACTTGGATGGGAGACCTCCTGGAAATACCAGGTGCTGCAAGCTATTTACGTCTCCTGGGTAACTTCATCGTAGCTCTTAATTCTCTCTTTCTGTCTCCAGGAGATATAATTGAAGAATTGTACACGTACCCGGCTACTTTCAACACCCTTTGCTGCACTGGTATATTTCCCTCTATTTTTCTTTTTTTTTTTTGCTGGCAGTTCCGTCAATACCCGCCAGCCTTTAAGAGACATCATGCAGCCAGGCATCTCGGCTTGCGGCCACACCATTCTGAACGCGCCCGATCTCGTCAGATCTCGGAAGCTAAACGGGGCAGGACCTGGTCAGTACATGAATGTGAGACCTCCTGGAAATACCTCGTGCTGCAAGCTTTTACGTCTCCTGGGTAACTTTATCGTAGCTCTTAATACTCTCTATCTGTCTGGAGGAGTTATAATTGAAGTATTGTACACGTACCCAGCTACTGTCAACACCCTTTGCTGCACTGATATTTTTCCATCCATTTTTTTTTTTTTTTTTGCTGGAAATTCCGTCAATATCCGCCAGCCATTAAGAGACATCATGTAGCCAGGCCTCTCGGCTTGCGGCCACACCGTCCTGAATGCGCCCGATCTCGTCAGATCTCGGAAGCTAAACGGGGCAGGGCCTGGTCAGTACTTGGATGGGAGACCTCCTAGAAATACCAGGTGCTGCAAGCTTTTTACGTCTCCTGGGTAACTTCATCGTAGCTCTTAATACTCTCTTTCTGTCTCCAGGAGATATAATTGAAGAATTGTACACGTACCCGGCTACTTTCAACACCCTTTGCTGCACTGGTATATTTCCCTCTATTTTTCTTTTTTTTTTTTGCTGGCAGTTCCGTCAATACCCGCCAGCCTTTAAGAGACATCATGCAGCCAGACATCTCGGCTTGCGGCCACACCATCCTGAACGCGCCCGATCTCGTCAGATCTCGGAAGCTAAACGGGGCAGGGCCTGGTCAGTACTTGGATGGGAGACCTCCGAGAAATACCAGGTGCTGCAAGCCTTTTACGTCTCCTGGGTAACTTCATCGTAGCTCTTAATACTCTCTTTCTGTCTGGAGGAGATATAATTGAAGAATTGTACACGTACTAGGCTACTTTCAACACCCTTTGCTGCACTGATATTTTTCCCTCCATTTTTCTTTTTATTTAATTTTTTTGCTGGAAGTTCCGTCAATATCCGCCAGCCTTTAAGAGACATCATGCAGCCAGGCCTCTTGGCTTGTAGTCACACCGTCCAGAACGCGCCCGATCTCGTCAGATCTCGGAAGCTAAACGGGGCAGGGCCTGGTCAGTACTTGGATGGGAGACCTCCTAGAAATACCAGGTGCTGCAAGCCTTTTACGTCTCCTGGGTAACTTTATCGTAGCTCTTAATACTCTCTATCTGTCTGGAGGAGATATAATTGAAGAATTGTACACGTACCCAGCTACTGTCAACACCATTTGCTGCACTGATATTTTTCCCTCCATTTTTCTTTTTTCTTTTGTTTTTTGCTGGAAGTTCCATCAATACCCTCCAGCCTTTAAGACACATCATGCAGCCAGGCCTCTTGGCTTGAGGCCACACCGTCCTGAAGACGCAAGATCTCGTCAGATCTCGGAAGAGAAACTAGGCAGGGCCTGGTCAGTAATTGGATGGGTGACCTCCTGGAAATACCAGGTGCTGAAAGCTTTTTACATCTCCTGGGTAACTTCAGCGTAGCTCTTAATACTTTCATTCAGTCTGGAGGAGATATAATTGAAGAATTGTACATGTACCCGGCTACTTTCAACACCCTGTCCTGCACTGATATTTTTCCCTCCATTTTTCTATTTATTTATTTTTTATTTTTTGCTGGAAGTTCCGTCAATACCCGCTAGCCTTTAAGAGACATCATGCAGCCCGGCCTCTTGGCTTGCGGCCACACCGTCCTGAACACGCCCGATCTCGTCAGATCTCGGAAGCCAAACGGGGCAGGGCCTCGTCAGTACTTGGATGGGAGACCTCCTGGAAATACCTGGTGCTGCAAGCTTTTTACGTCTCCTGGGAAACTTCATCGTAGCTCTTAATACTCTCTATCTGTCTGGAGGAGATATAATTGAAGTATTGTACACGTACCCGGCTACTTTCAACAGCCATTGCTGCACTGATATTTTTCCCTCCATTTTTCTTTTTTCTTTTTTTTTTTGCTGGCAGTTCCGTCAATACCCGCCAGCCTTTAAGAGACATCATGCAGCCAGGCATCTCGGTTTGCGGCCACACCATCCTGAACGCGCCCGATCTCGTCAGATCTTGGAAGCTAAACGGGGCAGGACCTGGTCAGTACATGAATGAGAGACCTCCTGGAAATACCTAGTGCTGCAAGCTTTTACGTCTCCTGGGTAACTTTATCGTAGCTCTTAATACTCTCTCTCTGTCTGGAGGAGATATAATTGAAGTATTGTACACGTATCCAGCTACTGTCAACACCCTTTGCTGCACTGATATTTTTATATCCATTTTTCTTTTTTTTTTTTTTTTTTTGCTGGAAGTTCCGTCAATACCCGCCAACCTTTAAGAGACATCATGCAGCCAGGCCTCTCGGCTTGCGGCCACACCGTCCTGAATGCGCCAGATCTCGTCAGATCTCGGAAGCTAAACGGGGCAGGGCCTGGTCAGTACTTGGATGGGAGACCTCCGAGAAATACCAGGTGCTGCAAGCCTTTTTACGTCTCCTGGGTAACTTCATCGTAGCTCTTAATACTCTCTTTCTGTCTGGAGGAGATATAATTGAAGAATTGTACACGTACTAGGCTACTTTCAACACCCTTTGCTGCACTGATATTTTTCCCTCCATTTTTCTTTTTATTTTATTTTTTTGCTGGAAGTTCCGTCAATATCCGCCAGCCTTTAAGAGACATCATGCAGCCAGGCCTCTTGGCTTATAGTCACACCGTCCAGAACGCGCCCGATCATATCAGATTTCGGAAGCTAAACGGGGCAGGGCCTGCTTAGTACTTGGATGGGAGACCTCCTGGAAATACCAGGTGCTGCAAGCTATTTACGTCTCCTGGGTAACTTCATCGTAGCTCTTAATTCTCTCTTTCTGTCTCCAGGAGATATAATTGAAGAATTGTACACGTACCCGGCTACTTTCAACACCCTTTGCTGCACTGGTATATTTCCCTCTATTTTTCTTTTTTTTTTTTTGCTGGCAGTTCCGTCAATACCCGCCAGCCTTTAAGAGACATCATGCAGCCAGGCATCTCGGCTTGCGGCCACACCATCCTGAACGCGCCCGATCTCGTCAGATCTCGGAAGCTAAACGGGGCAGGACCTGGTCAGTACATGAATGTGAGACCTCCTGGAAATACCTCGTGCTGCAAGCTTTTACGTCTCCTGGGTAACTTTATCGTAGCTCTTAATACTCTCTATTTTTCTGGAGGAGTTATAATTGAAGTATTGTACACGTACCCAGCTACTGTCAACACCCTTTGCTGCACTGATATTTTTCCATCCATTTTTTTTTTTTTTTTTGCTGGAAATTCCGTCAATATCCGCCAGCCATTAAGAGACATCATGTAGCCAGGCCTCTCGGCTTGCGGCCACACCGTCCTGAATGCGCCCGATCTCGTCAGATCTCGGAAGCTAAACGGGGCAGGGCCTGGTCAGTACTTGGATGGGAGACCTCCTAGAAATACCAGGTGCTGCAAGCTTTTTACGTCTCCTGGGTAACTTCATCGTAGCTCTTAATACTCTCTTTCTGTCTCCAGGAGATATAATTGAAGAATTGTACACGTACCCGGCTACTTTCAACACCCTTTGCTGCACTGGTATATTTCCCTCTATTTTTCTTTTTTTTTTTTGCTGGCAGTTCCGTCAATACCCGCCAGCCTTTAAGAGACATCATGCAGCCAGACATCTCGGCTTGCGGCCACACCATCCTGAACGCGCCCGATCTCGTCAGATCTCGGAAGCTAAACGGGGCAGGGCCTGGTCAGTACTTGGATGGGAGACCTCCGAGAAATACCAGGTGCTGCAAGCCTTTTACGTCTCCTGGGTAACATCATCGTAGCTCTTAATACTCTCTTTCTGTCTGGAGGAGATATAATTGAAGAATTGTACACGTACTAGGCTACTTTCAACACCCTTTGCTGCACTGATATTTTTCCCTCCATTTTTCTTTTTATTTAATTTTTTTGCTGGAAGTTCCGTCAATATCCGCCAGCCTTTAAGAGACATCATGCAGCCAGGCCTCTTGGCTTGTAGTCACACCGTCCAGAACGCGCCCGATCATATCAGATTTCGGAAGCTAAACGGGGCAGGGCCTGCTCAGTACTTGGATGGGAGACCTCCTGGAAATACCAGGTGCTGCAAGCTTTTTACGTCTCCTGGGTAACTTCATCGTAGCTCTTAATTCTCTCTTTCTGTCTCCAGGAGATATAATTGAAGAATTGTACACGTACCCAGCTACTGTCAACACCCTTTGCTGCACTGGTATATTTCCATCCATTTTTTTTTTTTTTTTTGCTGGAAATTCCGTCAATACCCGCCAGCCTTTAAGAGACATCATGCAGCCAGGCATCTCGGCTTGCGGCCACACCATCCTGAACTCGCCCGATCTCGTCAGATCTTGGAAGCTAAACGGGGCAGGACTTGGTCGGTACATGAATGTGAGACCTCCTGGAAATACCTGGTGCTGCAAGCTTTTACGTCTCCTGGGTAACTTTATCGTAGCTCTTAATACTCTCTATCTGTCTGGAGGAGATATATTTGAAGTATTGTACACGTACCCAGCTACTGTCAACACCCTTTGCTGCACTGATATTTTTCCATCCATTTTTCTTTTTTTTTTTTTTTTTTGCTGGAAGTTCCGTCAATACCCGCCAACCTTTAAGAGACATCATGCAGCCAGGCCTCTCAGCTTGCGGCCACACCGTCCTGAATGCGCCCGATCTCGTCAGATCTCGGAAGCTAAACGGGGCAGGGCCTGGTCAGTACTTGGATGGGAGACCTCCTAGAAATACCAGGTGCTGCAAGCCTTTTACGTCTCCTGGGTAACTTTATCGTAGCTCTTAATACTCTCTATCTGTCTGGAGGAGATATAATTGAAGAATTGTACACGTACCCAGCTACTGTCAACACCATTTGCTGCACTGATATTTTTATATCCATTTTTCTTTTTTTTTTTTTTTTTTTGCTGGAAGTTCCGTCAATACCCGCCAACCTTTAAGAGACATCATGCAGCCAGGCCTCTCGGCTTGCGGCCACACCGTCCTGAATGCGCCAGATCTCGTCAGATCTCGGAAGCTAAACGGGGCAGGGCCTGGTCAGTACTTGGATGGGAGACCTCCGAGAAATACCAGGTGCTGCAAGCCTTTTTACGTCTCCTGGGTAACTTCATCGTAGCTCTTAATACTCTCTTTCTGTCTGGAGGAGATATAATTGAAGAATTGTACACGTACTAGGCTACTTTCAACACCCTTTGCTGCACTGATATTTTTCCCTCCATTTTTCTTTTTATTTTATTTTTTTGCTGGAAGTTCCGTCAATATCCGCCAGCCTTTAAGAGACATCATGCAGCCAGGCCTCTTGGCTTATAGTCACACCGTCCAGAACGCGCCCGATCATATCAGATTTCGGAAGCTAAACGGGGCAGGGCCTGCTTAGTACTTGGATGGGAGACCTCCTGGAAATACCAGGTGCTGCAAGCTATTTACGTCTCCTGGGTAACTTCATCGTAGCTCTTAATTCTCTCTTTCTGTCTCCAGGAGATATAATTGAAGAATTGTACACGTACCCGGCTACTTTCAACACCCTTTGCTGCACTGGTATATTTCCCTCTATTTTTCTTTTTTTTTTTTTGCTGGCAGTTCCGTCAATACCCGCCAGCCTTTAAGAGACATCATGCAGCCAGGCATCTCGGCTTGCGGCCACACCATCCTGAACGCGCCCGATCTCGTCAGATCTCGGAAGCTAAACGGGGCAGGACCTGGTCAGTACATGAATGTGAGACCTCCTGGAAATACCTCGTGCTGCAAGCTTTTACGTCTCCTGGGTAACTTTATCGTAGCTCTTAATACTCTCTATTTTTCTGGAGGAGTTATAATTGAAGTATTGTACACGTACCCAGCTACTGTCAACACCCTTTGCTGCACTGATATTTTTCCATCCATTTTTTTTTTTTTTTTTGCTGGAAATTCCGTCAATATCCGCCAGCCATTAAGAGACATCATGTAGCCAGGCCTCTCGGCTTGCGGCCACACCGTCCTGAATGCGCCCGATCTCGTCAGATCTCGGAAGCTAAACGGGGCAGGGCCTGGTCAGTACTTGGATGGGAGACCTCCTAGAAATACCAGGTGCTGCAAGCTTTTTACGTCTCCTGGGTAACTTCATCGTAGCTCTTAATACTCTCTTTCTGTCTCCAGGAGATATAATTGAAGAATTGTACACGTACCCGGCTACTTTCAACACCCTTTGCTGCACTGGTATATTTCCCTCTATTTTTCTTTTTTTTTTTTGCTGGCAGTTCCGTCAATACCCGCCAGCCTTTAAGAGACATCATGCAGCCAGACATCTTGGCTTGCGGCCACACCATCCTGAACGCGCCCGATCTCGTCAGATCTCGGAAGCTAAACGGGGCAGGGCCTGGTCAGTACTTGGATGGGAGACCTCCGAGAAATACCAGGTGCTGCAAGCCTTTTACGTCTCCTGGGTAACTTCATCGTAGCTCTTAATACTCTCTTTCTGTCTGGAGGAGATATAATTGAAGAATTGTACACGTACTAGGCTACTTTCAACACCCTTTGCTGCACTGATATTTTTCCCTCCATTTTTCTTTTTATTTAATTTTTTTGCTGGAAGTTCCGTCAATATCCGCCAGCCTTTAAGAGACATCATGCAGCCAGGCCTCTTGGCTTGTAGTCACACCGTCCAGAACGCGCCCGATCATATCAGATTTCGGAAGCTAAACGGGGCAGGGCCTGCTCAGTACTTGGATGGGAGACCTCCTGGAAATACCAGGTGCTGCAAGCTTTTTACGTCTCCTGGGTAACTTCATCGTAGCTCTTAATTCTCTCTTTCTGTCTCCAGGAGATATAATTGAAGAATTGTACACGTACCCAGCTACTGTCAACACCCTTTGCTGCACTGGTATATTTCCATCCATTTTTTTTTTTTTTTTTGCTGGAAATTCCGTCAATACCCGCCAGCCTTTAAGAGACATCATGCAGCCAGGCATCTCGGCTTGCGGCCACACCATCCTGAACTCGCCCGATCTCGTCAGATCTTGGAAGCTAAACGGGGCAGGACTTGGTCGGTACATGAATGTGAGACCTCCTGGAAATACCTGGTGCTGCAAGCTTTTACGTCTCCTGGGTAACTTTATCGTAGCTCTTAATACTCTCTATCTGTCTGGAGGAGATATATTTGAAGTATTGTACACGTACCCAGCTACTGTCAACACCCTTTGCTGCACTGATATTTTTCCATCCATTTTTCTTTTTTTTTTTTTTTTTTGCTGGAAGTTCCGTCAATACCCGCCAACCTTTAAGAGACATCATGCAGCCAGGCCTCTCAGCTTGCGGCCACACCGTCCTGAATGCGCCCGATCTCGTCAGATCTCGGAAGCTAAACGGGGCAGGGCCTGGTCAGTACTTGGATGGGAGACCTCCTAGAAATACCAGGTGCTGCAAGCCTTTTACGTCTCCTGGGTAACTTTATCGTAGCTCTTAATACTCTCTATCTGTCTGGAGGAGATATAATTGAAGAATTGTACACGTACCCAGCTACTGTCAACACCATTTGCTGCACTGATATTTTTCCCTCCATTTTTCTTTTTTCTTTTGTTTTTTGCTGGAAGTTCCATCAATACCCTCCAGCCTTTAAGACACATCATGCAGCCAGGCCTCTTGGCTTGAGGCCACACCGTCCTGAAGACGCAAGATCTCGTCAGATCTCGGAAGAGAAACTAGGCAGGGCCTGGTCAGTAATTGGATGGGTGACCTCCTGGAAATACCAGGTGCTGAAAGCTTTTTACATCTCCTGGGTAACTTCAGCGTAGCTCTTAATACTTTCATTCAGTCTGGAGGAGATATAATTGAAGAATTGTACATGTACCCGGCTACTTTCAACACCCTGTCCTGCACTGATATTTTTCCCTCCATTTTTCTATTTATTTATTTTTTATTTTTTGCTGGAAGTTCCGTCAATACCCGCTAGCCTTTAAGAGACATCATGCAGCCCGGCCTCTTGGCTTGCGGCCACACCGTCCTGAACACGCCCGATCTCGTCAGATCTCGGAAGCCAAACGGGGCAGGGCCTCGTCAGTACTTGGATGGGAGACCTCCTGGAAATACCTGGTGCTGCAAGCTTTTTACGTCTCCTGGGAAACTTCATCGTAGCTCTTAATACTCTCTATCTGTCTGGAGGAGATATAATTGAAGTATTGTACACGTACCCGGCTACTTTCAACAGCCATTGCTGCACTGATATTTTTCCCTCCATTTTTCTTTTTTCTTTTTTTTTTTGCTGGCAGTTCCGTCAATACCCGCCAGCCTTTAAGAGACATCATGCAGCCAGGCATCTCGGTTTGCGGCCACACCATCCTGAACGCGCCCGATCTCGTCAGATCTTGGAAGCTAAACGGGGCAGGACCTGGTCAGTACATGAATGAGAGACCTCCTGGAAATACCTAGTGCTGCAAGCTTTTACGTCTCCTGGGTAACTTTATCGTAGCTCTTAATACTCTCTCTCTGTCTGGAGGAGATATAATTGAAGTATTGTACACGTATCCAGCTACTGTCAACACCCTTTGCTGCACTGATATTTTTATATCCATTTTTCTTTTTTTTTTTTTTTTTTTGCTGGAAGTTCCGTCAATACCCGCCAACCTTTAAGAGACATCATGCAGCCAGGCCTCTCGGCTTGCGGCCACACCGTCCTGAATGCGCCAGATCTCGTCAGATCTCGGAAGCTAAACGGGGCAGGGCCTGGTCAGTACTTGGATGGGAGACCTCCGAGAAATACCAGGTGCTGCAAGCCTTTTTACGTCTCCTGGGTAACTTCATCGTAGCTCTTAATACTCTCTTTCTGTCTGGAGGAGATATAATTGAAGAATTGTACACGTACTAGGCTACTTTCAACACCCTTTGCTGCACTGATATTTTTCCCTCCATTTTTCTTTTTATTTTATTTTTTTGCTGGAAGTTCCGTCAATATCCGCCAGCCTTTAAGAGACATCATGCAGCCAGGCCTCTCGGCTTATAGTCACACCGTCCAGAACGCGCCCGATCATATCAGATTTCGGAAGCTAAACGGGGCAGGGCCTGCTTAGTACTTGGATGGGAGACCTCCTGGAAATACCAGGTGCTGCAAGCTATTTACGTCTCCTGGGTAACTTCATCGTAGCTCTTAATTCTCTCTTTCTGTCTCCAGGAGATATAATTGAAGAATTGTACACGTACCCGGCTACTTTCAACACCCTTTGCTGCACTGGTATATTTCCCTCTATTTTTCTTTTTTTTTTTTTGCTGGCAGTTCCGTCAATACCCGCCAGCCTTTAAGAGACATCATGCAGCCAGGCATCTCGGCTTGCGGCCACACCATCCTGAACGCGCCCGATCTCGTCAGATCTCGGAAGCTAAACGGGGCAGGACCTGGTCAGTACATGAATGTGAGACCTCCTGGAAATACCTCGTGCTGCAAGCTTTTACGTCTCCTGGGTAACTTTATCGTAGCTCTTAATACTCTCTATTTTTCTGGAGGAGTTATAATTGAAGTATTGTACACGTACCCAGCTACTGTCAACACCCTTTGCTGCACTGATATTTTTCCATCCATTTTTTTTTTTTTTTTTGCTGGAAATTCCGTCAATATCCGCCAGCCATTAAGAGACATCATGTAGCCAGGCCTCTCGGCTTGCGGCCACACCGTCCTGAATGCGCCCGATCTCGTCAGATCTCGGAAGCTAAACGGGGCAGGGCCTGGTCAGTACTTGGATGGGAGACCTCCTAGAAATACCAGGTGCTGCAAGCTTTTTACGTCTCCTGGGTAACTTCATCGTAGCTCTTAATACTCTCTTTCTGTCTCCAGGAGATATAATTGAAGAATTGTACACGTACCCGGCTACTTTCAACACCCTTTGCTGCACTGGTATATTTCCCTCTATTTTTCTTTTTTTTTTTTGCTGGCAGTTCCGTCAATACCCGCCAGCCTTTAAGAGACATCATGCAGCCAGACATCTCGGCTTGCGGCCACACCATCCTGAACGCGCCCGATCTCGTCAGATCTCGGAAGCTAAACGGGGCAGGGCCTGGTCAGTACTTGGATGGGAGACCTCCGAGAAATACCAGGTGCTGCAAGCCTTTTACGTCTCCTGGGTAACTTCATCGTAGCTCTTAATACTCTCTTTCTGTCTGGAGGAGATATAATTGAAGAATTGTACACGTACTAGGCTACTTTCAACACCCTTTGCTGCACTGATATTTTTCCCTCCATTTTTCTTTTTATTTAATTTTTTTGCTGGAAGTTCCGTCAATATCCGCCAGCCTTTAAGAGACATCATGCAGCCAGGCCTCTTGGCTTGTAGTCACACCGTCCAGAACGCACCCGATCATATCAGATTTCGGAAGCTAAACGGGGCAGGGCCTGCTCAGTACTTGGATGGGAGACCTCCTGGAAATACCAGGTGCTGCAAGCTTTTTACGTCTCCTGGGTAACTTCATCGTAGCTCTTAATTCTCTCTTTCTGTCTCCAGGAGATATAATTGAAGAATTGTACACGTACCCAGCTACTGTCAACACCCTTTGCTGCACTGGTATATTTCCATCCATTTTTTTTTTTTTTTTTGCTGGAAATTCCGTCAATACCCGCCAGCCTTTAAGAGACATCATGCAGCCAGGCATCTCGGCTTGCGGCCACACCATCCTGAACTCGCCCGATCTCGTCAGATCTTGGAAGCTAAACGGGGCAGGACCTGGTCGGTACATGAATGTGAGACCTCCTGGAAATACCTGGTGCTGCAAGCTTTTACGTCTCCTGGGTAACTTTATCGTAGCTCTTAATACTCTCTATCTGTCTGGAGGAGATATATTTGAAGTATTGTACACGTACCCAGCTACTGTCAACACCCTTTGCTGCACTGATATTTTTCCATCCATTTTTCTTTTTTTTTTTTTTTTTTGCTGGAAGTTCCGTCAATACCCGCCAACCTTTAAGAGACATCATGCAGCCAGGCCTCTCAGCTTGCGGCCACACCGTCCTGAATGCGCCCGATCTCGTCAGATCTCGGAAGCTAAACGGGGCAGGGCCTGGTCAGTACTTGGATGGGAGACCTCCTAGAAATACCAGGTGCTGCAAGCCTTTTACGTCTCCTGGGTAACTTCATCGTAGCACTTAATACTCTCTTTCTGTCTCCAGGAGATATAATTGAAGAATTGTACACGTACTAGGCTACTTTCAACACCCTTTGCTGCACTGATATTTTTCCCTCCATTTTTCTTTATATTTTATTTTTTTGCTGGAAGTTCCGTCAATATCCGCCAGCCTTTAAGAGACATCATGCAGCCAGGCCTCTTGGCTTGTAGTCACACCGTCCTGAACGCGCCCGATCATATCAGATTTCGGAAGCTAAACGGGGCAGGGCCTGGTCAGTACTTGGATGTGTGACCTCCTGGAAATACCAGGTGCTGCAAGCTTTTTACGTCTCCTGGGTAACTTCATCGTAGCTCTTAATACTCTCTTTCTTTCTCCAGGAGATATAATTGAAGAATTGTACACGTACCCGGCTACTTTCAACACCCTGTGCTGCACTGGTATATTTCCCTATATTTTTCTTTTTTTTTTTTGCTGGCAGTTCCGTCAATACCTGCCAGCCTTTAAGAGACATCATGCAGCCAGGCATCTTGGCTTGCGGCCACACCATCCTGAACGCGCCCGATCTCGTCAGATCTCGGAAGCTAAACGGGGCAGGACCTGGTCAGTACATGAATGTGAGACCTCCTGGAAATACCTGGTGCTGCAAGCTTTTACGTCTCCTGGGTAACTTTATCGTAGCTCTTAATACTCTCTATCTGTCTGGAGGAGATATAATTGAAGTATTGTACACGTACCCAGCTACTTTCAAAACCCATTACTGCACTGATATTTTTCCCTCCATTTTTCTTTTTCTTTTTTTTTTTTTTTTTTTTTTGCTGGAAGTTCCGTCAATACCTGCCAGCCTTTAAAAGACATCATGTAGCCAGGCATCTCGGCTTGCGGCCACACCGTCCTGAATGCGCCCGATCTCGTCAGATCTCGGAAGCTAAACGGGGCAGGGCCTGGTCAGTACTTGGATGGGAGACCTCCTAGAAATACCAGGTGCTGCAAGCTTTTTACGTCTCCTGGGTAACTTCATCGTAGCTCTTAATACTCTCTTTCTGTCTCCAGGAGATATAATTGAAGAATTGTACACGTACCCGGCTACTTTCAACACCCTTTGCTGCACTGGTATATTTCCCTCTATTTTTCTTTTTTTTTTTGCTGGCAGTTCCGTCAATACCCGCCAGCCTTTAAGAGACATCATGCAGCCAGGCATCTCGGCTTGCGGCCACACCATCCTGAACGCGCCCGATCTCGTCAGATCTCGGAAGCTAAACGGGGCAGGGCCTGGTCAGTACTTGGATGGGAGACCTCCGAGAAATACCAGGTGCTGCAAGCCTTTTACGTCTCCTGGGTAACTTCATCGTAGCTCTTAATACTCTCTTTCTGTCTGGAGGAGATATAATTGAAGAATTGTACACGTACTAGGCTACTTTCAACACCCTTTGCTGCACTGATATTTTTCCCTCCATTTTTCTTTTTATTTTATTTTTTTGCTGGAAGTTCCGTCAATATCCGCCAGCCTTTAAAAGACATCATGTAGCCAGGCCTCTCGGCTTGCGGCCACACCGTCCTGAATGCGCCCGATCTCGTCAGATCTCGGAAGCTAAACGGGGCAGGGCCTGGTCAGTACTTGGATGGGAGACCTCCTAGAAATACCAGGTGCTGCAAGCTTTTTACGTCTCCTGGGTAACTTCATCGTAGCTCTTAATACTCTCTTTCTGTCTCCAGGAGATATAATTGAAGAATTGTACACGTACCTGGCTACTTTCAACACCCTTTGCTGCACTGGTATATTTCCCTCTATTTTTCTTTTTTTTTTTTGCTGGCAGTTCCGTCAATACCCGCCAGCCTTTAAGAGACATCATGCAGCCAGGCATCTCGGCTTGCGGCCACACCATCCTAAACGCGCCCGATCTCGTCAGATCTCGGAAGCTAAACGGGGCAGGACCTGGTCAGTACATGAATGTGAGACCTCCTGGAAATACCTGGTGCTGCAAGCTTTTACGTCTCCTGGGTAACTTTATCGTAGCTCTTAATACTCTCTATCAGTCTGGAGGAGATATAATTGAAGTATTGTACACGTACCCGGCTACTTTCAAAACCCATTACTGCACTGATATTTTTCCCTCCATTTTTCTTTTTCTTTTTTTTTTTTTTTTTTTTTTGCTGGAAGTTCCGTCAATACCCGCCAGCCATTAAGAGACATCTTGTAGCCAGGCCTCTCGGCTTGCGGCCACACCGTCCTGAACGCCCCCGATCTCATCAGATCTTGGAATTTAAACGGGGCAGGGCCTGGTCAGTACTTGGATGGGTGACCTCCTAGAAATGCCAGGTGCTGCAAGCTTTTTACGTCTCCTGGGTAACTTCATCGTAGCTCTTAATACTCTCTTTCTGTCCGGAGGAGATATAATTGAAGAATTGTACACGTACCCGGCTACTTTCAAAACCCATTACTGCACTGATATTTTTCCCTCCATTCTTCTTTTTCTTTTTTTTTTTTTTTTTTTTTTTGCTGGAAGTTCTGTCAATACCCGCCAGCCATTAAGAGACATCATGCAGCCAGGCCTCTCGGCTTGCGGCCACACCGTCCTGAACGCGCCCGATCTCGTCAGATCTCAGAATTTAAACGGGGCAGGGCCTGGTCAGTACTTTTATGGGTGACCTTCTGGAAATACGAGGTGCTGCAAACTTTTTACGTCTCCTGGGTAACTTCATCGTAGCTCTTAATTCTCTCTTTCTGTCTGGAGGAGATATAATTGAAGAGTTGTACACGTACCCGGCTACTTTCAACAGCCTTAGCTGCACTGATATTTTTCCCTCCATTTCTCTTTTTTTTTTTTGCTGGCTGTTCCGTCAATACCCGCCAGCCTTTAAGAGACATCATGCCGCCAGGCATCTTGGCTTGCGGCCACACCGTCCTGAACGCGCCCGATCTCGTCAGATCTCGGAAGCCAAACGGGGCAGGGCCTGGTCAGTACTTGGATGGGTTTCCTCCTGGAAATACCAGGTGCTGCAAGCTTTTTACGTCTCCTGTGTAACTTCATCGTAGCTCTTAATACTCTCTTTCAATCTGGAGGAGATATAATTGAAGAATTGTACACGTACCCGGCTACTTTCAACACCCTTTGTTGCACTGGTATTTCTCCCTCCATTTCTCTTTTTTTTTTTTGCTGGCAGTTCCGTCAATACCCGCCAGCCTTTAAGAGACATCATGCAGCCAGGATCTCGGCTTGCGGCCACACCATCCTGAACGCGCCCGATCTCGTCAGATCTCGGAAACTGAATGGGGCAGGGCCTGGTCAGTACTTGGATGGGAGACCTCCTGGAAATACCAGGTGCTGCAAGCTTTTTACGTCTGCTGGGTAAGTTTATCGTAGCTCTTAATACTCTCTTTCTGTCTGGAGGAGATAAAATTGAAGTATTGTACACGTACCCGGTTACTTTCAACACCCATTGCTGCACTGATATTTTTCCCTCCATTTTTCTTTTTCTTTATTATTATTTCTGTAAGTTCCGTCAATATCCGCCAGCCTTTAAGAGACATCATGCAACCAGGCCTCTCGGCTTGCGGACACACAGTCCTGAACGCGCCCGATCTCGGAAGATCTCGGAAACTAAACGGGACAGGACCTGGTCAGTACTTGGATGGGAGATCGTCTGGAAATACCAGGTGCTGCCAGCTTTTTACGTCTCCTGGGGAACTTCATCGTAGCTCTTAATACTCTCTTTCTGTCTGGAGAATATATAATTGAAGAATTGTACACGTACCCGGCTACTTTCAACACCCTTTGCTGCACTGGTATTTTTCCCTCTATTTTTCTTTTTTTATTTTATTTTTTTGCTGGAAGTTCCGTCAATACCCACCAGCCTTTAAGAGACATCATGCAGCCAGGCCTCTTGGCTTGCGGCCACATTGTCCTGAACGCGCCTGATCTCGTTAGATCTCGGAAGCTAAACGGGGCAGGGCCTGGTCAGTACTTGGATGGGAGACCTCCAGGAAATACCTGGTGCTGCAAGCTTCTTACGTCTCCTGGGAAACTTAATCGTAGCTCTTAATACTCTCTATCTGTCTGGAGGTGTTATAATTGAGGAATTGTACACGTACCCGGCTACTTTCATCAGCCTTTGCTGCACTGGTATTTTTCCCTCTATTTTTCTTTTTTTTTTTTGCTGGCAGTTCCGTCAATACCCGCCAGCCTTTAAGAGACATCATGCAGCAAGGCGTCTCGGCTTGCGGCCACACCATCCTGAACGCGCCCGATCTCGTCAGATCTCGGAAGCTAAACGGGGCAGGACCTGGTCAGTACTTGGATGGGTGACCTCCTAGAAATGCCAGGTGCTGCAAGCTTTATACGTCTCCTGGGTAACTTCATCGTAGCTCTTAATACTCTCTTTCTGTCCGGAGGAGATATAATTGAAGAATTGTACACGTACCCGGCTACTTTCAAAACCCATTACTGCACTGATATTTTTCCCTCCATTTTTCTTTTTCTTTTTTTTTTTTTTTTTTTTTTGCTGGAAGTTCTGTCAATACCCGCCAGCCATTAAGAGACATCATGCAGCCAGGCCTCTCGGCTTGCGGCCACACCGTCCTGAACGCGCCCGATCTCGTCAGATCTCAGAATTTAAACGGGGCAGGGCCTGGTCAGTACTTTTATGGGTGACCTTCTGGAAATACGAGGTGCTGCAAACTTTTTACGTCTCCTGGGTAACTTCATCGTAGCTCTTAATTCTCTCTTTCTGTCTGGAGGAGATATAATTGAAGAGTTGTACACGTACCCGGCTACTTTCAACAGCCTTAGCTGCACTGATATTTTTCCCTCCATTTCTCTTTTTTTTTTGCTGGCTGTTCCGTCAATACCCGCCAGCCTTTAAGAGACATCATGCCGCCAGGCATCTTGGCTTGCGGCCACACCGTCCTGAACGCGCCCGATCTCGTCAGATCTCGGAAGCCAAACGGGGCAGGGCCTGGTCAGTACTTGGATGGGTTTCCTCCTGGAAATACCAGGTGCTGCAAGCTTTTTACGTCTCCTGTGTAACTTCATCGTAGCTCTTAATACTCTCTTTCAATCTGGAGGAGATATAATTGAAGAATTGTACACGTACCCGGCTACTTTCAAAACCCATTACTGCACTGATATTTTTCCCTCCATTTTTCTTTTTCTTTTTTTTTTTTTTTTTTTTTTTGCTGGAAGTTCCGTCAATACCCGCCAGCCTTTAAGAGACATCATGCAGCCAGGCCTCTTGGCTTGCGGCCACATTGTCCTGAAAGCGCCCGATCTCGTCAGATCTCGGAAGCTAAACGGGGCAGGGCCTGATCAGTACTTGGATGGGAGACCTCCAGGAAATACCTGGTGCTGCAAGCTTTTAACGTCTCCTGGGTAACTTCATCGTAGCTCTTAATACTCTCTATCTGTCTGGAAGAGATATAATTGAAGTATTGTACACGTACCCAGCTACTTTCAACACCCTTTGCTGCACTGGTATTTCTCCCTCCATTTCTCTTTTTTTTTTTTGCTGGCAGTTCCGTCAATACCCGCCAGCCTTTAAGAGACATCATGCAGCCAGGATCTCGGCTTGCGGCCACACCATCCTGAACGCGCCCGATCTCGTCAGATCTCGGAAACTGAATGGGGCAGGGCCTGGTCAGTACTTGGATGGGAGACCTCCTGGAAATACCTGGTGCTGCAAGCTTTTACGTCTCCTGGGTAACTTTATCGTAGCTCTTAATTCTCTCTTTCTGTCTGGAGGAGATATAATTGAAGAATTGTACACGTACCCGGCTACTTTCAACACCCTTTGCTGCACTGATATTTTTCCCTCCCTTTTTCTATTTTTTTTTTTTTTTTTTTTTGCTGGAAGTTCCGTCAATACTTGCCTGCCTTTAAGAGACATCATGCAGCCAGGCCTCTCGGCTTGCGGCCACACCGTCCTGAACGCGCCTGATCTCATCATATCTCGGAAGCTAAACGGGGCAGGGTCTGGTCAGTACTTGGTTGGGTGACCTCCTGGAAATACCAGGTGCTGCAAGCTTTTTACGTCTCCTGGGTAACTTCATCGTAGCTCTTAATACTCTCTTTCAGTCTGGAGGAGATATTATTGAAGAATTGTACACGTACCCGGCTACTTTCAACAGCCTTTGCTGCACTGATATTTTTCCCTCCATTTTTCTTTTTTTTTTTTGCTGGCAGTTCGTCAATATCCGCCAACCTTTAAGAGACGTCATGCAGCCAGGCCTCTCGGCTTGTGGCCACACCGTCCTGAATGCGCCCGATCTCGTAAGATCTCGGAAGCTAAACGGGGCAGGGCCTGGTCAGTACTTGGATGGCTGACCTCCTAGAAATACCAGGTGCTGCAAGCTTTTTACGTCTCCTGGGTAACTTCATCGTAGCTCTTAATACTCTCTTTCTGTCTGCAGGAGATATAATTGAAGAATTGTACACGTACCCGGCTACTTTCAACACCCTTTGCTGCACTGGTATTTCTCCCTCCATTTCTCTTTTTTTTTTTTGCTGGATGTTCCGTCAAAACCCGCCAACCATTAAGAGACATCATGCAGCCCGGCCTCTTGGCTTGCAGCCACACCGTCCTGAACGCCCCCGATCTCATCAGATCTTGGAATTTAAACGGGGCAGGGCCTGGTTAGTATTTGGATGGGTGACCTCCTGGAAATACCAGGTGCTGCAAGCTTTTTTCGTCACTTGGGTAACTTCATCGTAGCTCTTAATACTCTCTTTCTGTCTGGAGGAGATATAATTGAAGTATTGTACACGTACCCGGCTACATTCAACACCCTTTCCTGCACTGATATTTTTCCCTCCATTTTTCTATTTTTAAAAAAAAAAAAATTCTTGGATGTTCCGTCAATACCCGCCAGCCTTTTAGAGACATCATGCAGCCAGGCCTCTAGGTTTGCGGCCACACCGTCCTGAACGCGCCCGATCTCATCAGATCTCGGAAGCTAAACGGGGCAAGACCTGGTCAGTACTTGGATGGGAGACCTTCTGGAAATACCTGGTGCTGCAAGCTTTTTAGTCTCCTGAGTAACTTCATTGTAGCTCTTAATACTCTCTTTCTGTCTGGAGGTGTTATAATTGAGGATTTGTACACGTACCCGGCTACTTTCAACACCATTTGCTGCACTGGTATTTTTCCCTCCATTTTTCTTTTTTTTGCTGGAAGTTCCGTCAATACCCGCCAGCCTTTAAGAGACATCATGCAGCCAGGCTTTTTGGCTTGCGGCCACACCGTCCTGAACGCGCCCGATCTTGTCAGATCTAGGAAGCAAAACGTGGCAGGACCTGGTCAGTATTTGGATTGGTGACCTCCTGGAAAAACTAGGTACTGCAAACTTTTTACGTCTCCTGGGTAACTTCATCGTAGCTCTTAATACTCTCTTTCTGTCAGGAGAAGATACAATTGAAGAAATGTACACGTACCCGGCAACTTTCAACACCCTTTGCTGCACTGATATTTTTCCCTCCATTTTTCTTTTTTCTTTTTTTTTTTTGCTGGAAGGTCCGTCAAAACCCGCCCGCCTTTAAGAGACATCATGCTGCCAGGCGTCTCGGCTTGCGGCCATGCCGTCTTGAACGCGACCGATCTCATCAGATCTCGGAAGCTATACAGGGCAGGGCCTGGTCAGTACTTGGATGGGTGACCTCCTGGAAATACCAGGTGCTGCAAGCTTTATACGTCTCCTGGGTAACATCATCGTAGATCTTAATACTCTCTTTCTGTCTGGAGGAGATATAATTGAAGAAATGTACTCGTACCCGGCTACTTTCAACACCCTTTGCTGAACTGATATTTTTCCCTCCATTTTTCTTTTTTTATTTGCTGGAAGTTCCGTCAACACCCGTCAGCCTTTAAGAGACATCATGCAGCCAGGCCTCTCGGCTTGCGGCTACACCGTCCTGGACGCACCCCGTCTCGTCAGATCTCGGAAGCTAAACGGGGCATGGCCTGGTCAGTACTTGGATGGGAGATCTCCTAGAAATACCAGGTGCTGCAAGCTTTTTACGTCTCCTGGGTAACTTCATCGTAGCTCTTAATACTCTCTTTCTGTCTGGAGGAGATATAATTGAAGAATTGTACACGTTCCCGGCTACTTTCAACACCCTTTCCTGCACTGTTATTTTTCCCTCCATTTTTTTATTTTTTTATTTTTTATTTTTTGCTGGAAATTCCGTCAACACCCGTCAGCCTTTAAGAGACATCATGCAGCCAGGCATTTCGGCTTGCGGCCACACCGTCCTGAACGTGCCCGGTCTCGTCAGACCTTGGAAACTAAACGGGCCAGGGCCTTGTTAGTACTTGGATGGGTGACCTCCAGGAAATACCAGGTGATGCAAGCTTTTTACGTCTCCTGGGTATCTTCATCGTAGCTCTTAATACTCTTTATCTGTCTGGAGGAGATATAATTGAAGTATTGTACACTTTGTCTTAGGGACAGTCTGGCTAGCAGTGACTGAGTGGTTGACAGACGACAAGCAACGGAATGTACGTGCTCTGTGATGTCATAGCAGTCAGCTGAGAGAGGCTCGTGATGTCATCGCTGAGCTGTCTGTCTGTCTGTCTGTCTCTCTCTCTCTCTTTCTCTCTCTCTCTCTCTCTCTCTCTTCCTCTCAATTCAATTCATTTGTATTGTCAAAGCAATTGGACATACATACATATATAGATATATATATATATATATATATATATATATACATACATACATACATCCATACATGCTAGAAAGTCATTACTATGTTATCTTAAAGGCTAACTAAGCAGAACATATATCATTATAGAACAGAGTTCATAGGTCAACACATGGTTTTAGGGAACAGGCACGTAGGTCATACCGTTTGACAATGTCTCCAAGGTTCTCATCGTAAATAACAAACAGAAATCAAACTATCTTCTGGGCTGACCTTCTAGCTTGACCGTATCTTTCTTAAGTATACAAGAGAGAAAAACAGGTGTAAGAAAATAATTTCTAATTTTCCTTCTACACATATATACATACATACATACATATGTAGCGTTATGTTGGGTGTATTTGGATAAGAGCATTTGGGCTCTGAGCTGAAGCACTGATCTAAAGAAGACCTCTCCCCCCCCAAAGTTATCAGATTTCCTTAGCTCATCAGCTTGGAACTGGTTTGCATCAAAGTGACAGTTTTGGGGAGGATGGCACCGAGAAGAGGCCAAATAGTTTGGAATTCTGCTATGAGATGTCTGGAGAAAGGGGCCTGTAGGTGATAAAAACTCTTTGAAGTGGATGAGAGCCGAAATCCCGACATAGAGCTACGAACCCAGGCCAACCGGCATTTCCAAAAGATGGCATGGATTGACATCAGTCATAAATAAAGCCTCCCTCCAATAGGACACTGGGGGCTGAAACCGAAATCCAATCTCAAGAACTCAGGGACCAATCACCTACTGATCTGACAGACTATAAGGAACAGCGGACAGTCTTTCTCTCTCTCTCTCTCTCACCTGAACCAGAAACTCGCTGCCACAGCTCAACCTGTAGCTCTGTTGCCAGAACCGGAATCAGAAACCAACCAAGTCTTTGCCGGCAACAGAAGAGTTAAACTATGAGAAGGAGATTGAGCGAAGAATTATTTTAAAGGACTTTATTAAATAAATAACTTCACAGACCCACCTGATCAGTGGAGTTTTACAGCTGGACAATTGACTAAGTCGACTGAATACGAAAGTGTCAGTCACTTAAATAGCTATTTGAGTCTTAAGAAACTTGACCCTTGGAACAAACAGGGCCCTGCTTTCCTCAAAGACTTCGTCTTCAAGTAACTACGGTGGAACCATGCTTACAAAGAAGATTTTGTGCACAACCTTGGAGCCTTCAAACCAATGGAAAATCTGTTTGGAAACGACTCTACATTCCCGAAACCCCAACTTCCAGGTGCATCGACTGAGTGGAAGTTCTTGGACAAAGCCGAACCGGACTGCCTTTGTTCCAAACCACACGGACCTCGTGCCGTGTGCTGTTATCTGAGCCCGAAGCCAGAGAGGCCTCTCTGCGACGAAGTTCACATAAGTTTAACAGTTTGGAGTTTGTGATTCATGACATTTGAGAAATCAATTAGAAATGTTAATCTGTGATTCATAACTCTAGAATGTGTAATATCATTTAGTTTTCTTAAATATAAATGTGAGTTGCATTAAACTGTTTTGTTGATAATTTTAGAAATAAAATCTGTCAACGCCGAGAAATATCTTCTCATTCCTGTTTAACTGTTTAGTCTGAAATTGACACAAGTTAATAGACATTAGATTATTGGTGGCCCTGCCTATCCTTAATCATTGAATAATAATCAGTTAAGGGAAATTGTGGTAACAAATAGGATCTTTCTCGGCACCTAAACGTAAATGTGACTGATATATATATAACGAGAAGTTACCTGACATAAATACTAACCTGCGTAGTTATTTAATGTCTGACTAATAATACTAACGAGAGACTCACCTTCGTTCTACTAACCGGTATTGTAGTCAATGTGTTTATAACCTTTTTTGTTTAACGATTTGTTAAACGGAATGTACGTGCTCTGTGATGTCATAGCAGTAAGCTGAGAGAGGCTCGTCATGTCATCGCTGAGCTGGCTGGCTGGCTCTCTGTGTGTGTGTGTGTGTGTGTGTGTGTGTGTCTCTCTGTCTGTCTGTCTGTATGTCTCTCTCTCTCTCTCTTACTCTCTCTCTCCCTCTCAATTCAATTCATTTGTATTGTCAAAGCAATTGGACATGCATACATACATACATACATATATATGGAAAATAAACAATATGTGTACATCTCTTTCTGCATTAGTGGTGCCCTCACAGATGTGCAAGTTACATGACAGACAGACAGACAGACACACACACACTTTCACACACAGACAGACAGACACAGACACACACAGAAACACACACACATACTTTGACAGACAGACAGACAGACACACGCATATTATGGGTCTTTGTTGGGTAGTGAAATGGGTAGCATCAGTCGCAGTGTGGGTAATGTCAGGGAGCCAATCATAGTCCCCGTTATTTGCATATCGTGGCGCAAAGCATTCTGGGAAAAGCAACTAAACACGTTTAGTCATGTATTTGTCCATAGTTTACACATGAGATGAAAGAGACAGTATGACGTATTGAGCACCTGGGATTCCTCATGTGTATGTGAGGGGCAGAGGAACCGGATCCCAAGTGTGCGTCCCAGGTGCTATAGGTTTCAAAGCATGCAGGGGAATAGGCACCCCACCCTGACACGTATATAAGACTGGATAGGGAGATATAAATAGCAATGGGGAGACTCTTGTACTTGGTGTGGCTCTATCCATATAGTGGGGCCAGCAGGTGCAGCAATAGAAGCTCAGCCTGGGGAGACTGGATTTAGCATTTCCTCTCCATTTTGATAACTATCCATAATCATTTCTGCAAAATACTTCTATGATACCTATGTATGTTTTTTACTTGTACTATATTATACTATCAAGTATCAGTGTACACATACAATGTGACCTGTTACATTAATACAGAGGCCACGGAAGGCCAGATCACTAATAGCCACTGTCCCCTGATATTACACTTTTTTACAATCACTTTGGCACTCATTTCAGAACCTTGATGTCATTTTTCAAAACTCTAGACACTAAACTCACACCCGATGATCAAAATGCACATTTTTCAAAACTCTAACACTTTTTTACAATTGCTTGGATACAATACACATCAACCTCAGATCATTTGTTCATTGAACTAAAATGACACAACTTAACATCAAAGTATTACCATTTCAAAATGCAATTCACACATTACATCTGAGATCACTGTCTATTCATTTCATTACAAAGATCTAACTATCAATTGATACAGCTGCTCAAAATGATAAGTGACTGTTGCATTACTCTTAATGCATAATTTTATGGAAACTGACAAACAATATTCCATGTTTCGATCATGAAAGTTTCAGGATAATGAGATCCATTGACATCAATAAACGAGGAGCATGAACCAGTTGGACTACATTATCTATGGATGTAATATTTCATCATCATTCATCATCATGTAGCACTTTTCCACACCATGTTTGCAGTGTGGAAGGAAAGTTAGAAATTCTTTCTCTAATACCTGTTTTTCTCTCTTGTATACTTAAGAAAGATAAGGTCAAGCTAGAAGGTCAGGCCAGAAGGTAGTTTGATTTCTGTTTGTTATTTACGATGAGAATCTTGGAGACAATGTCAAACAGTATGATTGAAGTGCCTGCTCCCTAATCCATGTGTTGATCTATGAACTCTGTCCTATAATGATATAAATTCTGCTTAGCTAACTTTTAAGATAACATAGTAATGACTTTCTGATTATAACCAGCTCTTTGATTTTTGTGTATAAAAGCTCTGACTGTTAAAATGAAGGCAGAGCGACTTTGGGATCTACTTGAGTCACTGTTCCTCTCCACGCTGCGTGTATTAAAGGCATTGCAACTAACGCTCCAACCTGGTTGAAGATGATTGTTCTTCCACATCAGATTTGACATTACTGTATGTATGCAGGCCCTTGTAATTGCTTTTCCAATACTGCCAACTGGTTATTGATGATTGATTTCACATTGTGGTACGAGTATCGAGTGAATTGAGTGCTATCCACCCCAGCAACACAGTGATAACATGGAGCCGGCAAGTCATCCAGGTCACAATAGAGGTCAAGCAGTGGGAGGAGGAAGACGTGGTGGTCAAAGGAATGGAAGGGGACATGCACCCCTTCTGAGAGGTGGTCGTGGGCCTCGTCATAGAGGAGGGCTTAGGCCTCACCAGAGAGGCAGCCATGGGCCTCATTTGAGAGGTGTTGGGGGAACGTGGTAGAGGACAAGGCCACGGACCAGACAGCGGCAGCAACAGCAAATAGTGTCCAGTGAAATCCGAGAAATAGTTGTAGAGCATGTTGTAAATCATGGCATGACCATGACTGAGGCAGCTACAATGATTCAATCAAACCTCAGAATCAACTCAGGATCAACTGTGGCCTCAATCATCAGAAATTTCCGTACTGAGAAGCGGCAAGTCTTCAGCATGCACTAAACATTAGGCTACTCTCAATTGTCAAATGACTGTATACTGCATACCAATGTGTAGCACAGAGTATAGTGTGCCTTTTGAAAGAAATGCAGACAGAGTGAAGCAGCTGATGACTGAGTATGTTCAGGTATGTTCAGTTTCAAGATGCCTCTTGTGAAAAATGGTTGTGAGAACCTGAACCTGAACACAGGGCTGATGGAAATTCAGAAGTACAGTAATCAATCCTTTGTTTTACACTAAGCCAGGTGAGGAACACTGCAGTTGACATTTTACTGTAGTTTTGTTCTTTTTTGTAGCTAATTATTGTTGCATGGATTCAAAGAAACCTATGGTGTGATTTGATTGTATTGCATCAATACATTTCAGATTTTGTTCAATGATTCCACTGTGTCTGTAGTATTCTCTCTACTAGTCCTTTTACAGTGATGTATTTATGTGTAGTACCATAATGAAACATGTATCACATATTTTGTACTACAATATTTAATGATTGTACGAACAACTACACAGTGAAACTATTGGTATCTTCTGTGTGGGTGATCTAAATAAATGTTACTATGGTATTTCATGATAAATGAATTATTTGAACCAACAAGTCTGCAAGTGCAAGGTTTCTTTAAAGATATGAATGCACAATGCAATGTTTTGAACATTGGACAGCCTGTGTTACAAGTGATGACCGTTTTGAGTTTTGTGTCTAGAGTTTTGAAAAATGACATCAAGGTTCTGAAATTAGTGACAAAGTGATTGTAAAAAACTGTATATTCATCCTATTTAATGTGCTCTTTTAAAATGTACTTTTCTTTTTTATGTTGCCATTTCTGTTCTACCAATGTTTCAGTTGTTAGCCAAAGATTGACAGAGTACATCTCATACACACAGGCCAGACAGCAAGGATTTCTTTTTGAAATTCAATTACAAATGCTGCATGAACTCATCAATACGATTAGAGCTCCTGAAAGCAATATAACTAACTCACTCTACAGCATCTCATTAGCAGTGAAAAGAAACCAAGAAAGTTGGGACAGTCGACTGTTTACCACTATGTAACATCACCTTTTCTTTTAATAACACTTATTAAGCACTTGGGCACTGAAGACACCACTTGGTTAAGTTTAGCAAGTGGGATTTCCCCCCATTCATCCATTATGCATTTCCTCAGCTGCGCAACTGCACAGGGCCTTCGTTGTCTTAATTTGCACTTCATAGTGCGCCACACATTCTCAATTCGGAGACAGGTCAGGACTGCAGGCAGGCCATGCTAGCACCCGCACTCTCTGCCTACGCAACCATGCGCTTGTAATCTGGGCAGAATGTGGTTTGGCGTTATCCTGCTGAAAAATGCAGGGATGTCCCTGGAAAAGACGATGTCTGGATGGCAGCATATGTTGCTCCAAAATGTGTACATCTCTTTCTGCAAAAATGGTGCCCTCACAGATGTGCGAGTTACATGACAGACAGACACTCATACACACTGTCACACCCACACACACACACACACTTTCACAGACAGACACACGCACACACACTCACTTTCACACAGAGACAGACACACAAACACAGAGACAGACACACACACACTCACTTTCACACAGAGACACACAAACACATACACTTTCACACAGACACACACACACATACATACATACATACATACATATATAAGGAAAAGAAACAATACATTTAAAAATCACAAAAAGATGTAATAAAGTACAGAAAATCTAAATGTAATAAAATGTGATCTTTAATACACACAAATATGTATGGCTGGTCGGATGCGTCTTGGACTCGGGTTCCTCTTCATTACGTATAATGCTTTTGCCTTTTGCTATAGCTTTCCGTGGAGGGGATCGTGGGTGAGTTTGTACCATTCTTGGGAGGCTCTGCCTTGTTGGGGCGGAGCTGTGATCCAGGTGAACAGCAGATCGGACATAGGTGGGCATGTGGGCGGAGGAGGAAGGCCGGTCAAGCAAATAAGCTTGCTAAGGTACGCAGCAGCAGCAAGCAGCCCCACCATCCAGTCAGCCAGCCAGTCTGGCTGGCAGTGACTGAGTGGTTGACAGACGGCAAGCAACGGAATGTACGTGCTCTGTGATGTCATAGGAGTCACCTGAGAGAGATGTTTGTGATGTCATCGCTGAGCTGGCTGGCTCTGTGTGTCTTGCTGGCTGTGTGTGTGTGTGTGAGAGAGAGAGAGACTTTTTGACTTTTATCAGACTTCATTGCCTGTTTGCAACACGCAATAATTCATACAAAAGAAAATAAATAAATAAATAAAAAATAGTGTTCCCCTTTGTTTGTCTCCCCCCAACAAGCATTAACTCCGCCACTGATCTGTACACTTTTAAAGAAAGCAACCCAATACACACAACAAAACAACCATCAAATACTAAACCCTATAAATGAATTACATAATAAAAACCAACTCCCCGTCATACAATTCACAAAGGGCATCATTAATACACCAGACCTGTTCAAAACTCTCCAAATCATTCATCAGCCTGTAATAGTTAAACTCTAGTCTGACTCTGCACTTGACCAGCATGGCAAACACTCTCACTGCATCCTCACTGCCCTCCCCACACACTCTGTTCTTCCTAGTCTTATAGACGGCCATTTTAGCCTGGCCCAGCAAGAAGTTTACCAGCTGGTCCACATGTTTGGTCTTTCTGGTGTATCGCGCCCCTAAAATAAAAACCTTTGTGTTAAAAATCAGGTTAAGATCAGTAAAAAGACGAGTTAAAAGACTAAAAATGGGTGACAACCGAGAGCAAGTGCTGAAACAGTGAAACACGGTCTCTCTCTGAGCACAGAATGGGCAGGCGTCGGACACAGCAGGGTTAAGAACAGTAATAAAAGAATTGACAGCAATAATGGTGTGTAACACCCTCCACTGCAGATTGCCAGCTCTCTTATTGAGGGGGGCTTGTACAGGCTTCTCCAGGCGGGCGCAGTGTCTTCCCCCAGCCCCAGCCTGTAAAGTAATTTTAGGAATCACAAAGAAACAGTTGAAAGTGCTAAATAAGTATTCTGATGCACCATATTAATTTAGGAAATTTACATGTTGTTTTTCATCAGCTTCTGTATCTGATGGCTCCACATCACTGGCTGGATTGACAGCAACGACACTCTAAAAAAAGAAGTGTTAAGTTTGAGCATTCAGGACTTGTTTTGAAGATCCTGAATATCACTGGTCCACAATTTATCTGTGAAACTATGGGTTAATCTCCATATACAAAATACTTTTCACACACACTTTAAATTTACAACTAAATTTACATGTTGATGTCTTTCGTCAGCTTCTGTATTTGATGGCTCAATATAACTGGTTGCATTAACAGCAACGGCACACTACAAGAAAATAACATTATATTTAAACATTCAGGACTGGTTTAGCATCACCTCGAATATCCCTAGCCCTTGAGGTCGATTGTTATTGTGGTCTTCAAGACCAGTGCTTCTCAACCTTAGTCCTGGAGGAGGCCCACTGTCTGCTGATTTTCATTACAACAACATTGTAGGTTATATCAGTGACTGTGGTCCTAAAGTACCCCTATGCCTGCTGTTTTTTTTCCAGTTGAGCTCTTAATTACCTAATTGGCTTAACTGAAGCCATTTAACCCTTTTCCCAGGTCTTTGGTTGTTGATGAGTTACAAAGAGCTGGATTGTGGCCCGCCATGACTGGAAGTGAAGAACACTCACTCTAGGCCTTTAACTTAATGTTCATATGTAGGGGCCTATCCATCTGATTTGTTTTTGCACATTTATTAACAGAAAAATTGATGGTACGTGAAATCATCTGAGCTGAAAAACATAATGTTCCACCAATAATAAAATAAATGTATTAATTAAAATTATAGAGATAATAGAATGTTCACAGATTATTAGTTCAGAAAATAAAATATTTTTTTATATCTTAAATAGAATTAACACTCAAATCAGTTGTAGGGTAAACAAGGTCTATTTTTTGGATTGATTTTATAATTATACATGTATGGCTGCATGAAGCTTACCTGAGAATCTGATATTTTAGTAACTTTGTTGCTTCTTGTTGGGTAGTCCACGTTTGCCGCCGTTCTTTTTCTGTAAATGTAAATCAAAAGGCAATAATTACATACTGTAATTAAAATACAAAAAGTATAAACATTGTATTATTATTTTTGTATCCTGTTTCTCCATCTCGATGCTGTTCTTTTTGGAATTGCATATCTAGGTTTACTTAAATACTGTTTATAAGATTGTAAACTCATCATCCAAATTTCTTCATTTGCCAAACTTTATGTAGTGCGCTTGCAGTTTCAGAAGAAGAAAAAAAACTGTAACAGATGGGATATGTAGTACTTTATACTCGAGTGGTCTATGCGATTACACCCTGTTGGTGTTATTAAGAACGCCAAGTACCAGAATGCAGAGCGAGACTGTTTTTTGTGCCGTGACTTGTCGGGGGAAAAACGGACGAGAAGGTGAAGGTAGTATGGCGGTGATGCACGCGTTGGTGAAGTGGGAAAGCGGGGTCGACAAAGACTCTTACAGCGTGATTCCCACTGCTTGCTTTCGCAATTTTGATTTATTCAGCATTGCTGATGATGACGAAGAGACGACTCGAAACTTCAGAGCAGAGTGGAGAGACACGAACAAACCTCCAAAAGGTGGATGGCCTGTCCATGAAGCGCAGATCATTATGACTGGTAACAATGTTTATTTAAAAAAAAAAAAACATTAAAGTCTTTACATGCTATTTGATATATACAATCACAGTATATTTGAAATGAATGTTTAAGTTATTATTGTGTTGTACTTCTAACATACTCTTATAACATGGTAGGTGGTGGTGAGGGCGCTAAAACTCGTCATACTTGACTGGCATTTGTAAGAACGATTTATTGTGTGTTGTGCTTTACAATAAAATCCCCCAAATCACAAAATAAATTAAACCAGATATAATTTAACTTCAGTTTTGATTCAGTGTTGGCTGTTCATCTTAATTTGTATGGTCAAAGCACAGTATTTTTATGACAAATAAATATAATCCCCAAATATCTGTGGACATAATGCAGGGTTTTATTTATTTTATTTTTATTTTAGGAAAAGAAGGCGAACTAAGAAGAAAACTTAATGACCTAACAAAAATGCCCTGTCCTAAAATGAAGAGAGTACCTAAACCAAACAAAAAACTTCAAATTTCAGATGATAGTGACCTTGATGAACCACAGTTACCGGTGAGATAATTACTGCAAATATTAAATAAATGTATTGCAGGATTGTTTTTTTTTAATCATATTCATATATATATATATATATATATATATATATTTTCATTTTAAACTCTTTTCCTCTCTGAATACAGCACAAAATAAGAAAGAAAACCGATGGAGCTTCAAGAATTAGATCCCGTCATATTCTACAGACATTTAAAGAGTCCAGTGAAGTTGAGCTACAGCAAAACGTTAAGCAGCTCGAAAAGGAAAACACAAGACTTAAAAATGAAAACCAATGTCTTCGAAACCGTATGGTTGATGGTAAGTTTTTTTATTTATAGCAAATAATTCCTTACCTTGATAAATGTTATTCTTCAGTAATTTAGATTCCAGAGTAATGTATTATAGTTGATCATACTGAAGTAATCTAGAACCACAATACAGACTCTTAATGTGCACTGTCTAATAGTTTAATAATACTGATTATTAAATAAAGTTTTTCAACATAACTTCATAATCCTACATTAATGACTATATGCATTACATTAGACCTGGAAATTCTTGTATTTTATCTTTTTTATTTTTTTCGTAGCTAATGTTAATGACCCACAAAAAGGTCAGTTTGCCAATAACATAGAGCAAGTCTCTCAAGTATAATTGCAGGCATTGATGGTTTTGTTTTCACTTTGCATTAAATATATTACTAGAAATGATTATCATTTAATACTAAGGTTTTTTTCTCCAGAGATTCCAGACCTTTTGGACAATCTGAAAAAAATTGTAACAAAAGCCACATTTATCAGCAATGAAGACAAAAGTGTGTCACCATCAAGTGGTTCTGACAGCCCCACAGCAAATTGTTCTGAATCTGACAAAGAATCACCAAAACAGGTATAACACTCTTGGTCTACAATATTACAAAGACAAGGTAAAAATATATATATTGAAAACAAATATTGGTTGTAAACAATCTAATGATGCTACATTATCAGTTATATTCATAGTTATAGTTGATAATAAGAATGTAATTGAATTATGGGTGTCACAGATTCACTGACTTTATTATGTCTGTAAATTAATAAACTTAGAATTGAGACATACTATGGTCTTTAATAACACATTTCTGTAACAAAATCACAGCCTTACTGATAATGTATTCCACTTAACATAATATAAGAATAGTTTGGGGATAAACTTGTTTTTTATTTACCATTGTCTTTTAGGTGGAAATATTCCCAGGCACTGGAGTTTACATTGACAAACTGTCCTGGATCCTTGCAGAGAGGTGCAGCACGAATACGTCATATGCAAGAACCCTGACGGTTGCTGTCTTTGACTTTCCAACATTACTAAAGAGCAATCTTCGTGGTGGTGGCAGCAAGAGAGATCCAACTTCGGAGACATTAAGATCCTCATTGATGTTATTGAGGATCATATACAGCTGCCTTCGGAAGGACACGACGTGTTTCAGTTGCGGGGCTTTGCAGCCCAGCGGGACCCTCTTAATGCCGGACATCAGCTGCCCGAGCCGGTGCGGATGAACGGAGGGACGTTAGACAGCGTTACCTTCCGGGCAGGAGCAGCGAGCGGCAACACCGGGGTGAAAGTGTCGTCTAACACTGTGCCATTAGCCACTAGCTGATTGAGCAGATCAGTGGTTTTTAAGAAGATAACAATGGCAGCAGACTTGATATTTTCACACCCTGCTACCTCCCCAACCGCTAACACACACTGCTCTAGGGGGCAGAACTGCACCGGAGCGATCTTGACTCCATGGCGTCGGGTCAGTTTTTCAAAAGACGCATTCAGGGGGTCCGACCCCCCGACCCGGGAAGAACTACCGGTACTCCCCCCTCCCCTCCCCTGTTCCCCCACAATAAGAAAAGCACTGAAAACAGAAGACAAAATAAACAAACTGAAAAAAGTAAAGCAACAAAAAAACGCAGCCAAAGGACAGAGCTCTCAGCAGCACTCCCGCTCACTGCAGACCCCTCCCACACACTCCCAGCTGAGAGAGAGAGAGAGAGAGAGAGAGAGAGAGAGAGTTAGTGTCTGTCTGTCTCTCTCTCTCTCTCTCTGTAGATGCATCATAGGGAACATATGTAACAATCTCTCTTTTTGTTTACCAAAAATGAGAATGAACGTATTTCAAGTGGGTGTTGCCTTGGTTGGAAACGTTTTAAGATTATTTATGAAGTGTAAAGTGGATTTGTCTCAGTTCTCCGTAGTTTTCAATGTATGTGCCATTCAGTAGCGTTCATGTTACAGATGTGCCCTATGCAGTGGTAGGGTCAATAAAATGTCAGTAAAACTTTATTTTAGCAATTATGGAGGGGAAGAACTGCAAATAGCGGGTCCCCACTAATTATCTAACTTACCAACAACGTTTCAAATTAGGTCTTGCGAAGCTGCCAAATAATGCTGTATAATCGTATGTGTCTTCATACACCGGCTGCTATAGTCTGATAGCTTTGATTATATATACATATTTTCTCGTGAACCACAAATGCTATTTGCTTGATTTTTACAGAGTATGTTATAAATACCATTGTTATGAAGCCTGACAAATTGTATGCTGTAATTATGAATATTTTCAAATCATTTGTTTGTTTTTCCTAACATGTTACAAATGTTCCCTATGTGAAAGATGCATTATATCTTAATAACGTCTAAACAATTAAAGATATACAGATTATTATTTTCGGTAAAGTTATAACACATTGCTATTAACTATGTGTGTCAGTAAAAGTTTAAAAAATCCTAATAATTTTTTATTGATCCTGCAAAATAGGTGTTTAGGGAACATTTGTAACATTAGGGTTACGATTTGCCATAGACGCGGAATGAGTTTGATTGTGATGTTAAATGGGGTTTAAAGACGCAGTCGCCTCGGTGCTGATTACTATTGCTGTGTTTCTCCACTTCTACTCCATGCTTGGGAACGCCCACATCCAGTGACGTCAAAACCGGTGGAAAAGCGGGCCGGTTCAAAAAAGATCAGCTGGATCCCAGGCCGAGCAGCAGCTCCGGCTCCAGCACCGGCACCATGTCGCTGGAAAAGCGCTAAGTGAGCTCACAGTGAGCTCAGTGTAATGTCTGCTCTGGTGAGCTCACAGTGTGACCTAGTCGTTAGTTCACGTCTTCACTGGGTAGTCCATGACAACTTAATTGACTCAATTCTTGGGCTTAATTGGTCAAAATGACCATTGGTTGAAGGTACTCAGGGACTGATGTGTAGAGAGACTTATTAAACCTGCAGGATTGTGGTTTTCCCAGAACAGAATTAACCAGTGTAGCGTTATGTTGGGTGTATTCTGATAAGAGCATTTTAGCTCTGAGCTGAAGCACTGATCTAAAGAAGACCTCTCCCCCCCAAATTTATCAGATTTCCTTAACTCATCAGCATGTGAACTGGTTTACATCAAAGTGACAGTCTTGGGAGGATGGCACCAAGAATGGGCCAAATAGCTTGGAATCCCTGCTGTGAGATGTCTGGGGAAGGGGGCCTGTAGGAAATAAAAACTCTTTGAAATGGACGAGAGCCGAAATCCCGACACAGAGCTACGAACCCGTGCCAACCGGCATTTCCAAAAGATGGCATGGATTGACATCAGTCATAAATCAAGCCCCCCTCCAATAGGACACTGGGGGCTGAAGCCGAAATCCAATCTCACAAACTAAAGAACCAATCACCTATTGATCTGACAGGCGTATAAAGGGTAACGCACGGCATCTCTCTCTCTATCTCACCTAAACCAGTAACTCGCTGCCACAGCTCAACTTGTATCTCTGTTGCCAGAACCGGAACCAGAAACCAACTAAGTCTTTACCAGCAACAGAAGGGTTAAACTGGGAGAAGGAGATTGAGCCGTACGAAGAATTCTTTTAAAGGACTTTATTAAATAAAGAACTTTACAGACTGCGCTGCCCGCCTGTGCCCAGCCATCCAGCTGGACAATTGACTAAGTCGACTGAATACGAAAGTCATTTAAATAGCTATTTGAGTCTTAAGAAACTTGACCCTTGGAACGAACAGGGCCCTGCTTTCCTCAAAGACTTTGTCTTCAAGTAACTACGGTGGAACCCTGCTTACAAAGAAGATTTTGTGCACAACCTTGGAGCCTTCAAACCAGTGGAAAATCTGTTTGGAAAAGACTCTACATTCGCGAAACCCCAACTTCCAGGTGCATCGACTGAGTGGAAGTTCTTGGACAAAGCCGAACCGGACTGCCTTTGTTCCAAACCACACGGACCTCGTGCCGTGTGCTGTTATCTGAGCCCGAAGCCAGAGAGGCCTCTCTGTGACGAAGTTCACATAAGTTTAACAGTTTGGAGTTTGTGATTCATGACATTTGAGAAATCAATTAGAAATGTTAATCTGTGATTCATAACTCTAGAATGTGTTATATCATTTAGTTTTCTTAAATATAAATGTGTGTTGCATTCAACTGTTTTGTTGATAATTTTAGAAATAAAATCTGTCAACGCCGAGAAATATCTTCTCATTCCTGTTTAACTGTTTAGTCTGAAATTGACACAAGTTAATAGACACCAGATTATAGGTGGCCCTGCCTATCCTTAATCATTGAATAATAATCAGTTAAGGGAAATTGTGGTAACAAGTAATGATAGGATCTTTCTCTCCACCTAAACGTTAATGAGACTGATATATATATAACGAGAAGTTACCTGACATAAATACTAACCTGCATAGTTATTGAATGTCTGACTAACAATACTAATGAGAGACTCACCTTCGTCTTACTAACCGGTATTGTAGTCAATGTGTTTATAACCTTTTTTGTTTAATGATTTGTGTGTTATCATATGCGATCCCATGGTCTTTGATTTGGTCACGGAAGTGATTTGTCTTTGATTTGTTGATCTAGAGTTGAATTTTAATTAGTTTTTCCCTTTTGTATAATTAATGTAGTGCTACATTTAGTCTTTGTTTTTGAATAAATTTGACAATTTATATCTTTGGAATTGGTGTCTGCGTCCAATTATTACAGAAATTGAGTTCTACAAGATTCCAGGATTCGTGATAAGGTGATACTATAAATTCACTTCTTTAATTGAATTTTATAAGTGTACCTTACGCTACACCTTTGACCACCACGTCTTCCTCCTCCCACTGCTTGACCTCTATTGTGACCTGGATCACCTGCCGGCTCCATGTTATCGCTGTGTTGTTGAGGTGGATAGCACTCATTTCACTCGATACTCGTACCACAATGTGAAATCAATCATCAATAACCAGTTGGCAGTATTGGAAAAGCAATTACAAGGGCCTGCATACATACAGTAATGTCAAATCTGATGTGGAAGAACAATTCCTTTATCCCTCTGTTCTCCACCAGGGTTGTGCTGTTCGCCTCGATTGGCAAGTTTGCAGTGTGAGGAGTGGATCCATGTCGTCGTTCCTAGGCACTTCACAGCTGTGTGGGTGGTCAGGAGCACCTGGTAGGGCCCTGTCCACCTGGGCTGTTGGGAGGACTTTCTCTTGTGTGCTTTGATATACACAGTCACCTTGCTGGAAGGGGTGGTAAACCTGCTGGGATGGTTCAGTCTGGGCGGCTTTCATCTGTGAATGGACAGCTTCGAAAGCACGTGTTAGTCCCATACAAAAAGACAACATAGCATCATCCATCAAGTGGATGTCCATTTCCCTTACAGACAATGGAGGAGTGATGGAGAGTCTCATAAGTCATCCCATAATAATCTCACACAGAGAAAGACCTGTTTTTCTCAATTTGCTGACGATTTCATTGTCATTAGGACTATAGGAAGGGGATCTGGACGTTTGAGTCCTGTTTGTTTGCATATATTAGACAGCTTATTCTTTAATATCCCATTTTGTTTCTCCACTGCTCCAGCTGACTGAGCCTGATGGGGCAGTGAAAATGTTGTTTACCTCGCAGGGCTTTGCATAGTTCCTGCACTATTGTCCCAGTGAAGTGAGTGTTCCTATCACTGGAAATTTCCCTGGAATGCGAAATCTACATATAACATCCCTTAACTGTATTTTTGCTACTTTTACTACTTCAGCCTTCCTACGGGATAGGCTTCAACCCATTTAGAACACCTATATATTATTACAAGTATATATTCATATCCACAACATTTAAGCTTTTGAACACAATCTATTTGCATATTGCAGGATTATGAGCTTGACAAATGTGGCAAGTTCTACAATATTGCTAAGCTGTTACTATAAAACCTGGGGCAAACCAATTTAAAAGACTGATGCACACATCCCCCCTTTGCCCGTGTGGCCAACACCATGCGCCACATGGGCAAACCAGGGAAAGAGTGCCTGTGAGGCAACCAATGCATTAGCAAATGTTTGAGCTCTCTTATGGAAGGTGCAGTGGCCAGTTGCAATTTCCTGGAGCTTTTACAGTGCATCTCAAATTAAATTTCATCCAGCCCCAGGTCATAAAAGTCAAACCCTAGTTACGACATACATAACACATACATTTTGTTGCTTCAAAGAGAATACAAAAGTCAGCAAAACATTCTTTTTTACAAATTCAGTTTGTAAACTGTATTGTACATATATTTGTTGCGTTTTGATTTATAAACATTATACATTGTACAAATCTTAAGTGAAGGGCAATGGACTGATTCTGACTTCATGGCTGTCATTCTATTCATTTGAATAATGTGACATCTCCACTAATAGTACATTATAAATTAAACTATCAATAGAAGAATATGTGCTACTGCGGACGTCATCTGAGCAGTTTCACAATATATTGTAGATTCCTATAATCTGGAAAACCTTTAATTATAGTATTTTAACTTATTTCTCCACTGAGTCAAGCATCACTTCAGCGTAGTGGACCTCAGCATTGGTCTGTTCAAGTTGCTGTGAGGCTGTCTTTAAAGCCGCGCCCTCGGCCTACTGTGTCTCAACAAGAACACCAGCATCTTCTCCATATGGGTCAGACATCGGTTCCTTCAGGACACGATTCATAATATGCATATCTGCCATGTGGAATAAATCAGTCTGAAGACACAATGTGTGGTTCACACAACATCAGAGATCGTCCTTATAAAAGGCATCTCTATCACATTAGTTGACATTCGCACAATCTATAAGGTTTCTAGTAAAGGGACAATTCAAAATAATAATAATCTTGATTCCAATTTATCTCATTTATCAAATTATTTCAGTACAGCACTCAGCTGTCGTCAGCAGCATCATATCTCCTGTGTTTATTGAATCAGCTTTACTTCCTAGTGTAGATACTCTTTTTGTGTGGAGTTGTCAAAGTTTCAAAACAATGTGCTTATCTTTGTCCTTTTATCTAACTTAAATACCTGAGAACATTACAATAACTATTACAGCAGCTCCTTCAACACCATAGTTAATAGTAGTTGGGTAAATGATGGCAGTTATTAATCTTTGTTTCTCAATTCATTTTTTACCAATAAACCATAATTTGAAATTATTTCCATACTCCTATTATTCCTATTTTCATTATTATTAGTTTTATGCGGTTGTCATCTAGTATGTGATGTATTCGTCTGTATCAACATCAATATTATTATCATTATTAATACAAGCAGTGTAAATTACCATTCATTACACTCTTGCTCTGTTTGTAATAAGTTATGAACCCTTACACGTACTTACAGTCTCTGCCTTGTCTCTGACTTCTCTCTCTCTCTCTCTCTCTCTCTCTCTCTCTCTCTCTCTCTCTCATCTCAGGCTGCTTGTCTGCTCAGGCGAACAGGGGGAGCAGAGGAGCACATACGGCCCTTGCCCCCTGCCCCCCTCTTCCTAATTGATAGGGTATTTCTGTTTGTGAAAGGACTATTTCCAAACAGTTTTATAACTTGCCATGACTATGTTTCATTAAATTAGTTATGTTACACCTTTAGTTATACCTGTAGTAACTTCATTATTTTCCCTCATATTCCAGTCAATCACCATCAGAGTCTCTCGTGGCAGTACATTTGTCTCACACAGAACAAACTCTCCTTTCTCAACCGCTTTCAATTTTGGATAACATCGCACTGCATCCCAACAGCTGTTCTTTCTCCTATTCCTAATTTCTTACAAGAAAATGCAAGTTATATTTGATCGATTTGTATTATTACTATTTATATACATTTCACTACATTATTGTAGTTAATGAATGTATTTAATCTTTGGAAAATAAGCCTTTTCATTGATCTCAATAATGATGTCCAGGTACTTCAGGAAAGCACATTTTCAAAAAATGTGTCCAGTCAATGATTTCCCCAACTAAGAACCTGCGTGGGCACTAAGACTGTCCTCCTGCGCGGCTCATGTCTTTATTGTGACACTTCCTCCTATTGAAGTCCAATCTACACCAGTACAGGTTCAGAAGAACTGTTCCCGAATCCAGATTGAACTGATCAATAGTTAATTTCTTACCTACACATTGTATTTAGGGATCTATTTCTAGGGATTTAAAAACTCTTCATTGTGGAACTCATAGCTTCCAAATGAGCACATCGTTAATTTCCTGGAGTATCTGGTTATCTATTTATCAATATGTAAGAAACCTTCACCGAATGTTTGTGGTTGCCTCGGATTCCTATTTCTAAATTTGGCTCTAATTCCATTTCTAACATGTTACTTTTAACTTCTGTATTCGTAAGACCTATTTAAATAACTTAATTTTGTATTATTATTTCTGTTTGCAATAGCATTCTGTGTACAGTTAAATGCTGACTTTCTTGTAGGTCTGTTATTACAACATATTTAACTGGCGTTTTTTAGCTATCATTCTGTAACTATTTGTGACTTATGACTCTCTTAGTCATATTCTGGACTATACAGTACATGAAAAAGTCAAAATATGGACATTTACCTTGCGCAAACTGAAAACGTACAAACATACAAAGAGACACATATTAATTTATATCCATAGTAAATTCAGATACCATGGTTTTGGTTGGCATGTTATATTGACCTGCAGTGTCTCAAACTACCCTTATTTATTACTTATCTAGTAATTTTCCTTCAGTATCTTGAGGACTGTCATTTATACTGAAAAACATATATATATATTTTTAATTTGTCTTCGGGGCATTCAGATTGAATTATGCCTGTTGTCTTTTCTTTCTTTTCTCTAACAAATGTTTTAAGATAGCTAGCTTTGGTTTCTCATTTCTTAATGCTTTGTATTCCTATTTTGCAAAACCGTTTTTAGGTGCTCAAGTCTATCTGAATCAAAAGTCCCATCTTCTGGAAACCTTAATTTTCTGTCACCTATTGTCCAGTCAAACGCACCGCTTCACTCCATAGTTATCATACATGTACCTTACATGTGTACCTTTAAGTGGCGGGTCGCCCGTCTTACTAGAGCTGTTCCCACACAGTAACACGTTTTCCCATTTTCTATGTATCGTTTTGTACACAACAACCAAGGCGTGCAAGCCCGCAAAATAACAATAAACGACAGGGGAGAAAACATAGCAAAAAACAAGAAAACACAAATAATACTAAATCCTATATAGGAATAACAACAAACATGCTTTTCAATGTTTGCATTTATAGAACTTGTATATAACTTAATGACTTTTCTTCATTTACCATAAACACTATAAACTTCTATAAACTATAAACACGTTATTTTATATTATCACCGGCGTATCAGATATTGAACAATTAATTAGCGCTCCTTTTTTTTTTTTTTTCTAATAGTAGGTCAAACCTACGCTGCAGTTTACAAACACACTTAAGCCTGCGGGAACCCAGACAGGAAAACACAGTCCTGTTCCTTCACAAACAAGAAGACACAGTCAAGTCTATGGTAACCCTAAGAAACCATGCTCCTCGGTTATTGGTGTCAATGGATCTCATTATCCTGAAACTTTCATGATCGAAACATGGAATACTGTTTGTCAGTTTCCATAAAATTATGCATTAAGAGTAATGCAACAGTCACTTATCATTTTGAGCAGCTGTATCAATTGATAGTTAGATCTTTGTAATGAAATGAATAGACAGTGATCTCAGATGTAATGTGTGAATTGCATTTTGAAATGGTAATACTTTGATGTTAAGTTGTGTCATTTTAGTTCAATGAACAAATGATCTGAGGTTGATGTGTATTGTATCCAAGCAATTGTAAAAAAGTGTTAGAGTTTTGAAAAATGTGCATTTTGATCATCGGGTGTGAGTTTAGTGTCTAGAGTTTTGAAAAATGACATCAAGGTTCTGAAATGAGTGCCAAAGTGATTGTAAAAAAGTGTAATATCAGGGGACAGTGGCTATTAGTGATCTGGCCTTCCGTGGCCTCTGTATTAATGTAACAGGTCACATTGTATGTGTACACTGATACTTGATAGTATAATATAGTACAAGTAAAAAACATACATAGGTATCATAGAAGTATTTTGCAGAAATGATTAAGGATACTTATCAAAATGGAGAGGAAATGCTAAATCCAGTCTCCCCAGGCTGAGCTTCTATTGCTACACCTGCTAAGTGGCTGCTGGCCCCACTATATGGATAGAGCCACACCAAGTACAAGAGTCTCCCCATTGCTATTTATATCTCCCTATCCAGTCTTCTATAGGTGTCAGGGTGGGGTGCCTATTCCCCTGCATGCTTTGAAACCTATAGCACCTGGGACGCACACTTGGGATCCGGTTCCTCTGCCCCTCACATACACATGAGGAATCCCAGGTGCTCAATACGTCATACTGTCTCTTTCATCTCATGTGTAAACTATGGACAAATACATGACTAAACGTGTTAAGTTGCTTTTCCCAGAATGCTTTGCGCCACGATATGCAAATAACGGGGACTATGATTGGCTCCCTGACATTACCCACACTGCGACTGATGCTACCCATTTCACTACCCAACAAAGACCCATAATATGCATGTGTCTGTCTGTCTGTCTGTCAAAGTATGTGTGTCTGTGTCTGTTTGTGTGTGTTTGTGTGTCTGTCTCTGTGTGAAAATGTGCCTGTCTCTGTGTGAAAGTGAGTGTGTCTGTGTCTGTGTCTGTCTGTCTGTGAAAGTGAGTGTGTGAAAGTGTGTGTGAGTGTCTGTCTGTCTGTCTGTCTTTGAAAGTGTGTGTGAGTGTCTGTCTGTCATGTAACTTGCACATCTGTTAGGGCACCATATGCAGAGATGTACACATATTGTTCCTTTTCCATATACACTCACCTAAAGGATTATTAGGAACACCATACTAATACTGTGTTTGACCCCCTTTCGCCTTCAGAACTGCCTTAATTCTACGTGGCATTGAATCAACAAGGTGCTGAAAGCATTCTTTAGAAATGTTGGCCCATATTGATAGGATAGCATCTTGCAGTTGATGGAGATTTGTGGGATGCACATCCAGGGCACGAAGCTCCCGTTCCACCTGTAGCGTAAGGTACACTTATAAATTTCAATTAAAGAAGTGAATTTATAGTATCACCTTATCACGAATCCTGGAATCCTGGAATCTTGTAGAACTCAATTTCTGTAATAATTGGACGCAGACACCAATTCCAAAGATATAAATTGTCAAATTTATTCAAAACAAAGACTAAATGTAGCACTACACTAATTATACAAAAGGGAAAAACTAATTAAAATTCAACTCTATATCAACAAATCAAAGACAAATCACTTCCGTGACCAAATCAAAGACCATGGGATCGCATATGATAACACAAATCGTTAAACAAAAGAGGTTATAAACACATTGACTACAATACCAGTTAGTAAGATGAAGGTGAGTCTCTTGTTAGTATTATTAGTCAGACATTAAATAACTACGCAGGTTAGTATTTATGTCAGGTAACTTCTCGTTATATATATATATCAGTCTCATTAACGTTTAGGTGGAGAGAAAGATCCTATCATTACTTGTTACCACAATTTCCATTAACTGATTATTATTCAATGATTAAGGATAGGCAGGGCCACCAATAATCTAATGTCTATTCACTTGTGTCAATTTCAGACTAAACAGTTAAACAGGAATGAGAAGATATTTCTCGGCGTTGACAGATTTTATTTCTAAAATTATCAACAAAACAGTTTAATGCAACACACATTTATATTTAAGAAAACTAAATGATATTACACATTCTAGAGTTATGAATCACAGATTAACATTTCTAATTGATTTCTCAAATGTCATGAATCATGAACTCCAAACTGTTAAACTTATCTGAACTTCGTCGCAGAGAGGCCTCTCTGCCTTCGGGCTCAGATAACAGCACACGGCACGAGGTCCGTGTGGTTTGGAACAAAGGCAGTCTGGTTCGGCTTTGTCCAAGAACTTCCACTCAGTCGATGCACCTGGAAGTTGGGGTTTCGCGAAAGTAGAGTCGTTTCCAAACAGATTTTCCACTGGTTTGAAGGCTCCAAGGTTGTGCACAAAATCTTCTTTGTAAGCAGGTTTCCACCGTAGTTACTTGAAGACAAAGTCTTTGAGGAAAGCAGGGCCCTGTTTGTTCCAAGGGTCAAGTTTCTTAAAACTCAAATAGCTATATAAATGACTGACACTTTCGTATTCAGTCGACTTAGTCATTTGTCCAGCTGTAAAACTCCACTGATCAGGTGGGCACAGGCGGGCAGCGCAGTCTGTAAAGTTCTTTATTTAATAAAGTCCTTTAAAAGAATTCTTTGTACGGCTCAATCTCCTTCTCCCAGTTTAACTCTTCTGTTGCCGGCAAAGACTTGGTTGGTTTCTGGTTCCGGTTCGGGCAACAGAGCTACAGGTTGAGCTGTGGCAGCGAGTTACTGGTTCAGGTGAGAGAGAGAGAGAAAGAAAGGCCGTGTTTGTCCTTTATAGTCTGTCAGATCAATAGGTGATTGGTTCCTGAGTTCTTGAGATTGGATTTCGGTTTCAGCCCCCAGTGTCCTATTGGAGGGGGGCTTGATTTATGACTGATGTCAATCCATGCCATCTTTTGGAAATGCCGGTTGGCCTGGGTTCGTAGCTCTATGTCGGGATTTCGGCTCTCATCCACTTCAAAGAGTTTTTATCACCTACAGGCCCCTTTCTCCAGACATCTCATAGCAGAATAACAAACTATTTGGCCTCTTCTCGGTGCCACCCTCCCCAAAACTGTCACTTTGATGCAAACCAGTTCCAAGCTGATGAGCTAAGGAAATCTGATAACTTTGGGGGGGAGAGGTCTTCTTTAGATCCGTGCTTCAGCTCAGAGCCCAAATACTCTTATCCAAATACACCCAACATAACGTTACACACCACATCCCAAAGATGCTCTATTGGGTTGAGATCTGGTGACTGTGGGGGCCAGTTTAGTACAGTGAACTCATTGTCATGTTCAAGAAACCAATTTGAAATGATTCGACCTTTGTGACATGGTGCATTATCCTGCTGGAAGTAGCCATCAGAGGATGGGAACATGGTGGTCATAAAGGGATGGACATGGTCAGAAACAACGGGCCGTGGCATTTAAACGATGCCCAATTGGCACTAAGGGGCCTAAAGTGTGCCAAGAAAACATCCCCCACACCATTACACCACCACCACCAGCCTGCACAGTGGTAACAAGGCATGATGGATCCATGTTCTCATTCTGTTTACGCCAAATTCTGACTCTGAAATCGAGACTCATCAGACCAGGCAACATTTTTCCAGTCTTCAACTGTCCAATTTTGGTGAGCTTGTGCAAATTGTAGCCTCTTTTTCCTATTTGTAGTGGAGATGAGTGGTACCCAGTGGGGTCTTCTGCTGTTGTAGCCCGTCCGCCTCAAGGTTGTACGTGTTGTGGCATCACAAATGCCTTGCTGCATACCTCGGTTGTAGCGAGTGGTTATTTCAGTCAAAGTTGCTCTTCTATCAGCTTGAATCGAGTCGGCCCATTCTCCTCTGAGCTCTAGCATCAACAAGGCATTTTCGCCCACAGGACTGCCGCATACTGGATGTTTTTCCCTTTTCACACCATTCTTTGTAAACCCTAGAAATGGTTGTGCGTGAAAATCCCAGTAATTGAGCAGATTGTGAAATACTCAGACCGGCCCGTCTGGCACCAACAACCATGCCACGCTCAAAATTGCTTAAATCACCTTTCATTCCCATTCAGACATTCAGTTTGGAGTTCAGGAGATTGTCTTGACCAGGACCACACCCCTAAATGCATTGAAGCAACTGCCATGTGATTGGTTGGTTAGATAATTGCATTAATGAGAAATTGAACAGGTGTTCCTAATAATCCTTTACGTGAGTGTTTATGTATGTATGTATGTATGCATGTCCAATTGCTTTGACAATTCAAATGCACTGAATTGAGAGAGAGAGAGAGAGAGAGAGTTGTAGTCCAGACCACTGCAAAATTCCTGCTGAAGTGATCTGGATCACCACACAATGGCCCAAGGACCACTGCAAACTTGGATTTCAATGTATTTGTGTAATCTGTGTTGCAATAGCACCTACCATGTTCCTTTGTGGTGATCTGGTTAATTCTGATCTGGGAAAACCACAATCCTGCAGGTTTAATAAGTCTCTCTACACATCAGTCCCTGAGTACCTTCAACCAATGGTCATTTTGACCAATTAAGCCCAAGATTTGAGTCAATTAAGTTGTCAAGGACTACCCAGTGAAGACGTGAACTCACGACTAGGTCACACTGTGAGCTCACCAGAGCAGACATTACACTGAGCTCACTGTGAGCTCACTTAGCGCTTTTCCAGCGACATGGTGCCGGTGCTGGAGCCGGAGCCGCTGCCCTTAGCTGGTGGCTAACCCACCTCTATGTTACAAATGTTCCCTAAACACTTATTTTGCAAGATCAATAAAAATCCTTTAGGAAATTTAAACTTTTACTGACACACATAGTTAATAGCAATGTATTATAACTTTACCAAAAATAATAATCTGTATATCTTTAATTGTTTAGACGTTATTAAGATATAATGCATCTTTCACATAGGGAACATTTGTAACATGTTAGGAAAAACAAACAAATGATTTGAAAATATTCATAATTACAGCATACAATTTGTCAGGCTTCATAAGAATGGTATTTATAACATACTCTGTAAAAATCAAGCAAATAGCATTTGTGGTTCACGAGAAAATATATATATATAATCAAAGCTATCAGACTATAGCAGCCGGTGTATGAAGACACATACGATTATACAGCATTATTTGGCAGCTTCGCAAGACCTAATTTGAAACGTTGTTGGTAAGTTAGATAATTAGTGGGGACCCGCTATTTGCAGTTCTTCCCCTCCATAATTGCTAAAATAAAGTTTTACTGACATTTTATTGACCCTACCACTGCATAGGGCACATCTGTAACATGAACGCTACTGAATGGCACATACATTGAAAACTACGGAGAACTGAGACAAATCCACTTTACACTTCATAAATAATCTTAAAACGTTTCCAACCAAGGCAACACCCACTTGAAATACGTTCATTCTCATTTTTGGTAAACAAAAAGAGAGATTGTTACATATGTTCCCTATGATGCATCTACAGAGAGAGAGAGACAGACAGACACTAACTCTCTCTCTCTCTCAGCTGGGAGTGTGTGGGAGGGGTCTGCAGTGAGCGGGAGTGCTGCTGAGAGCTCTGTCCTTTGGCTGCGTTTTTTTGTTGCTTTACTTTTTTCAGTTTGTTTATTTTGTCTTCTGTTTTCAGTGCTTTTCTTATTGTGGGGGAACAGGGGAGGGGAGGGGGGAGTACCGGTAGTTCTTCCCGGGTCGGGGGGTCGGACCCCCTGAATGCGTCTTTTGAAAAACTGACCCGACGCCATGGAGTCAAGATCGCTCCGGTGCAGTTCTGCCCCCTAGAGCAGTGTGTGTTAGCGGTTGGGGAGGTAGCAGGGTGTGAAAATATCAAGTCTGCTGCCATTGTTATCTTCTTAAAAACCACTGATCTGGTCAATCAGCTAGTGGCTAATGGCACAGTGTTAGACGACACTTTCACCCCGGTGTTGCCGCTCGCTGCTCCTGCCCGGAAGGTAACGCTGTCTAACATCCCTCCGTTCATCCGCACCGGCTCGGGCAGCTGATGTCCGGCATTAAGAGGGTCCCGCTGGGCTGCAAATCCCCGCAACTGAAACACGTCATGTCCTTCCGAAGGCAGCTGTATATGATCCTCAATAACATCAATGAGGATCTTAATGTCATTTTTAAATTTAAGATCGACAATACCGACTACGTCGTGTTCGCTACTTCGGAGTCCATGAAGTGTTTCAGGTGTGGGAGCGAGGGGCATGTCGTGAGGAACTGTCCCGAACAGGACAGGGAGCGGGAGGAGGAGCGGGGCGACGCGGGGAGGAATAGAGACACCGGCCCGCAGCCACAGATGCAGCGGGCAGACAGAGATCGAGCCCCGGCGGAGGAGACAGTCGCCGGTCGGACCGATGGTACCACTGATGCCGTGACGGGGGAAGAGCTGCCCGGAGGCGATGACGCACAGCTGGGGGACGGGGTCGAGGCAGCGGGGGATAGTGACGACCGAGACGCCGGGGGGAGATGGTGTTGAGGCGGTGCACGGGGCGCTGGTTAGTGACGAGGAACAACCTCAGCAGCCAGCAGACGGGCGGACAGACACACAGGGTGTAGCCGAGGAGGAGGCAGGGCCAGGCTCGGCGGTACAAGCCGAGGCGCCGGGTGGAAAAAACGCACTAAGAAGGTGCTGGGAGGGAGCACGGACGGTGTTGGTAAATAGTGGCAGTAAAAGAAGTGGTGGCACAGTAGTGAAGCTGGGGTAGCGAGCGGCTTGGTGGGGAAAGGTCCGGCTACACGCTGGAGCATCGCGGCAGCCACCGGGGACGCCTCGGGCTCGGAGTGACAGTGAGGGCGGCTTCACGGATTCCTCTCTCGCCTCCTCGTCCTCGGTGAGTCAGAGCTGCAGTGAAGGATATCAGGAGGTTTTTAGAGAAAACGAAGGGAAAGAGGTCTGTTGTAGTGGAGCAGTTTTTCCCAGATCGTGCACGCCTGCTGGCCTCTATTAAGTTTTTACAGAAACCCTGACCTATCAATTTGTACAACACTCACTGAAAACCATGGTTGGGGTCAATTCCTGTTTTTCAATTCCAATTCCTCCTACAAATCAATTCAAAATTGCAATTACTTTTTGCATTCACAGAATATTCTTTATTGGAATTGAATTGAAAAGGGAATTAAAAATTGAATTGGAATTGACCCCAACCCTGTTGAAAACAAAACAAAAAATACAGATCTGGTTCTTCAAATCTTCACTCTGGTTTCATTCTGTGTCGTAGTTCATTTATCTTGCTGTTAATTGCACCACCAATTACACTCTTTGGGGTACTGGGCAATTTTTTCAAGGTAGCCCCTAAAAAACATGTATCACATAGATTTAATGACTTGCACATAGATATATAAAAATCTTTTAATAAACATACCACATATCTTTGAGAAGGGTTCATTAGTTACATATTGCCACAGTAAATCAACATTTTTGTGTGTGGGTGTATTTAAACGTTTTGGTGTATGCTCTTAAACTTGTCTTACACTAGTTCATAGTAAAATCTGTACTTGGCGAAGCAGCTATGCAAAGGCAGTCTTTTCTCCATTAATACCTTGCTTAAGCATTACATTGATGTGGCACAACTGGACTGAAATGTGAAGTATTTGCTCAAAAGTCAAATTTAAATGAGACATGAAAGTTTATATTGTCAAGGATCCCATGGCACTATTCATTATTATTATGTATTAATATGTCTGAAGCATTAATCCAAGGTGATTTACAAGGTGTTGTTGAAAGAGTGACGTGGCTGAATTCTAAGTCAGGCTTCCCTCAATCAGGTCTAACAAATTTGTTATGACTCCACCTTTACTGCTGTGTAGTAATCTGCTGGTACAAAATGGCTGCACCCCAGAGGGTGGTGGGTGAAGTGAGTCTGTAGAGCACTTTGGGATCTTTCCAGCTGCTACATGTAAGGTATTATTATTTATTAATAAATTAACTCTAGTCTCTGAAACTAAAACAAAGGCCAAAGGAACATTTCAAATGCTAACCCTTTGTGTTCTATACAGTTAAAAAGGAGAGTTAGAAATTTTGTACAACAGCATTTACATACCATATATGGCTTCCACCTTTAAGCGATCCAGAGGTGTCTTTTTCTCCGAAGTTGGATCTCTCTTGCTGCCACCACCACGAAGATTGCTCTTTAATAATGTTGGAAAGTCAAAGACAGCAACTGTCAGGGTTCTTGCATATGACGTATTCGTGCTGCACCTCTCTGCAAGGATCCAGGACAGTTTGTCAATGTAAACTCCAGTGCCTGGGAATATTTCCACCTAAAAGACAATGGTAAATAAAAAACAAGTTTATCCCCAAACTATTCTTATATTATGTTAAGTGGAATACATTATCAGTAAGGCTGTGATTTTGTTACAGAAATGTGTTATTAAAGACCACAGTATGTCTCAATTCTAAGTTTATTAATTTACAGACATAATAAAGTCAGTGAATCTGTGACACCCATAATTCAATTACATTCTTATTATCAACTATAACTATGAATATAACTGATAATGTAGCATCATTAGATTGTTTACAACCAATATTTGTTTTCAATATATATATTTTTACCTTGTCTTTGTAATATTGTAGACCAAGAGTGTTATACCTGTTTTGGTGATTCTTTGTCAGATTCAGAACAATTTGCTGTGGGGCTGTCAGAACCACTTGATGGTGACACACTTTTGTCTTCATTGCTGATAAATGTGGCTTTTGTTACAATTTTTTTCAGATTGTCCAAAAGGTCTGGAATCTCTGGAGAAAAAAACCTTAGTATTAAATGATAATCATTTCTAGTAATATATTTAATACAAAGTGAAAACAAAACCATCAATGCCTGCAATTATACTTGAGAGACTTGCTCTATGTTATTGGCAAACTGACCTTTTTGTGGGTCATTAACATTAGCTACGAAAAAAATAGAAGAGATAAAATACAAGAATTACCAGGTCTAATGTAATGCATATAGTCATTAATGTAGGATTATGAAGTTATGTTGAAAAACTTTATTTAATAATCAGTATTATTAAACTATTAGACAGTGCACATTAAGAGTCTGTATTGTGGTTCTAGATTACTTCAGTATGATCAACTATAATACATTACTCTGGAATCTAAATTACTGAAGAATAACATTTATCAAGGTAAGGAATTATTTGCTATAAATAAAAAAACTTACCATCAACCATACGGTTTCGAAGACATTGGTTTTCATTTTTAAGTCTTGTGTTTTCCTTTTCGAGCTGCTTAACGTTTTGCTGTAGCTCAACTTCACTGGACTCTTTAAATGTCTGTAGAATATGACAGGATCTAATTCTTGAAGCTCCATCGGTTTTCTTTCTTATTTTGTGCTGTATTCAGAGAGAAAAAGAGTTTAAAATGAATATATATATATATATATGAGAATGATTTAAAAAAAAACAATCCTGCAATACATTTATTTAATATTTGCAGTAATTATCCCATCAGTTACAGTTTTTTTTCATCTTCTGAAACTGCAATTTAGCACTTTCAACTGTTTCTTAGTGATTCCTAGAATTACTAACCGGTATTGTAGTCAATGTGTTTATAACCTTTTTTGTTTAACGATTTGTGTGTTATCCTATGTGATCCCATGGTCTTTGATTTGGTCACGGAAGTGATTTGTCTTTGATTTGTTGATCTAGAGTTGAATTTTAATTAGTTTTTCCCTTTTGTATAATTAGTGTAGTGCTACATTTAGTCTTTGTTTTTAAATAAATTTGACAATTTATATCTTTGGAATTGGTGTCTGCGTCCAATGATTACAGAAATTGAGTTCTACAAGACTCCAGGATTCGTGATAAGGTGATACTATGAATTCACTTCTTTAATTGAAATTTAAAAGTGTACCTTACGCTACATATATATATGTATGTATGTATGTCCAATTGCTTTGACAATACAAATGAATAGAATTGAGAGGGAGAGAGAGAGAGAGAGACAGACAGACAGACTGACAAACAGAAAAACAGACAGACATAGACACACACACACACACACACACACACAGAGCCAGCCAGCCAGCCAGCTCAGCGATGACATCACGAGCCTCTCTCAGCTGACTGCTATGACATCACAGAGCACGTACATTCCGTTGCTTGCCGTCTGTCAACCACTCAGTCACTGCCAGCCAGACTGGCTGGCTGGCTGGATGTGGGGGCTGCTTGCTGCTGCTGTGTACCTTAGCAAGCTTATTTGCTTGACCGGCCTTCCTACTCCTCTGCCCACATGCCCACCTATGCCCGATCTGCTGTTCACCTGGATCACAGCTCCGCCCCAACAAGGCAGATCCTCCCAAAAATGGTACAAACTCACCCACGATCCCCTCCACGGAAAGCTTTAGCAAAAGGCAAAAGCGTTATACGTAATGAAGAGGAACCCGAGTCCAAGACGCATCCGACCAGCCATACATATTTGTGTGTATTAAAGATCACATTTTCTTACATTTAGTTTTTCTGTACTTTATTACATCTTATTGTGATTTATAAATGTATTGTTTCTTTTCCATATGTATGTATGTATGTATGTATGTGTGTGTGTGTGTGTGCCTGTCTCTGTGTGAAAGTGTGTGTGTGTGGGTGTGAGTGTCTGTCTGTCTGTCTGTCTGTCATGTAACTCGCACATCTGTGAGGGCACCATTTTTGCAGAAGAGATGTACACATTTTGGAGCAACACATGCTGCCATCCAGACATCATCTTTTCCAGTGACGTCCCTGCATTTTCAAAAAGATCACATTTTATTACATTTTGTTTATCTGTACTTTATTACATCTTATTGTGATTTATACTTGTAATGTTTCTTTTCCATATATATGTATGTACAGTGGGGGAAAAAAGTATTTGATCCCCTGCTGATTTTGTACGTTTGCCCACTGACAAAGAAATGATCAGTCTATAATTTTAATGGTAGGTGTATTTTAACAGTGAGAGACAGAATAACAGCCACAAAATCCAGAAAAATGCATTTCAAAAAAGTTATAAGTTGATTTGCATGTTAATGAGGGAAATAAGTATTTGACCCATTTTCAATGCCCTGGCTTAGGGAAGGAGGTTCTCACCCATGATTTGATGGTACATGGCCCCGTCCATCGTCCCTTTGATGCGGTGCAGTTGTCCTGTCCCCTTAGCAGAAAAACAGCCCCAAAGCATAATGTTTCCACCTCCTTGTTTGATGGTGGGAATGGTGTTCTTGGGGTCATTCCTCCTCCTCCAAACACGGCGAGTTGAGTTGATGGCAAAGAGCTTGATTTTGGTCTCATCTGAGACCACTTTCACCCAGTTCTCCTCTGAATCATTCAGATGTTCATTGGCAAACTTCAGACGGGCCTGTACATGTGCTTTCTTGAGCAGGGGGACCTTGCGGGCGCTGCAGGATTTCAGTCCTTCATGGCGTAGTGTGTTACCAATTGTTTTCTTGGTGACTATGGTCCCAGCTACCTTGAGATCATTAACAAGATCCTCCCATGTAGTTCTGGGCTGATTCCTCACCGTTCTCATGATCATTGAAACTCCACGAGGTGAGATCTTGCATGGAGCCCCAGACTGAGGGAGACTGACAGTTATTTTGTGTTTCTTCCATTTGCGAATAATCGCACCAACTGTTGTCACCTTCTCACCAAGCTGCTTGGTGATGGTCTTGTAGCCCATTCCAGCCTTGTGTAGGTCTACAATCTTGTCCCTGACATCCTTGGACAGCTCTTTGGTCTTGGCCATGGTGGAGAGTTTGGAATCTGATTGATTGATTGCTTCTGTGGACAGGTGTCTTTTATACAGGTAACGAGCTGAGATTAGGAGCACTCCCTTTAAGAGAGTGCACCTAATCTCAGCTCGTTACCTGTATGAAAGACACCTGGGAGCCAGAAATCTTGCTGATTGATAGGGGATCAAATACTTATTTCCCTCATTAACATGCAAATCAATTTATAACTTTTTTGAAATGCGTTTTTCTGGATTTTTTGGCTGTTATTCTGTCTCTCACTGTTAAAATACACCTACCATTAAAATTATAGACTGATCATTTCTTTGTGAGTGGGCAAACGCACAAAATCAGCAGGGGATCAAATACTTATTTCCCTCACTGTATGTATGTATGTATGTATGTATGTAAGTGTGTGTGTGTCTGTCTCTGTGTGAAAGTGTGTGTGTGTGTGTGTGTGTCTGTGAAAGTGTGTGTGTGTGTGCGTGTGTCTGTCTGTGAAAGTGTGTGTGTGTGTGTGGGTGTGACAGTGTGTATGAGTGTCTGTCTGTCATGTAACTCGCACATCTGTGAGGGCACCATTTTTGCAGAAAGAGATGTACACATTTTGGAGCAACATATGCTGCCATCGAGACATCATCTTTTCCAGGGACGTCCCTGCATTTTTCAGCAGGATAACGCCAAACCACATTCTGCCCAGATTACAAGCGCATGGTTGCGTAGGCAGAGAGTGCGGGTGCTAGCATGGCCTGCCTGCAGTCCTGACCTGTCTCCGAATTGAGAATGTGTGGCGCACTATGAAGTGCAAATTAAGACAACGAAGGCCCTGTGCAGTTGCGCAGCTGAGGAAATGCATAATGGATGAATGGGGGGAAATCCCACTTGCTAAACTTAACCAAGTGGTGTCTTCAGTGCCCAAGTGCTTAATAAGTGTTATTAAAAGAAAAGGTGATGTTACATAGTGGTAAACAGTCGACTGTCCCAACTTTCTTGGTTTCTTTTCACTGCTAATGAGATGCTGTAGAGTGAGTTTTCAGGAGCTCTAATCGTATTGATGAATTCATGCAGCATTTGTAATTGAATTTCAAAAAGAAATCCTTGCTGTCTGGCCTGTGTGTATGAGATGTACTCTGTCAATCTTTGGCTAACAACTGAAACATTGGTAGAACAGAAATGGCAACATAAAAAAGAAAAGTACATTTTAAAAGAGCACATTAAATAGGATGAATATACAGTTTTTTACAATCACTTTGTCACTAATTTCAGAACCTTGATGTCATTTTTCAAAACTAGACACAAAACTCAAAACGGTCATCACTTGTAACACTGCACAATACAATGTTTTGAACATTGGACAGCCTTTCATATCTTTAAAGAAACCTTGCACTTGCAGACTTGTTGGTTCAAATAACTCATTTATCATGAAATACCATAGTAACATAGTAACACAGAAGATACCGATAGTTTCACTGTGTAGTTGTTCGTACAATCATTAAATATTGTAGTACAAAATATGTGATACATGTTTCATTATGGTACTACACATAAATACATCACTGTAAAAGGACTAGTAGAGAGAATACTACAGACACAGTGGAATCATTGAACAAAATCTGAAATGTATTGATGCAATACAATCAAATCACACCATAGGTTTCTTTGAATCCATGCAACAATAATTAGCTACAAAAAAGAACAAAACTACAGTAAAATGTCAACTGCAGTGTTCCTCACCTGGCTTAGTGTAAAAAGCAAAACAAAGGATTGATTACTGTACTTCTAAATTTCCATCAGCCCTGTGTTCAGGTTCAGGTTCTCACAACCATTTTTCACAAGAGGCATCTTGAAACTGAACATACCTGAACATACTCAGTCATCAGCTGCTTCACTCTGTCTGCATTTCTTTCAAAAGGCACACTATACTCTGTGCTACACATTGGTATGCAGTATACAGTCATTTGACAATTGAGAGTAGCCTAATGTTTAGTGCATGCTGAAGACTTGCCGCTTCTCAGTACGGAAATTTCTGATGATTGAGGCCACAGTTGATCCTGAGTTGATTCTGAGGTTTGATTGAATCATTGTAGCTGCCTCAGTCATGGTCATGCCATGATTTACAACATGCTCTACAACTATTTCTCGGATTTCACTGGACACTATTTGCTGTTGCTGCCGCTGTCTGGTCCGTGGCCTTGTCCTCTACCACGTTCCCCCAACACCTCTCAAATGAGGCCCATGGCTGCCTCTCTGGTGAGGCCTAAGCCCTCCTCTATGACGAGGCCCACGACCACCTCTCAGAAGGGGTGCATGTCCCCTTCCATTCCTTTGACCACCACGTCTTCCTCCTCCCACTGCTTGACCTCTATTGTGACCTGGATGACTTGCCGGCTCCATGTTATCACTGTGTTGCTGGGGTGGATAGCACTCATTTCACTCGATACTCGTACCACAATGTGAAATCAATCATCAATAACCAGTTGGCAGTATTGGAAAAGCAATTACAAGGGCCTGCATACATACAGTAATGTCAAATCTGATGTGGAAGAACAATCATCTTCAACCAGGTTGGAGCGTTAGTTGCAATGCCTTTAATACACGCAGCGTGGAGAGGAACAGTGACTCAAGTAGATCCCAAAGTCGCTCTGCCTTCATTTTAACAGTCAGAGCTTTTATACACAAAAATCAAAGAGCTGGTTATAATCAGAAAGTCATTACTATGTTATCTTAAAAGTTAGCTAAGCAGAATTTATATCATTATAGGACAGAGTTCATAGATCAACACATGGATTAGGGAGCAGGCACTTCAATCATACTGTTTGACATTGTCTCCAAGATTCTCATCGTAAATAACAAGCAGAAATCAAACTACCTTCTGGCCTGACCTTCTAGCTTGACCTTATCTTTCTTAAGTATACAAGAGAGAAAAACAGGTATTAGAGAAAGAATTTCTAACTTTCCTTCCACACTGAAAACATGGTGTGGAAAAGTGCTACATGATGATGAATGATGATGAAATATTACATCCATAGATAATGTAGTCCAACTGGTTCATGCTCCTCGGTTATTGGTGTCAATGGATCTCATTATCCTGAAACTTTCATGATCGAAACATGGAATATTGTTTGTCAGTTTCCATAAAATTATGCATTAAGAGTAATGCAACAGTCACTTATCATTTTGAGCAGCTGTATCAATTGATAGTTAGATCTTTGTAATGAAATGAATAGACAGTGATCTCAGATGTAAATTGTGAATTGCATTTTGAAATGGTAATACTTTGATGTAAGTTGTGTCATTTTAGTTCAATGAACAAATGATCTGAGGTTGATGTGTATTGTATCCAAGCAATTGTAAAAAAGTGTTAGAGTTTTGAAAAATGTGCATTTTGATCATCGGGTGTGAGTTTAGTGTCTAGAGTTTTGAAAAATGACATCAAGGTTCTGAAATGAGTGCCAAAGTGATTGTAAAAAAGTGTAATATCAGGGGACAGTGGCTATTAGTGATCTGGCCTTCCGTGGCCTCTGTATTAATGTAACAGGTCACATTGTATGTGTACACTGATACTTGATAGTATAATATAGTACAAGTAAAAAACATACATAGGTATCATAGAAGTATTTTGCAGAAATGATTATGGATACTTATCAAAATGGAGAGGAAATGCTAAATCCAGTCTCCCCAGGCTGAGCTTCTATTGCTGCACCTGCTAAGTGGCTGCTGGCCCCACTATATGGATAGAGCCACACCAAGTACAAGAGTCTCCCCATTGCTATTTATATCTCCCTATCCAATCTTATATACGTGTCAGGGTGGGGTGCCTATTCCCCTGCATGCTTTGAAACCTATAGCACCTGGGACGCACACTTGGGATCCGGTTCCTCTGCCCCTCACATACACATGAGGAATCCCAGGTGCTCAATACGTCATACTGTCTCTTTCATCTCATGTGTAAACTATGGACAAATACATGACTAAACGTGTTTAGTTGCTTTTCCCAGAATGCTTTGCGCCACGATATGCAAATAACGGGGACTATGATTGGCTCCCTGACATTACCCACACTGCGACTGATGCTACCCATTTCACTACCCAACAAAGACCCATAATATGCGTGTGTCTGTCTGTCTGTCTGTCTGTCTGTCTGTCAAAGTATGTGTGTGTGTGTCTGTGTGTGTCTGTGTCTGTCTGTCTGTCTGTGTGTGAAAGTGTGTGTGTGTGTGTCTGTCTGTCTGTCATGTAACTTGCACATCTGTGAGGGCACCACTAATGCCGAAAGAGATGTACACATATTGTTTATTTTCCATATATATGTATGTATGTATGTATGCATGTCCAATTGCTTTGACAATACAAATGAATTGAATTGAGAGGGAGAGAGAGAGAGAGAGAGACAGACAGACAGAGAGACACACATACACACACACACACACACACACACACAGAGAGAGCCAGCCAGCCAGCTCAGCGATGACATGACGAGCCTCTCTCAGCTTACTGCTATGACAGCACAGAGCACGTACATTCCGTTTAACAAATCGTTAAACAAAAAAGGTTATAAACACATTGACTACAATACCGGTTAGTAAGACGAAGGTGAGTCTCTCGTTAGTATTATTAGTCAGACATTAAATAACTACGCAGGTTAGTATTTATGTCAGGTAACTTCTCGTTATATATATATCAGTCTCATTTACGTTTAGGTGCCGAGAAAGATCCTATTTGTTACCACAATTTCCCTTAACTGATTATTATTCAATGATTAAGGATAGGCAGGGCCACCAATAATCTAATGTCTATTAACTTGTGTCAATTTCAGACTAAACAGTTAAACAGGAATGAGAAGATATTTCTCGGCGTTGACAGATTTTATTTCTAAAATTATCAACAAAACAGTTTAATGCAACACACATTTATATTTAAGAAAACTAAATGATATTACACATTCTAGAGTTATGAATCACAGATTAACATTTCTAATTGATTTCTCAAATGTCATGAATCACAAACTCCAAACTGTTAAACTTATGTGAACTTCGTCGCAGAGATGCCTCTCTGGCTTCGGGCTCAGATAACAGCACACGGCACGAGGTCCGTGTGGTTTGGAACAAAGGCAGTCCGGTTCGGCTTTGTCCAAGAACTTCCACTCAGTCGATGCACCTGGAAGTTGGGGTTTCGGGAATGTAGAGTCTTTTCCAAACAGATTTTCCACTGGTTTGAATGCTCCAAGGTTGTGCACAAAATCTTCTTTGTAAGCAGGGTTCCACCGTAGTTACTTGAAGACGAAGTCTTTGAGGAAAGCAGGGCCCTGTTTGTTCCAAGGGTCAAGTTTCTTAAGACTCAAATAGCTATTCAAGTGACTGACACTTTCGTATTCAGTCGACTTAGTCAATTGTCCAGCTGTAAAACTCCACTGATCAGGTGGGTCTGTAAAGTTATTTATTTAATAAAGTCCTTTAAAAGAATTCTTCGTACGGCTCAATCTCCTTCTCCCAGTTTAACTCTTCTGTTGCCGGCAAAGACTTGGTTGGTTTCTGATTCCGGTTCTGGCAACAGAGCTACAGGTTGAGCTGTGGCAGCGAGTTTCTGGTTCAGGTGAGAGAGAGAGAGAGAGAAAGACTGTCCGCTGTTCCTTAAAGTCTGTCAGATCAGTAGGTGATTGGTCCCTGAGTTCTTGAGATTGGATTTCGGTTTCAGCCCCCAGTGTCCTATTGGAGGGGGGCTTGATTTATGACTGATGTCAATCCATGCCATCTTTTGGAAATGCCGGTTGGCCCGGGTTCGTAGCTCTATGTCGGGATTTCGGCTCTCATCCACTTCAAAGAGTTTTTATCACCTACAGGCCCCTTTCTCCAGACATCTCATAGCAGAATTCCAAACTATTTGGCCTCTTCTCGGTGCCATCCTCCCCAAAACTGTCACTTTGATGCAAACCAGTTCCAAGCTGATGAGCTAAGGAAATCTGATAACTTTGGGGGGGGAGAGGTCTTCTTTAGATCCGTGCTTCAGCTCAGAGCCCAAATGCTCTTATCCAAATACACCCAACATAACGCTACATATGTATGTATGTATGTATATATGTGTAGAAGGAAAATTAGAAATTATTTTCTTACACCTGTTTTTCTCTCTTGTATACTTAAGAAAGATACGGTCAAACTAGAAGGTCAGCCCAGAAGATAGTTTGATTTCTGTTTGTTATTTACGATGAGAACCTTGGAGACAATGTCAAACGGTTTGACCTACGTGCCTGTTCCCTAAAACCATGTGTTGACCTATGAACTCTGTTCTATAATGATATATGTTCTGCTTAGTTAGCCTTTAAGATAACATAGTAATGACTTTCTAGCATGTATGGATGTATGTATGTATGTCCAATTGCTTTGACAATACAAATGAATTGAATTGAGAGGAAGAGAGAGAGAGAGAGAGAGAGAGAGAGAGAGAGAGAGAGAGAGACAGACAGACAGACAGACAGCTCAGCGATGACATCACGAGCCTCTCTCAGCTGACTGCTATGACATCACAGAGCACGTACATTCCGTTGCTTGCCGTCTGTCAACCACTCAGTCACTGCTAGCCAGACTGGCTGGCTGGCTGGATGGGGGGGCTGCTTGCTGCTGCTGCGTACCTTAGCAAGCTTATTTGCTTGACCGGCCTTCCTACTCCTCTGCCCACATGCCCACCTATGCCCGATCTGCTGTTCACCTGGATCACAGCTCCGCCCCAACAAGGCAGATCTTCCCAAAAATGGTACAAACTGATCCACGTTCCCCTCCACGGAAAGCTTTAGCCCAAAATAAGGGACACATTCTGTAACAACATAATGGATGCCCACCCAACCTGTGACAAAACTTAGAAAAAAGAAAAACGGTCAGTCCTCCTGGGGGAGGGACACACAGCCACCCTGGCTGCCCAATATGTCAGCGCCTACCACAGCCTGAGGGACACAGTGACACACGAGCACCGGCTGTAAATATAATGTAAATACTCATTTGTAATGCATGTCATTGTATTTCAAAAAAGGAATCTGGAAATAGTAAACCAATTTTCTTTATTTGTATGTATTTAAGATCACATTTTATTACATTTTCTTTTTCTGTACTTGATAACATCTTATTGTGATTCAAAATTCTATTATTTATTTTCCGTATGTATGTATGTATGTATGTATGTATGTATGTATGTATGTGTGGAAGGAAAGTTAGAAATTCTTTTCTCACACCTGTTAATCTCTCTTGTATACTTAAGAAAGATAAGGTCAAGCTAGAAGGTCAGGCCAGAAGGTAGTTTGATTTCTGTTTGTTATTTACGATGAGAACCTTGGAGACTGTCACGGTCTCCCCTGCTTCTACCTTAGTTCACCACCAGAGGTCTCCCTCTCCCAAATACTAGTTTAGTGCTTCTCTTGTCCTTTGTCCAGTCAAACCAGTCTTTCCACATTCTTCCCTACCAGGTGCACCTGTTCTGTTCTCCTCTCCTATCATTGGTCAATCCTTCATTCACCTCGTTCAATCCCTCTCTCCTTCACAGTACACAGTACCCCTCTGTTTCCTAGATTCATCGCGAAGTCTTGCATTCTCTCCTGAATCAATTCTAAGCCTTGTTTCTTGATTGCCTTCCCGTGTATTTTTGACCTCTTGCTTCCTTCTCTCGTTTACCCCTTTCGGATCTCTCTACTAGCCTGTTCGCTTGATCGTTTGACCTGGACTGTCCCTGTTTATGCTCTCTCGTTTTGCCCTTATTGGATTATCTGCTTCAACTCTAAAGCCTGCACTTGGATCCTTTCCTTTTCCTAAAAAAACCTGTGATTCTTATATGTTCAAACCGAATATTGTAAGGGACATATATGCTGCAAAAAACACATATATAAATTGCATAATATTAATGTATTTTTAATCATATATGTCCTACATACAACTAAAGGCATATAGTTTTTGATGAAGTAAAAACATAGGAAAATAGTGCAAATTTAATATGAATGTCCAGCATATGAAGACATGTATAAAACACAGTGCAGTTTAGCAGTATAAGGCTGTACTTAACTCATGCTCTTGCCTTGTCCTAAGTGGAGCCCTATGCCTATAATCAAACATGGTCATATACTGTATAATCAACCTTAGATCAACTGCTCTTTCAAATCCTGTAGGAAAATGAACAGTCCGCATAAAGGTCAGTGATATTTTGACAGCAGATCCTCGAACCAGTTTCTGCACTGTACAATTTCCAAATTTGCCAACTGCATATAAGTGATATTGGTCATCACTGACACAGAGAAAGTGTGAAACCGTGAAAATACTGCCATCTTTCAATATCACAACCGAGTTGTTCCTTTTCTTTGTCTTTGTGTATGTTTGGCTTTGAATGACCTCTCCGTTGATAACTATTCTGTTGTAGTACCTGCCAATAGAGGTCCCAGGTACATCTAGCAATGCATGCAATGCATTCATATTATTTTCAGACACTGGCCTAATCTTTGGCACTCCAAGTGCAAGTCATATCTAGTATAATTCTTTACATGACGTTTACCAGAGGTCATTTCTGTGTAGAATGATTTAATTTCAGGTGAAACATCAATGGATGAGCAGGCCTTAGCTATGCGTGGCAATGCCCGAGACCATGCTACTCTTTTGCAAAGCTGCTGAGGCACTGCATTACTGCTTTTGACTTGCTTGAGCAAGTAGCCATTATAGCTCTCAAACATGAAAGCAGACTGGGCCCAGAGAGGACCCAAATTCTCAACACTCTTAGTCAAATGCAGAAGTGAATGCATATTGTAGGTCACCTGATCTTCGCCATACAAAGACTGAACTGATTTAACATAAAGCTCAAGAGCCTCATGAGCATGGTCAATATCCTCTTGGCTAATGTCTGAACCTAGCAAAATGCTCACACCCTCCACAAGTAGAGCCCAGTGGCAAAGATACCTGTTTGGAAGTATCCCCTCCAGGACTGGCAAACTGTAATATAAAAGCCAGTTCTGTCATTCGTGAGCTTTCCAAAACCTTAGCTCAACAATAGACCGTGGGATTCTGGAAAAAATGCTTAGAGGCTTGATTGCTAAAAGATTTACATCCACTGTTACAGTGTTCAAACCAACATACCATGGTTTACTATAGCTTTTGGAATCAAACCATAAAGTGGCTATTTGCCGGCAAACCCCCAGCAACACACAATGCATGTAATCAGGGACCATGCCATTGATCAGGTCAAAATCTGGCAAGTCCACAATTGGAGATGGCCCTTTTATGCCCAAAATGCTCTGTTCATTATTTTTGGCAATCTCACCTATTTGCACAGTTGTGTCATGATCTCTAAGGAACACCTGGATGAAGACAGTGCCCACACCCATACTCTCCATTAAACTGCTTGAAATTTTGCAGTAAAGGTCGTGCAACAGCATCACATATGGCACATAATGCATAGACCTTTGTCGTTTTGATTGAGTGATCTACTGGATCCTGCCACTGAAGACCTGTTTGTCCAAGACTTTTGCATTCCTCCACAAAAGGTTTGAGGAAGCTAGTCATTTGTGGTTTTGATGACCCAAACCACAAGGCACATAGTATGACATTTGTATCTCTTTCCTCTGGGGGTAATTCATTAACAGAGCATAGTAAGGGCCATATGCTGTATTTAGATGACTGGAACACTGGCACTCCATCACAATTGAAAGACAGGGAAAAGAATGAATCACTAACTGATTTCAGATATTTGTACAACTTCCCATCTGAAAAATCTGTTATTCCATCTGTTTTGGTCATTGTAAATATTTGGAATAGGCTCATTCTCCAAAAGAGCTTGAAGTTGATTCCTCAAAGGTATACAAATAAAAAATTGACCCAACTCTAAACTTTGTCTCACAGATGGTATTCTGATTTGTCTACATAATCTTTAAACTCCTTCTCTAGCATGTACTTGCTACTTGGGATGCTTGCAGCATCCCCACTACATAACCTTAACAGCTTCAGTAGGTCCTCCATTAAAGCCTCTGTTACATTGTGCTTCATGGAAAATGCGAGGATGTTCAGCCAACTGGCATCTGTGACATGGTCATTTGAGGGACCTGAAGACACCAGGTTTGATTGGTTGGTATTCTGTAACAAATGGGAAAGAATCCAAATTTGAGTGATCATAAGCAAAGTGTGTACCAAAAGAAACCTGTTTTACTCTAAATGTTGATATTCTTGTTCAACAATATGGCAAGCTGTTTTGACTGTTATTAATTCCCAGGATGTTCATCAAGATTAAAGCTAGTGTTCACAACCCACCCCACCATCTACCTGTATGCTCCTTTCACTTTTACAGACACAATAATACATTACATTTTAGCATTGCTGTTGTGCTTAGATTTATATTGGTGTCTTGAGATGGAAGCCATCTCCATAGGCTACAGATGAATATATTATTATGACATAAAATTATTAGCCATGCATAATATTTTACTGACAGTACTAATGCCAGGCTGCTAATTTATAGAATGTCTGTAAACCTAAAATGGGCGACATATCCTGCTGAGGGACACTAACATTGAGACGCTATGGCGAGCAGTGAAAGCATTGCTCTCATTTCTTGGTTTCATGTCGAAAGGGTGTTTGTTGTGAATATTTAGATATGGTGACTTCGTTCATTGTTCAGTTCACGGGCAGCATTTAAAAACAACATGACCAGCTGTAGTGGGAAATCTACTCGCCTTCAGATATGTTTGTCAATGCATTTTACAACATTTTAAACACATTTTTAAAACCTTAAAACTTAACATAACTTAAACTAAACATTATTTGTACAATTATGTTCAACAATAAGTATAATGCCTATTTATGAATATATTATAGTTTATCATATTTAATACACACATTTCTAGGGCCTATAAATTATCAATATGACCAAAACTTTGCTGGAAAAACAAGTTTTGCCTTGTTTTCCACCTGGTCCGAGTACGACGAGGAATCATTCTTTCTTCTTGGCAACTGTTAAAGCAACACAATTTTCGTTTCGCCATTTTGCATAATAGAAAACACATCGCTACATGTAGGCAAGTGCATTAGGGCCATAAGACCATACAATATGCCGATTGGTTGATGTTTGAACTGCTGCGCGGGATCCAATAGAAATCCAGATCACTGACTCATTGAAGCAGCCAGACAGCGGTAAAACGGGCCGTTGCTTTAAGTTTCAACAGAGGTTTCAGATCGATTAAACATGGATTTCTAACGTCACCCCGAAGGAAAGAATAATTGTATCTTGTTGTAATTATTACTCAGGGATTTGTGTTGATTCAGGTTGGTTCATTTAGTAATTTATAAGCAAAGTAGTTGGTTTGTTCAATAAGACAACAGTTGCAAGAGTTAAGGTTACCTTGCTAGGAGCTAACTGAGCCAGCAACAACTTTGATATTGCCCTTGCTTCGTGTATTTAGGTAACGTGAACTGGATTCATGTATTTGTTGGTTTATGTTGAATGGGTATTATACCGTTAACATTAGACTACATTTACTTTTTTTACTGTCAAGCGATTCAGTTTTGAATCTATTTCATTACACAAATCTACCTACGTTGGTCAGGGGCGGGTGGGTTAATTGAGTTAAAATATTTGAATCGCGTTAGTTTCTCACAACTAACGTTAATGAATCAGATTACCGCGTTAAATCGACAGCCCTCATTATCGATTGTACTAATCTTTCACAGATCTGCAGCTAACTTGCATGCAGCTGACATTTAGCTGGCCTAGCATTATGTCTGTGTCTGGCAAACTGGTCTTACAAAGCAAAAATGATGCCCATGACGCTACAATCAGACTCACAAGACACAAAACTGTGACCTTCCCATGTGAGATCTGATGAAACAGCCGTGATCTAAATTCACTAAAAGCCAAACTCTTCTAAAGCCCAAGGTGTGATGAGAAAGTTTGCAGTGGTCCAATGGGTCAGTGGGGAGGATGCTGGGATGTATAGCGAGGTGGAAACCGAAGCCATACGTAAATATGATGACACCAAGATGGATGACGATGGATACCCGCAAACTGACTGTTCAGCTGCTGTGGGATGGCAGAAAGGGAAAAAGCCAAAACATGGCTGGCCAGTGTACGCTGCCTCTATCAAGTTTGTGAGCAGTAAGTAGACCTATCTAATGCATTTAATTTGTTTTTACACTGTCGGGGCCAATAAATAATGTGAAGCTGTTATGATACACGGATATACGGATTCAGATGAAACTGATGTTGAGAATACACCGGTAAGACTGTTTGTATTCCACTGTCACCGAATGAATGTCATGCATATAATCACACACCATTTACTTAAGTACCAATTCACATAATAATACATTTGAACTTAAAAAACAAAGAAATCTGGTATTAAATCTAGGCTAAGTCCTACTGTTATTTAGAACAGTAAAACCAGCAGTGACAAAAAGTCTATGCAAGGGAAGTCAATCACCTTCATTTATATAGCGCTTTTAACAATATGAATTGTTTGAAAGCAGCTTTCCAGTGATAAGAAATGAAAGTGACAGAGATTGTTTTGGCTTTACAGCAGCTCTAGAATAAAGTTATTGTCCAGCTCAAGTTAGTTTTGATTGATTGACTTGCATGCGAAGATCATTAGTTATTAACGACAACGTTGTAACAGAAAACCCTTAACGCGCTCCGGCCGCCCATCCGCACAAAACAGAGCCTGGTGGCTCAACAACGCGCTCCCGGAAATAGGTTCCAAGGTGCGAGCGATTATCCGCTATCTGTGCGCAAACATACGCAACCTCTGCGCAAACACCGACAACAAAGTAACCTTCTTGTTTTTGCACCTGACTATGTCCAAAATACGCATGTCATTAAGAACTGTGATAACACTTTATTTGAATAGTCCAGAATGATGCATTAGTTAAGCATAAGTACACTAGTAATTCTGATTAGTAAGGACATATTACCCATTATTTAACATGTATTAAACATTTGAAGGATCAACATTCTTTCATATTAACAACTTAGCAAACCATATTATTTGTGTGTAGTAATGTACCTCACCATCTATTATGTTAACTGGACTATGTTTAGTTATCTTCTACTCATTGATTAGCATATTCTGTCTTGATAATCTCTGAATTGTGTTCAGGGGACGGGGTTTATGTCAATTCTAGGGTTAGTGATGTCACTAACCCAGCCGTTTGTTGTAGTCCTTAAAAAACGATTTCTTTAACAGCAAATATCTCCCTTTGCTTTGAACTTTGAGCTTCGTAACTTTGCAGATGTTGTTTATGCTCAAACAGCAACATTACACACTAACTAAAGTTAGAAAAGTGAAATCATATTCAAGCACCCCGTTAAAGCTCTGATTTCAGAGAGAAGCGCAGAGAGCTGCTATTTGATTTGCGCTCATTTCAGTCCTAAAGTTTACACACATTCATTTCACACGGACATTATTGCCTAGTGATTTCAGACATTTAAGTTTCGTGATATGATCCCCTGGCTCACCTGTTATCCATCAAACACAAGCTGTGACTGTCTCAGCCTTAGCCGCATATTATTCGGCAAAATTATTCGTTATTGGTTTTGAAGCCATTATCCGTGCCTTTCCGAATAAGGTATTGTGCTTCGGGACACCCCTAGTGTAAATCTTTACAACAGGGAGTCCAATTCTCTTTAGTACTGTGTTGTTGGCAGTTTAGCCATAATTATTGCCTTATTCTAGGCCAATAAACATAAATATCACTGAATTAGTGCAATAATTAATGTGAATATAACTTTCACTTTAGAACAGGCGGTCAAATTGTCTTTCTTACAATATTTGAGCAATTTATAACTGTAAAACCAGCACTAATTAAACATAGATACTAGCTTCATATTGTTCAGTTAATTTAATAGATACCTTATGTATAAGGTACACTTATAAATTTCAATTAAAGAAGTGAATTTATAGTATTACCTTATCACGAATCCTGGAGTCTTGTAGAACTCAATTTCTGTAATAATTGGACGCAGACAGATATAAATTGTCAAATTTATTCAAAAACAAAGACTAAATGTAGCACTACACTAATTATACAAAAGGGAAAAACTAATTAAAATTCAACTCTAGATCAACAAATCAAAGACAAATCACTTCCGTGACCAAATCAAAGACCATGGGATCGCATATGATAACACACAAATCTTTAAACAAAAAAGGTTATAAACACATTGACTACAATACCGGTTAGTAAAACGAAGGTGAGTCTCTCATTAGTATTGTTAGTCAGACATTAAATAACTACGCAGGTTAGTATTTATGTCAGGTAACTTCTCGTTATATATATATATATATCAGTCTCATTAACGTTTAGGTACAGAGAAAGATCCTATCATTACTTGTTACCACAATTTCCCTTAACTGATTATTATTCAATGATTAAGGATAGGCAGGGCCACCAATAATCTAATGTCTATTCACTTGTGTCAATTTCAGACTAAACAGTTAAACAGGAATGAGAAGATATTTCTCGGCGTTGACAGATTTTATTTCTAAAATTATCAACAAAACAGTTGAATGCAACACACATTTATATTTAAGAAAACTAAATGATATTACACATTCTAGAGTTATGAATCACAGATTAACATTTCTAATTGATTTCTTAAATGTCATGAATCACAAACTCCAAACTGTTAAACTTATGTGAACTTCGTCGCAGAGAGGCCTCTCTGGCTTCGGGCTCAGATAACAGCACACGGCACGAGGTCCGTGTGGTTTGGAACAAAGGCAGTCCGGTTCGGCTTTGTCCAAGAACTTCCACTCAGTCGATGCACCTGGAAGTTGGGGTTTCGCGAATGTAGAGTCTTTTCCAAACAGATTTTCCATTGGTTTGAAGGCTCCAAGGTTGTGCACAAAATCTTCTTTGTAAGCAGGGTTCCACCGTAGTTACTTGAAGACAAAGTCTTTGAGGAAAGCAGGGCCCTGATCGTTCCAAGGGTCAAGTTTCTTAAGACTCAAATAGCTATTTAAATGACTGACACTTTCGTATTCAGTCGACTTAGTCAATTGTCCAGCTGTAAAACTCCACTGATCAGGTGGGTCTGTAAAGTTATTTATTTAATAAAGTCCTTTAAAAGAATTCTTCTTACGGCTCAATCTCCTTCTCCCAGTTTAATTCTTCTGTTGCCGGCAAAGACTTGGTTGGTTTCTGGTTCCGGTTCTGGCAACAGAGCTACAGGTTGCGAGTTTCTGGTTCAGGTGAGAGAGAGAGTAAGAGAGAGAGACCGTGCGCTGTTCTTTATAGTCTGTCAGATCAATAGGTGATTGGTTCTTGATTTTTTTAGATTGGATTTCGGTTTCAGCCCCCAGTGTCCTATTGGAGGGGGGCTTGATTTATGACTGATGTCAATCCATGCCATCTTTTGGAAATGCCGGTTGGCCCGGGTTCGTAGCTCTATGTCGGGATTTCGGCTCTCGTCCACTTCAAAGAGTTTTTATTACCTACAGGCCCCTTTCTCCTATCTCATAGCAGGATTCCAAACTATTTGGCCTATTCTCGGTGCCATCCTCCCAAGACTGTCACTTTGATGTAAACCAGTTCACATGCTGATGAGTTAAGGAAATCTGATAAATTTGGGGGGGAGAGGTCTTCTTTAGATCAGTGCTTCAGCTCAGAGCTAAAATGCTCTTATCAGAATACACCCAACATAACGCTACACTGGTTAATTCTGTTCTGGGAAAACCACAATCCTGCAGGTTTAATAAGTCTCTCTACACATCAGTCCCTGAGTACCTTCAACCAATGGTCATTTTGACCAATTAAGCCCAAGAATTGAGTCAATTAAGTTGTCAAGGACTACCCAGTGAAGACGTGAACTCACGACTAGGTCACACTGTGAGCTCACCAGAGCAGACATTACACTGAGCTCACTGTGAGCTCACTTAGCGCTTTTCCAGCGACATGGTGCCGGTGCTGGAGCCGGAGCTGCTGCTCGGCCTGGGATCCAGCTGATCTTTTTTGAACCGGCCCGCTTTTCCACCGGTTTTGACGTCACTGGATGTGGGCGTTCCCAAGCATGGAGTAGAAGTGGAGAAACACAGCAATAGTAATCAGCACCGAGGCGACTGCGTCTTTAAACCCCATTTAACATCACAATCAAACTCATTCCGCGTCTATGGCAAATCGTAACCCTAATGTTACAAATGTTCCCTAAATATGTGTTTTGCAGAATACACAAGCAAACGTTATGGAATATCAGCATTTTATCGACACACATGATATAACTTATTGTTCTTTAACATTGATGAGAATAATTAACATGAATAAACTTACTGCTGAAGATGTAACCCTTACCCAGTGGCTAACCCTAACTATGTTACAAATGTTCCCTAAACACTTATTTTGCAGGATCAATAAAAAATTGTTAGGATTTTTTAAACTTTTACTGACACACATAGTTAATAGCAATGTGTTATAACTTTACCGAAAATAATAATCTGTATATCTTTAATTGTTTAGACGTTATTAAGATATAATGCATCTTTCACATAGGGAACATTTGTAACATGTTAGGAAAAACAAACAAATGATTTGAAAATATTCATAATTACAGCATACAATTTGTCAGGCTTCATAAGAATGGTATTTATAACATACTCTGTAAAAATCAAGCAAATAGCATTTGTGGTTCACGAGAAAATATATATATATAATCAAAGCTATCAGACTATAGCAGCCGGTGTATGAAGACACATACGATTATACAGCATTATTTGGCAGCTTCGCAAGACCTAATTTGAAACGTTGTTGGTAAGTTAGATAATTAGTGGGGACCCTCTATTTGCAGTTCTTCCCCTCCATAATTGCTAAAATAAAGTTTTACTGACATTTTATTGACCCTACCACTGCATAGGGCACATCTGTAACATGAACGCTACTGAATGGCACATACATTGAAAACTACGGAGAACTGAGACAAATCCACTTTACACTTCATAAATAATCTTAAAACGTTTCCAACCAAGGCAACACCCACTTGAAATACGTTCATTCTCATTTTTGGTAAACAAAAAGAGAGATTGTTACATATGTTCCCTATGATGCATCTACAGAGAGAGAGAGACAGACAGACACTAACACTCTCTCTCTCTCTCTCTCTCTCTCTCTCTCAGCTGGGAGTGTGTGGGAGGGGTCTGCAGTGAGCGGGAGTGCTGCTGAGAGCTCTGTCCTTTGGCTGCGTTTTTTTGTTGCTTTACTTTTTTCAGTTTGTTTATTTTGTCTTCTGTTTTCAGTGCTTTTCTTATTGTGGGGGAACAGGGGAGGGGAGGGGGGAGTACCGGTAGTTCTTCCCGGGTCGGGGGGTCGGACCCCCTGAATGCGTCTTTTGAAAAACTGACCCGACGCCATGGAGTCAAGATCGCTCCGGTGCAGTTCTGCCCCCTAGAGCAGTGTGTGTTAGCGGTTGGGGAGGTAGCAGGGTGTGAAAATATCAAGTCTGCTGCCATTGTTATCTTCTTAAAAACCACTGATCTGGTCAATCAGCTAGTGGCTAATGGCACAGTGTTAGACGACACTTTCACCCCGGTGTTGCCGCTCGCTGCTCCTGCCCGGAAGGTAACGCTGTCTAACATCCCTCCGTTCATCCGCACCGGCTCGGGCAGCTGATGTCCGGCATTAAGAGGGTCCCGCTGGGCTGCAAATCCCCGCAACTGAAACACGTCATGTCCTTCCGAAGGCAGCTGTATATGATCCTCAATAACATCAATGAGGATCTTAATGTCATTTTTAAATTTAAGATCGACAATACCGACTACGTCGTGTTCGCTACTTCGGAGTCCATGAAGTGTTTCAGGTGTGGGAGCGAGGGGCATGTCGTGAGGAACTGTCCCGAACAGGACAGGGAGCGGGAGGAGGAGCGGGGCGATGCGGGGAGGAATAGAGACACCGGCCCGCAGCCACAGATGCAGCGGGCAGACAGAGATCGAGCCCCGGCGGAGGAGACAGTCGCCGGTCGGACCGATGGTACCACTGATGCCGTGACGGGGGAAGAGCTGCCCGGAGGCGATGACGCACAGCTGGGGGACGGGGTCGAGGCAGCGGGGGATAGTGACGACCGAGACGCCGGGGGGAGATGGTGTTGAGGCGGTGCACGGGGCGCTGGTTAGTGACGAGGAACAACCTCAGCAGCCAGCAGACGGGCGGACAGACACACAGGGTGTAGCCGAGGAGGAGGCAGGGCCAGGCTCGGCGGTACAAGCCGAGGCGCCGGGTGGAAAAAACGCACTAAGAAGGTGCTGGGAGGGAGCACGGACGGTGTTGGTAAATAGTGGCAGTAAAAGAAGTGGTGGCACAGTAGTGAAGCTGGGGTAGCGAGCGGCTTGGTGGGGAAAGGTCCGGCTACACGCTGGAGCATCGCGGCAGCCACCGGGGACGCCTCGGGCTCGGAGTGACAGTGAGGGCGGCTTCACGGATTCCTCTCTCGCCTCCTCGTCCTCGGTGAGTCAGAGCTGCAGTGAAGGATATCAGGAGGTTTTTAGAGAAAACGAAGGGAAAGAGGTCTGTTGTAGTGGAGCAGTTTTTCCCAGATCGTGCACGCCTGCTGGCCTCTATTAAGTTTTTACAGAAACCCTGACCTATCAATTTGTACAACACTCACTGAAAACCATGGTTGGGGTCAATTCCTGTTTTTCAATTCCAATTCCTCCTACAAATCAATTCAAAATTGCAATTACTTTTTGCATTCACAGAATATTCTTTATTGGAATTGAATTGAAAAGGGAATTAAAAATTGAATTGGAATTGACCCCAACCCTGTTGAAAACAAAACAAAAAATACAGATCTGGTTCTTCAAATCTTCACTCTGGTTTCATTCTGTGTCGTAGTTCATTTATCTTGCTGTTAATTGCACCACCAAATACACTCTTTGGGGTACTGGGCAATTTTTTCAAGGTAGCCCCTAAAAAACATATATATATATATATGGTATATATATGAATATGATTAAAAAAAAACAATCCTGCAATACATTTATTTAATATTTGCAGTAATTATCTCACCGGTAACTGTGGTTCATCAAGGTCACTATCATCTGAAATTTGAAGTTTTTTGTTTGGTTTAGGTACTCTCTTCATTTTAGGAGAGGGCATTTTTGTTAGGTCATTAAGTTTTCTTCTTAGTTCGCCTTCTTTTCCTAAAATAAAAATAAAATAAATAAAACCCTGCATTATGTCCACAGATATTTGGGGATTATATTTATTTGTCATAAAAATACTGTGCTTTGACCATACAAATTAAGATGAACAGCCAACACTGAATCAAAACTGAAGTAAAATTATATCTGGTTTAATTTATTTTGTGATTTGGGGGATTTTATTGTAAAGCACAACACACAATAAATCGTTCTTACAAATGCCAGTCAAGTATGACGAGTTTTTAGCGCCCTCACCACCACCTACCATGTTATAAGAGTATGTTAGAAGTACAACACATTAATAACTTAAACATTCATTTAAAATATACTGTGATTGTATATATCAAATAGCATGTAAAGACTTTAATGTTTTTTTTTTAAATAAACATTGTTACCAGTCATAATGATCTGCGCTTCATGGACAGGCCATCCACCTTTTGGAGGTTTGTTCGTGTCTCTCCACTCTGCTCTGAAGTTTCGAGTCGTCTCTTCGTCATCATCAGCAATGCTGAATAAATCAAAATTGCGAAAGCAAGCAGTGGGAATCACGCTGTAAGAGTCTTTGTCGACCCCGCTTTCCCACTTCACCAACGCGTGCATCACCGCCATACTACCTTCACCTTCTCGTCCGTTTTTTCTGCGCCTTTTTCCCCCGACAAGTCACGGCACAAAAAACAGTCCCGCTCTGCATTCTGGTACTTGGCGTTCTTAATAACACCAACAGGGTGTAATCGCATAGACCACTCGAGTATAAAGTACTACATATCCCATCAGTTACAGTTTTTTTTCATCTTCTGAAACTGCAATTTAGCACTTTCAACTGTTTCTTAGTGATTCCTAGAATTACTAACCGGTATTGTAGTCAATGTGTTTATAACCTTTTTTGTTTAACGATTTGTGTGTTATCCTATGGGATCCCATGGTCTTTGATTTGGTCACGGAAGTGATTTGTCTTTGATTTGTTGATCTAGAGTTGAATTTTAATTAGTTTTTCCCTTTTGTATAATTAGTGTAGTGCTACATTTAGTCTTTGTTTTTAAATAAATTTGACAATTTATATCTTTGGAATTGGTGTCTGCGTCCAATTATTACAGAAATTGAGTTCTACAAGACTCCAGGATTCGTGATAAGGTGATACTATGAATTCACTTCTTTAATTGAAATGTATAAGTGTACCTTACGCTACATATATGTATGTATGTATGTATGTATGTCCAATTGCTTTGACAATACAAATGAATTGAATTGAGAGAGAGAGAGAGACAGACAGACAGACTGACAAACAGAAAAACAGACAGACACAGACACACACACACACAGAGCCAGCCAGCCAGCCAGCTCAGCGATGACATCACGAGCCTCTCTCAGCTGACTGCTATGACATCACAGAGCACGTACATTCCGTTGCTTGCCGTCTGTCAACCACTCAGTCACTGCCAGCCAGACTGGCTGGCTGGCTGGATGGGGGGGCTGCTTGCTGCTGCTGCGTACCTTAGCAAGCTTATTTGCTTGACCGGCCTTCCTACTCCTCTGCCCACATGCCCACCTATGCCCGATCTGCTGTTCACCTGGATCACAGCTCCGCCCCAACAAGGCAGAGCCCCCCAAGAATGGTACAAACTCACCCACGATCCCCTCCATGGAAAGCTTTAGCAAAAGGCAAAAGCGTTATACGTAATGAAGAGGAACCCGAGTCCAAGACGCATCCGACCAGCCATACATATTTGTGTGTATTAAAGATCACATTTTCTTACATTTAGTTTTTCTGTACTTTATTACATCTTATTGTGATTTATAAAAGTATTGTTTCTTTTCCATATGTATGTATGTATGTGTGTGTGTGTGTGTGTGTGTGTGTGTGTGTGTCTGTCTCTGTGTGAAAGTTAGTGTGTGTGTCTGTACGTGTGTGTGCCTGTCTCTGTGTGATAGTGTGTGTGTGTGTGTGTGTGTGTGTGTATATGTCTCTCTGTGAAAGTGTGTGTGTGGGTGTGACAGTGTGTGTGAGTGTCTGTCTGTCTGTCTGTCATGTAACTCGCACATCTGTGAGGGCACCATTTTTGCAGAAGAGATGTACACATTTTGGAGCAACATATGCTGCCATCCAGACATCATCTTTTCCAGTGACGTCCCTGCATTTTCAAACAGATCACATTTTATTACACTTTGTTTATCTGTACTTTATTACATCTTATTGTGATTTATACTTGTAATGTTTCTTTTCCATATATATGTATGTACAGTGGGGGAAAAAAGTAATTGATCCCCTGCTGATTTTGTACGTTTGCCCACTGACAAAGAAATGATCAGTCTATAATTTTAATGGTAGGTGTATTTTAGCAGTGAGAGACAGAATAACAACAAGAAAATCCAGAAAAATGCATTTCAAAAAAGTTATAAAATTGATTTGCATGTTAATGAGGGAAATAAGTATTTGACCCATTTTCAATGCCCTGGCTTAGGGTTCTCACCCATGATTTGACGGTACATGGCCCCGTCCATCGTCCCTTTGATGCGGTGCAGTTGTCCTGTCCCCTTAGCAGAAAAACAGCCCCAAAGCATAATGTTTCCACCTCCATGTTTGATGGTGGGAATGGTGTTCTTGGGGTCATTCCTCCTCCTCCAAACACGGCGAGTTGAGTTGATGGCAAAGAGCTTGATTTTGGTCTCATCTGAGACCACTTTCACCCAGTTCTCCTCTGAATCATTCAGATGTTCATTGGCAAACTTCAGACGGGTCTGTACATGTGCTTTCTTGAGCAGGGGGACCTTGCGGGCGCTGCAGGATTTCAGTCCTTCACGGCATAGTGTGTTACCAATTGTTTTCTTGGTGACTATGGTCCCAGCTACCTTGAGATCATTAACAAGATCCTCCCATGTAGTTCTGGGCTGATTCCTCACCGTTCTCATGATCATTGAAACTCCACGAGGTGAGATCTTGCATGGAGCCCCAGACTGAGGGAGACTGACAGTTATTTTGTGTTTCTTCCATTTGCGAATAATCGCACCAACTGTTGTCACCTTCTCACCAAGCTGCTTGGTGATGGTCTTGTAGCCCATTCCAGTCTTGTGTAGGTCTACAATCTTGTCCCTGACATCCTTGGACAGCTCTTTGGCCATGGTGGAGAGTTTGGAATCTGATTGATTGATTGCTTCTGTGGACAAGTGTCTTTTATACAGGTAACGAGCTGAGATTAGGAGCACTCCCTTTAAGAGAGTGCTCCTAATCTCAGCTCGTTACCTGTATGAAAGACACCTGGGAGCCAGAAATCTTGCTGATTGATAGGGGATCAAATACTTATTTCCCTCATTAACATGCAAATCAATTTATAACTTTTTTGAAATGCGTTTTTCTGGATTTTCTTGTTGTTATTCTGTCTCTCACTGCTAAAATACACCTACCATTAAAATTATAGACTGATCATTTCTTTGTCAGTGGGCAAACGTACAAAATCAGCAGGGGATCAAATACTTTTTTCCCTCACTGTATGTATGTATGTATGTATGTAGGTATGTAAGTGTGTGTGTGTGTGTGTGTCTGTCTGTGAAAGTGATTGTGTGTGAAAGTGTGTGTGTCTGTCTGTCTGTCTGTGAAAGTGTGTGTGTGTGTGTGTGTGTGTGCGTGTGTCTGTCTGTGAAAGTGTGTGTTTGTGTGTGTATGGGTGTGACAGTGTGTATGAGTGTCTGTCATGTAACTCGCACATCTGTGAGGGCACCATTTTTGCAGAAAGAGATGTACACATTTTGAAGCAACATATGCTGCCATCCAGACATCATCTTTTCCAGGGACGTACCTGCATTTTTCAGCAGGATAACGCCAAACCACATTCTGCCCAGATTTCAAGCGCATGGTTGCATAGGCAGAGAGTGCGGGTGCTAGCATGGCCTGCCTGCAGTCCTGACCTGTCTCCGAATTGAGAATGTGTGGCGCACTATGAAGTGCAAATTAAGACAACGAAGGCCCTGTGCAGTTGCGCAGCTGAGGAAATGCATAATGGATGAATGGGGGAAAATCCCGCTTGCTAAACTTAACCAAGTGGTGTCTTCAGTGCCCAAGTGCTTAATAAGTGTTATTAAAAGAAAAGGTGATGTTACATAGTGGTAAACAGTCGACTGTCCCAACTTTCTTGGTTTCTTTTCACTGCTAATGAGATGCTGTAGAGTGAGTTAGTTATATTGCTTTCAGGAGCTCTAATCGTATTGATGAGTTCATGCAGCATTTGTAATTGAATTTCAAAAAGAAATCTTTGCTGTCTGGCCTGTGTGTATGAGATGTACTCTGTCAATCTTTGGCTAACAACTGAAACATTGGTAGAACAGAAATGGCAACATAAAAAAGAAAAGTACATTTTAAAAGAGCACATTAAATAGGATGAATATACAGTTTTTTACAATCACTTTGTCACTAATTTCAGAACCTTGATGTCATTTTTCAAAACTCTAGACACAAAACTCAAAACGGTCATCACTTGTAACACAGGCTGTCCAATGTTCAAAACATTGCATTGTGCATTCATATCTTTATAGAAACCTAGCACTTGCAGACTTGTTGGTTCAAATAACTCATTTATCATGAAATACCATAGTAACATAGTAACACAGAAGATACCGATAGTTTCACTGTGTAGTTGTTCGTACAATCATTAAATATTGTAGTACAAAATATGTGATACATGTTTCATTATGGTACTACACATAAATACATCACTGTAAAAGGACTAGTAGAGAGAATACTACAGACACAGTGGAATCATTGAACAAAATCTGAAATGTATTGATGCAATACAATCAAATCACACCATAGGTTTCTTTGAATCCATGCAAAAATAATTAGCTACAAAAACGAACAAAACTACAGTAAAATGTCAACTGCAGTGTTCCTCACCTGGCTTAGTGTAAAAAGCAAAACAAAGGATTGATTACTGTACTTCTAAATTTCCATCAGCCCTGTGTTCAGGTTCAGGTTCTCACAACCATTTTTCACAAGAGGCATCTTGAAACTGAACATACCTGAACATACTCAGTCATCAGCTGCTTCACTCTGTCTGCATTTCTTTCAAAAGGCACACTATACTCTGTGCTACACATTGGTATGCAGTATACAGTCATTTGACAATTGAGAGTAGCCTAATGTTTAGTGCATGCTGAAGACTTGCCGCTTCTCAGTACGGACATTTCTGATGATTGAGGCCACAGTTGATCCTGAGTTGATTCTGAGGTTTGATTGAATCATTGTAGCTGCCTCAGTCATGGTCATGCCATGATTTACAACATGTTCTACAACTATTTCTCGGATTTCACTGGACACTATTTGCTGTTGCTGCCGCTGTCTGGTCCGTGGCCTTGTCCTCTACCACGTTCCCCCAACACCTCTCAAATGAGGCCCATGGCTGCCTCTCTGGTGAGGCCTAAGCCCTCCTCTATGACGAGGCCCACGACCACCTCTCAGAAGGGGTGCATGTCCCCTTCCATTCCTTTGACCACCACGTCTTCCTCCTCCCACTGCTTGACCTCTATTGTGACCTGGATGACCTGCCGGCTCCATGTTATCACTGTGTTGCTCGGGTGGATAGCACTCATTTCACTCGATACTCGTACCACAATGTGAAATCAATCATCAATAACCAGTTGGCAGTATTGGAAAAGCAATTACAAGGGCCTGCATACATACAGTAATGTCAAATCTGATGTGGAAGAACAATCATCTTCAACCAGGTTGGAGCGTTAGTTGCAATGCCTTTAATACACGCAGCGTGGAGAGGAACAGTGACTCAAGAAGATCCCAAAGTCGCTCTGCCTTCATTTTAACAGTCAGAGCTTTTATACACAAAAATCAAAGAGCTGGTTATAATCAGAAAGTCATTACTATGTTATCTTAAAAGTTAGCTAAGCAGAATTTATATCATTATAGGACAGAGTTCATAGATCAACACATGGATTAGGGAGCAGGCACTTCAATCATACTGTTTGACATTGTCTCCAAGATTCTCATCGTAAATAACAAGCAGAAATCAAACTACCTTCTGGCCTGACCTTCTAGCTTGACCTTATCTTTCTTAAGTATACAAGAGAGAAAAACAGGTATTAGAGAAAGAATTTCTAACTTTCCTTCCACACTGAAAACATGGTGTGGAAAAGTGCTACATGATGATGAATGATGATGAAATATTACATCCATAGATAATGTAGTTCAACTGGTTCATGCTCCTCGGTTATTGGTGTCAATGGATCTCATTATCCTGAAACTTTCATGATCGAAACATGGAATACTGTTCGTCAGTTTCCATAAAACTATGAATTAAGAGTAATGCAACAGTCACTTATCATTTTGAGCAGCTGTATCAATTGATAGTTAGATCTTTGTAATGAAATGAATAGACAGTGATCTCAGATGTAATGTGTGAATTGCATTTTGAAATGGTAATACTTTGACGTTAAGTTGTATCATTTTAGTTCAATGAACAAATGATCTGAGGTTGATGTGTATTGTATCCAAGCAATTGAAAAATGTGCATTTTGATCATCGGGTGTCAGTTTAGTGTCTAGAGTTTTGAAAAATGACATCAAGGTTCTGAAATGAGTGCCAAAGTGATTGTAAAAAAGTGTAATATCAGGGGACAGTGGCTATTACTGATCTGGCCTTCCGTGGCCTCTGTATTAATGTAACAGGTCACATTGTATGTGTACACTGATACTTGATAGTATAATATAGTACAAGTAAAAAACATACATAGGTATCATAGAAGTATTTTGCAGAAATGATTAAGGATACTTATCAAAATGGAGAGGAAATGCTAAATCCAGTCTCCCCAGGCTGAGCTTCTATTGCTACACCTGCTAAGTGGCTGCTGGCCCCACTATATGGATAGAGCCACACCAAGTACAAGAGTCTCCCCATTGCTATTTATATCTCCCTATCCAGTCTTCTATACGTGTCAGGTATACAAGTGTGTGTGTGTGTGTGTGTGTGTGTGTCTGTCTGTCTGTCTGTCTGTGAAAGTGTGTGTGTGTGTGTGTGTGTGAAAGTGTGTGTGAGTGTCTGTCTGTCTGTCTGTCATGTAACTTGCACATCTGTTAGGGCACCATTAATGCAGAGATGTACACATATTGTTTATTTTCCATATATATGTATGTATGTATGTATGTATGCATGTCCAATTGCTTTGACAATACAAATGCACTGAATTGAGACAGAGAGAGAGAGAGAGAGAGAGAGAGAGAGAGGTGCTAAGGCACATTTGTAACATAAATTAGGGAACATTTGAAACATGCTTAGGGAACATTCATAAGAACATAAGAACATAAGAAAGTTTACAAACGAGAGGAGGCCATTCGACCCATCATGCTCGTTTGGTGTCCATTAATATCTAAGTGATCCATGGATCCTATCCAGTCTATTTTTAAATGTTCCCAAACTTTCAGCTTCTACCACTTTCCATCTTGAATGCCTTGAAGCCCAATTTCCATTTGTTGTCCCCTGGTGCGTGTGTCCCTGCTGATCTGGAAAAGCTCCTCTGGTTTGAGGAACCTTTCATGATTTTGAAGACTTGGATCAAGTCCCCACGTAATCTCCTCTGTTCCAGGGTGAAAAGGTTCAGTTCCCTCAGTCTCTCCGAGTAGGACTTTCCCTTCAGACCTGGAATAAGTCTGGTTGCTCTCCTCTGAACTGTCTCTAAAGCAGCAATATCCTTCTTGAAGTGTGGTGCCCAGAACTGTACACAGTATTCCAGATGAGGTCTAGCGCATTGTACAGTCTTAACATTACTTAAATTCTACACTTTTGACGATATACCCTAGCATTCTGTATGCCTTTTGTATTGCTTCCCCACATTGTTTGGATGGAGAAAGTGAATCCACATAGATTCCTAGGTCTTTCTCATGCATTACTTCATCTAGATCTGTACCTCCCATAGTGTAATTATAGTGGACATTTTTGTTTTACTGCATGTATTACCTTGCACTTGTCCACATTGAATTTCATTTGCCAGGTGTCAGCCCACAACTGAATTTATCTAAGTTCCTCTGAATAGCATGTGCTGCCAAGATTGTATCTGCTAAGCCACCTATTTTAGTATCATCTGCAAATTTGACAAGGTTGCTAAGTATCCCAGAGTCCAGATCATTAATATAGATTAGAAAAAGCAAAGGCCCTAGTACTGATCCCTGTGGAACTCCACTAACAACCTCACTCCAGTTAGAAGTGACTCCTCTAATCTGTTTCCTATACATCAACCAGTTCATAATCCATCTACTTACATGACCCTGAATGCCTACAGCTTCCAATTTGAGGATCAGTCTTTGGTGTGGAACCTTATCAAAAGCTTTTTGGAAATCTAAGTATATCATATCATATGCTTTCACGTGATCTACAGCTGCAGTTGCATGTTCAAAAAAATGTATTAAGTTAGTAAGACATGATCTGCCTCGTCTAAACCCATGTTGACTATCTCCAAGAATATGGTTTTCATTGAGATGCTCCTCTATTTTCTGTCTAATCATTTTTTCCAACATTTTACAGGTGATGCAGGTGAGACTGATTGGTCTGTAATTTCCTGGCTCAGTTTTGTCCCCTTTCTTGTGGATTGGTATGAAATTTGCTGTCTTCCAGTCAGTGGGAACATCCCCTGTTCTAAGTGTCATTTGAAATAATCGAGTTAACGGCCTATACATAATTTCCCTCATTTCTTTAAGTACTGTTGGAAATATCCCATCTGGCCCAGGTGATTTGTTTGATTTTAATTCTGCTAGTCCCTTTAGTACCTCCTCCTCATTTATCCTGATCTCTCTTAGGGTTTGACTGGATTGATTGTCAACCTGTGGCATGTCATCTGTTTTTTCTTTTGTAAAAACCTCTGTGAAATACTCATTTAGAATATTTGCCACATCTTGTTCATTTTCCAAGATACCTCCATTTTTGCCCTTTATCTGTTTCACCTCCTCCTTAATTGACCGCTTGCTGTTGTAATTTTGAAAAAAGCTCATTGCATTGGTTGTAGCTCCAAGAGCTATGTTTCTTTCTATTTCCCTCTTTGCTTTCCTGATCCCTTTCTTAAGATCTCTTTGCAGCTCAACATATTCTATGTATTTTGTTTCATCACCATCCCTTTTGTATGTGCTATACAACATTTTCTTCCTCTTTATATTTTTTTGCATGCCTCTGGTTTGTATGTATGTATGTATGTATGTATGTATGTATGTATGTGTGGAAGGAAAGTTAGAAATTCTTTTCTCACAACTGTTTTTCTCTCTTGTATACTTAAGAAAGATAAGGTCAAGCTAGAAGGTCAGGAGGCCATAAGGTAGTTTGATTTCTCTTTGTTATTTACAATGAGAACCTTGGAGACAATGTCAAACAGAATGACCTACGTGCCTGTTCACTAATACCATGTATAGACCTATGAACTCTGTTCGATAATGATATATGTTCTGCTTAGTTAGCCTTTAAGATAACATAGTAATGACTTTCTAGCATGTATGTATGCATGTATATATATATATATATATATATATATGTATGAATGTATGTATGTCCAATTGCTTTTGACAATACAAATGAATTGAGAGGGAGAGAGAGAGAGAGAGAGACAGACAGACAGACTGACAAACAGAAAAACAGACACACACACAAACACACACACACACAGAGCCAGCCAGCCCGCCAGCCAGCCAGTCAGCCAGCCAGCTCAGCGATGACATCACGAGCCTCTCTCAGCTGACTGCTATGACATCACAGAGCACGTACATTCCGTTGCTTGCCGTCTGTCAACCACTCAGTCACTGCCAGCCAGACTGGCTGGCTGGCTGGATGTGGGGGCTGCTTGCTGCTGCTGCGTACCTTAGCAAGCTTATTTGCTTGACCGGCCTTCCTACTCCTCTGCCCACATGCCCACCTATGCCTCTACTCCAAGATACTTATACAATAGAAAAACTATGGTAATAATAATATAGCCCAAGACAAAAAATATTAATCTTTCTAGACTGTATTAAAGTTCAGCACTTCGGAAAAATAGAATTATTTTGTATTTCAATAAAACAAAAATTATTACTGGTATCCACACACCCAACCAATGTAAATGTCACGGACGGTGTTAATTAGCTCCTTAATCACCATTACTTATTATATTTATATTTCACTTCACTTTATGCAATATGGCTTGTGTATTTTGTTTGGTTCTATATTGCCATTATTTTGTGTGTTGATTATCTTTCACTTTATTGTTTAATTTGTTATTCACTTAGTATTATTTTGATTGTTTGCACGCGTGCCTTATTATTTTTGTTTCTTCTTTCTTTCACAACTCACCTGGGTCCACCTGCACTCTTCACACGCGTCCCCACTTAATCACCCTGCCCTGGGAGAGGAGAGGATTATCTGCTGTAGTCCACTTTCCAATGTGGGAGGTCTCTGCGGCTCATATCTCATTCAATTATTTATTCATTTATCCTACATCAAGTTTATTTATTTTCCCACGTTTCATTCAATCACCATCAGAAGCTCTCTGTGCTAAAAGTGGCAGCACATTTGTCTCACACACATCAAACTCACCTTTTCCTGCTTCCCAAGCCTTATCAACTTACTCAGACCCTCGTCAACTTACTCAAACCCTCTTCAACTTTGGTTAACATTGCTCTGCATTCTAACAGCTATTCTTTCTCCTATTCTTAATTTCTTACAAGAAATGTATTCAGGTTTTTTTATCAATATGTTTTATTTATATTTATACAGATGTCACTCCATTATTCGTTTATTGAAGTCATATATGTACCTAACAAAATATTAGCCAATAGGCCATTGATCTCAATAATGATTCCCATAATCCTAGGACACCTTCTCTTTTACTCTTCCTTTCCATTCTTACTTTTCTCCTGTAAAGCATTTTATATTACTTGAGCTTACTTATTCTATAGTTGTAATCTTATACTTCTGCGGTATCTTACCCTTTTCCTACATCACTCATCTTAAAACCATGGTCTACTTTGACTTTCATTTCAGGTATTATATGCTAGGCACCAATAACCAAACATTTTCTGAAAGACTGTAACATGTCACCAGACTGTTTACATTCTCCTGCTTTCACAGGCTGTCAGGGCTGCACCAGGCTCTCTTCTAGCCTTTCGTTTCCTTGAATTTGACTTTTGACAGAGCTTGTCCATAACATGATGTTTAACAAACAAATTCTGGTTCTTCTTGTGGAGACACCATGACTATTTATGTATTACTATTATTATCCATCTGTTTATTCAATGTATATTTTGGATTACTTTTCTTATAATAGTCTTTCTTTCTGATTTCTGATGCTTGAGGCACTCTGTATAGAGCCAAAGATCCTCATGAATATGATAAATCTGTTGTTACATTTTTAAATATAATTCTAAAATGATTGCCAAAACATAGACATTTACCTTATATCACCTTCAAACTATACATATTCATAAACACACAAAGCACATACACATTGATATCTAAAGATAATTCAGATATCCGATCTGTGGCATGTTTTATTGACCCTGCAGTGTCTCAAACAGCCCTTATAACTTATTATTTAAGCTTATGATTATTTAGAATAAAATGTCAAATAATCCCACTCGATTATTTCATTATTTCACTATCTCAGTTTTCTTGATCCATTGTGAAAAAGTTCTGTTATTTCCTCCTCATCTGTAGAGGCTACATTAGCCCACTCCCCGGTCTGATATTCTCGTAGTAACTGTATCCAAATGTTGGGCGGACATTTAGCCTTCACGATGATGTGTACATCGTGCGGGTGAAGGAGGTGAATAACCATCTTTTCATCTAAAATATCCCAAAAAGTTGTGTTACCCTGGTTTGGTTTTAATTTTGGGAGGGACACCCATATCATTTCTTTTTCTCCTGGGGAGAAGGGGACATGGGTTTTAGTCGTATAGACTATTGATTGACCTTCCTCTTTACTCTGTCTAGTTTTGACTTGCATGGGTGCAGCTGGGACCGTTTTCAGAGCGGTCAGATCTGGATACAATGTATTATTATAACCAAAATCAGTGATTGATTTATATTCCGGATTATATGGGGGAGGAGCGCTAGCAAAACCTCCTTTTTCATATTCCCATGCTTTGCGATCTAAATCATCCCAATCGGGCCTGTCGTCCTCGGAGTGATCTGTGTCGCGACGCGCTGCTAACACGGCAGCACATCGCGCACCTACACCTTCACCTTTTCTGACCACTTTTCTTGCCCTTCTAATTTGCCTTGTAGTTCTATTAATTCTATCGTATTTTTCACAACTTCTTCTCTCAATTCACATTACTGTTTATGATGATCTTCCATTTCTGTTATTTTCTTTTCTTGATTCTCACCAACCTGACACAATATCACAATTCCTTTCTCTGTCTTATCTGGTTGTTGTTGCTTCCACCAGTCCCGGTGCTCCTTCGGAGACCAGTCTTTCTCCCAACTTCCTTCCAACATTTTCTTCTCTACATTCTGTTTTTTTATTTCTCAAAAAACCAATAATGCTGGTGTCACTCACTGTGACGATTTATCTGAAATATTACATTATTATATATTATTTTATGTATATATATTATAATAAAAACAAACACTCCAGTAAGGTACGGACACCCGTACATGACACTGGCTAAGGTAAGGGAACCCATAAACAACCATAAGCACCCCCGGACCTAGGACAGACTGTAACTTGCTAACTTGCTAACTTGCTAACTGTTTTGTTTGCTTCACATCGTTTGCTGCTAGTTGCATGCCAAACGAGTTCGTTCTGTCCAAAATATAAGCTTTTTTCTTCTAATAAACTCAATAAAAATACAGTGCACTAGCAACTATTTCCCTTTCAAAAGTTGTAGTCCCGTTTCAGTTAAAACAAAATGTGTTCTTCAAACAAAGAAAATACTTGTGTTTCTTTTCCCTCTTTACCTGTTCTTATCACAAAGCTTCTCAACACAATCTCAGGTGCAGGTGCACTCTGCGCTATCCTTTGCCCGAGCTTTGTCCAGGAAAACTCACTGTAGCCATCTTAGTTCAACACGGGCTCTCCTTACCTGCGAGTCACACGGGTCCAGTTCACTTTGCAAGTGAACAGTCTCTTCTCAGAAACAATAAGGAAACTTGGAAAGAAACACAATCCCAGGTCGGTGTTAAAAAAAAGTTCTTTGTTTTCATATTAAAAGAAAACATTTGTATTTTCTCTGCACACTTCACAGCTCCAATTAGCACACTCAACTAATCCCTGCCCCCCTCAGAACCGTCACTAAAGAAAGGTACTCACAGTCATTTTAAATATGACATCCTGTAGTGTTTCATTTCAAAATATGATCTTATTATCACTTGAACCAAATAAATCCTTTGACCCACTAATACCAAATTACAGTTATGGGGGCCACAGATGTGATTTGAAAATACGATCTTCCATGTCTTTCTGTTGTGTTTTGACCTGGGGATCTGTAATTGTCCAAGTGGCTACTGCACATGTACTTATTTAATATTAAATGTGTTATTTAATTAGGCTTGGTTCTGGTGAGCATGTACAAGACGTCAGCTTTTTAAATAACTGTGTGTATTGGATCATACACATTTTAGAAATACTCTCTCAAACTTCCCGCATTGGTACCTCACCAGGGAGGTAGAAAACAGCAATAGCATTGAAAAAGTGTGATTGTAGTTCTGCTCTTCTGCAATATATTTCTACAATATCTTTAACATCTTCTTTAACATTGTTTTAAAGGCTGGGACCAATATGGTGGAATATCTCCAACACACGGACATTGAGAGACTCGACCCCTTTGTGCTGCTGCTCAGAGACCAACTCTCAGTTGTCTCTGAGTAGGCTATGGATCAACTTCCTTTCCTAATATGAAGGAGACCATGGATACAAAACCTATGAAAAACAGGTGATTATTGTTATTCTTCTCATTATAAACTACTTAATACATCTCTCCCATAAAGTACAACAGGATAGTGGTGACGTCATTCAGGATTGGATTGCCATTGGTCAAAAGCCCTCTGAGAGAAATTGTGTGGCGACACTCCACACTCTTAGAAGAAATTGTTCTGCACAGAACCATAAAGGGTTCCTCGAGTAATCGCTCTGGTGGATCCCTTTATGGTTCTATGTAGAACCCCTTCAAAGGGGTTACATGAAGAACCCCCAAACATAGCGTTCTACACAGAACCATTCGTTTTAAAATGTTATATATAGAACCCATTCAAAAGGGGGACACGTGCTATACCTGAATTTGTTTTCCAAATACAATCTTTAAAAAATGTATGAGTTCATATATACAAACACACATACACAACGTAGAAATCGCACTACTAGTGAAGTAACTTCATTTACATTATATGCCACAACTCCTCAATTTGGAACGCAAAAACAAGACATCTGATGTAAAAGTGTAAACTAATTACGAACAGCACTTTTGATTTTTATCTTCAATTCAGGGGCTACTTATTCGAACAGTAAACTGTATTCTCTCTTCAGAGTGACTGGAATGTTTTTGCCTACATTCAACTTAAATATGAAAGTTTCCAAAAACGGCATAGTTTTCTTTAAGGCTATTCAATGCCAAACACAAAATTCTCTCTGCTTTCAGTGCTTGTCCTTCAGCACAATTACACAGGTTCATGATGTTCTCATTTCAATACATTGTTTTCTTATTTAAACTATTTGACTTTGAGCTTACATTGAGAATAAAATCACTTTTGCAAGTAAAACCTGGCCAAGAAAGGAAGCAGCACTACAATAAAACAATACACAGAATACAAAGCAGTTCCTTCAAAAGTGAAAGTGATAAAGAGTGATGTCTGTCAGTAAATTACGTTGAGATACATATTGGTTATTTTGAATTAGGAGTCCAACTTCAATAACTTCTATTAACAAGCCAAAATACAGATCAGAATTACGGGTAATTGAAAATAATATGTAGCGCCTAGGTAAGCTTGGATGTGTTCAGAGAAACACTAAAAACGGACCTTCCTCACACCCGTCTTGTTGAGGTGGACGTGGTCATACAGGTGATGTGGCTGGATGTCTCAGTGGTGTGCCAGGTGGACGTTGGGGAGGAGGGCACATCTTCGGGATACTTCTGCGTTGATGGCCTGGATGATGTGCAGGGGCACGTCTGTGCGGGGCAGCAGTGTGGAGATGGTGATTTTGGCAGTTTGGAATTCCTCTGTGGCTTTCTTTGCCACCTGTCTCAGGGCTGAGGCCACATCGCCCCTGCGGGCACTCAGGTCGTTAGTGCCGGTGTGGATGAGGATGTGTTTGACCTGGCACAGCCTCCTCTTGGAGAGCAGCTCCAGGGCTCTCTGTGCTGTCGGGCACCAAAGCTTTTTCACTTTTCGCCCAGGGAAGAGGCGCCTCTCATCCAGGAACTTCCCATTGGAGTCGCTCAGAATGACCACCTCTGTGTTGACCTGCCACTCCGGGTTTTGCGTCGGGAGTGGTGGGGGCAGCGGGTGTGTTTTAGGGGAGTGGCGTTTCAGGGGTTTGTGTATTAGTGGCAGGTCTGGTGATAGTGGGGGTGTCAGGAGTGGTGGGGAGTGTGGGTGGATCAGTGGGTGCGTCAGTGGGTGCGTCAGGGGTTGTAGGTGTTGTGGGGTCAGTGCAGTGCAGTCTCTGTGCTCCTCTCTTAGCTTCTCCAGCTGGCTCTGCAGGCTCCTCAGCTGGCTGTGCTGGGGTGTCCTGGTCAGCTCCTCCCTCGCTCTGTGCAGCTCCGTCCTCAGGGTTTGGCTCTGCTCCTCATGGTCTCTTACTGCTGCTCTCAGCTTATGGATCTCAGCCTTGTGGTGCATCTTTAGTCCCTGAACTCCGCAAACTTCAGCTCCAGCACTGATAGGCATTCCTTTAGTGTTTTAATGTTGCTGGAGAGTTTTGGGGAGACAGGGGGGCAGTCTGTGGGAGATGGGGCAATGTCTGGCTCCGTGTGGCTGGGGGCAGACTGCAGGGTGGCCGGCTCTGGCTCGTGTTTCTCTACCTCAGTCTGCTGCTTTGAGGTGTGGAAGCCGAGAGATAATTGGTCCAGGCTGCTCTCGCTGTCCTGCACCATGATGGTCCCGTTGTGGTATACATTAAAAGTGAGCATCACACTGTCTGTGTCTTTCTCTACCAGCACTGAGATCTGCCTGCCTCTGCTAATGCCCCTCTTGTTGTTATTGGGGTATGTCTGGCACAGGGTTTTGTGAAAGGCGGTGTAGAACAGTAGATTGTTCTTGACCCTGTTTTCTCCTTTACCGGTGTAGTCTAGGATGAGGGTCTCAGGAGATGCTCTCATCACAGCTTGTTTGTAGTCCTTCTTAGCCTGTGCAGAGCGAATGTCTTCAGGGTATCGGATTTCAAAAGGCAGCTCTGCAGTCAGACTGCTGTTCGATAGATTTCTATCAGTCTCAGTGGCAGTTGGGCTCTCTCCTACTGTCACTCTATTCAAATTGGAGCTCTGCATTTTCATTGGCTGAGTCAACTACTGAGAATGCTTATTTATTTTATTAATACATATTTTTTTGTTTAATTATTTGTCTCTATAGGTGAAAGGTCTTACCTCCAATTCTTGTCTTCAGCTTTTCTTTTCTGACTTTTCTTCCTGAACTGTCTCTCTGCTTTCTTCTTTTTGTGTTTCTCTTAAAATTAATATTTTTTGAATACTTTTTCTTCTGAATTTCTATTCCATGTCTTCTGTGTATGTTTATAGTGCTATATATTCATTTGTAAATGACAAATTAAATCCGCTTATGTATAAAAACAAATGTTTTTTAGGAGCTCATATTCCTCTCTCTCTCTCTCTCTCTCTCTTTCTCTCTCTCCCTCTCAATTCAATTCATTTGTATTGTCAAAGCAATTGGACATACATACATATACATACATACATACATACATACATACATACATACATACATACATCTACACGGAAAATAAATAATAGAATTATGAATCACAATAAGATGTAATGAAGTACAGAAAATGAAAATGTAAAAAAATGTGATCTTTAATACATACAAATAAAGAAAATAGGTTTACTATTTCCAGATTCCTTTTTTGAAATACAATGACATGCATAACAAACAAGTATTTACATTATATTTACAGCCGGTGCTCGTGTGTCACTGTGTCCCTCAGGCTGTGGTAGGCGCTGACATATTGGGCAGCCAGGGTGGCTGTGTGTCCCTCCCCCAGGAGGACTGGCGTTTTTCTTTTTTCTCAGTTTTGTCACAGGTTGGGTGGGCATCCATTATGTTGTTACAGAATTTGTCCCTTATTTTGGGCTAAAGCTTTCCGTGGAGGGGAACGTGGATCAGTTTGTACCATTTTTGGGAGAATCTGCCTTGTTGGGGCGGAGCTGTGACCAGGTGAACAGCAGATCGGGCATAGGTGGGCATGTGGGCAGAGGAGTTGGAAGGCCGGTCAAGCAAATAAGCTTGCTAAGGTACGCAGCAGCAGCAAGCATCCCCCACATCCAGCCAGCCAGCCAGTCTGGCTGGCGGTGACTGAGTGGTTGTCAGACGGCAAGCAACGGAATGTACGTGCTCTGTGATGTCATAGCAGTCAGCTGAGAGAGGCTCGTGATGTCATCGCTGAGCTGGCTGGCTGGCTGGCTCTGTGTGTGTGTGTGTATGTCTGTGTGTGTGTGTGTGTGTCTGTTTGTCTGTTTTTCAGTCTGTCTGTCTCTCTCTCTCTCTCTCTCTCTCTCTCTCTCTCTCTCTCTCCCTCTCAATTCAATTCATTTGTATTGTCAAAGCAATTGGACATACATACATTCATACATACATATATATATATATATATATATATATATATATATATATATATATATATATATATATATATATATATATATATATATATATATATATACATACATACATGCATACATGCTAGAAAGTCATTACTATGTTATCTTAAAGGCTAACTAAGCAGAACATATATCATTATAGAACAGAGTCCATAGGTCTACACATGGTTTTAGGGAACAGGCACGTAGGTCATACCGTTTGACATTGTTTCCAAGGTTCTCATCGTAAATAACAAACAGAAATCAAACTAGCTTCTGGCCTGACCTTCTAGCTTGACTCTATCTTTCCGCCTTATATACTTGGTGAATAATTGAGGAAGTAGCACCAAGTGACCACATTAGGCTGCCTGAGGGTTTCTGGGGAGTGTAGTTGTCTAGGGTCGGTTTTCTTCCCTAGAGTGCAGACCTTGCAGCAGACCTGGCCTGACATGTCTGCCATGTATGACCCTGCCCCTTGGTTTGTCCCACATCCTCCCCCCCAGCTGCGACCCCATAGGTCGAGCGACAGCCGCAAAAAAGCATGCACCCGGGACAGCCCATCAACATTCCCCATGGCCTTCCCTGGCCTGTGCTGCAGGGTGAAATGAAAATGTTGGAGACTCAAAAACCACCTCATCACACGGGCATTCCTGTCTTTCGAACGATGCATCCAAGTGAGGGGGGCATGGTCAGTGATCAGGGTGAAGTGCCTGCCCAACAAATAGTATCGAAGACTGTCCAAAGCCCACTTCACTGCCAAACATTCTTCTTCAACTACCAAATAATTTATTTCATTGGATTCCAACTTTCTGCTAAGGAACAACACCGGGTGTTCGTGATCACCCATTCTTTGGGACAAAACCACTCCGATCCCCACCTCAGAGGCGTCCGTCTGGACTATAAATTCTTTCTGAAAGTCAGGTACCATTAAAACGGGGTTGCGGCAGAGCGCCTCCTGTAGGCTCCGGAAAGCCCGGTTTGCTGTATCACCCCATCTAACCATATTGGGTTCTGTAGCCTTAGTCATATCAGTCAGAGGGGCCGCTAAGGTAGCATAGTTGGGAATAAACCTCCGGTAATACCCAGTTAACCCTAAAAATGCCCTAACCTGCTTTTTATTGACAGGCCTAGGCCAAGAGTTTATGGCTTCAACCTTGGATATTTGGGGTTTCACCATACCCCTCCCTACTGTATAGCCCAAGTATTTGGCCTCTTCCAACCCCAAATTGCATTTGGTTGGATTAGCCATCAGGCCTGCTGCATGTATTGAATCCAATACCGCTTGGAGCTGAGACAAATGTGATTCCCAATCTGGACTGTGAATGAGCACATCATCTAAATATGCTGCCGCATACGTCCTGTGTGGTCTAAGTATGTGGTCCATCAACCTTTGAAAGGTGGCAGGAGCACCATGCAGGCCAAAGGGCATCACTGTGTAGTGAAACAGACCATCTGGGGTTGCAAAGGCTGTTTTTTCTTTGGCACCCGGGGTCAAGGGAATCTGCCAGTAGCCCTTGGCTAAGTCAATAGTTGAAATATAGCGAGCATTCCCAATATTCTCTAACAATTCATCTACTCGGGGCATTGGGTATGCATCAAACTTTGAAATTTCATTAACCTTTCTAAAATCATTACAGAATCTCCAGGAGCCATCAGGTTTGGAAACCATGACTATAGGGCTGGACCACTCACTGTGGGATTCTTCAATAACCCCTGCCTCCAGCATTTCCTTAACCTCATTTCTAATAGTGTTCCTGCGAGCTTCTGGTACCCTGTAAGGCCTCATATTTACCTTCTTTCCTGGGAGAGACACAATGTTGTGAGAGACTAAATGGGTACGCCCCGGTATGCCTGAGAAAACTTCCCTATTACGTATTATCAAGTCGTTCACCTCCTTCAACTGGTCAGGTGACAAGGCAGCTGCAATATTCACCTTCGGTGTCCCTAGTGGCTGAGGGGGGTAAGTCAACATCAACACTTCCCTGTCCTTCCAGGCTTTTATTAAGTTGACATGATATATTTGTTCTGGGGGTCGGCGGCCGGGTTGCTGAACCTTATAGTTCACTTCCCGTATTCGCTCTATAATCTCATAAGGTCCCATCCACGTAGCCAGAAATTTACATTCTACAGTGGGAACCAACACCAACACCCTATCACCAGGCTGGAACACCCTCAGTGTAGCCTGACGATTATAGGCGAATTGTTGGTGTTCCTGTGCCTGCCTTAGGTGCTCTCTCACAATGGGAGTGACTGTGGCTATTCTCTCTTGCATAGCATTGATGTGCTCGACTACACTCCGGAAAGGAGTGGAATCGTGTTCCCACGTTTCACGGGCTATGTCTAATATCCCCCTGGGGTGCCTCCCATATAACAGTTCAAAAGGCGAAAAGCCCAGGGAAGCCTGTGGGACTTCCCTAATGGCAGACATCAAGTAGGGCAGCATGAATTCCCAATTTTTCCCATCCTTATCGATTACCTTTCTTAGCATGGACTTCAGGGTCCTATTAAATCTCTCAACCAACCCATCTGTTTGTGGGTGGTAGACTGATGTTCTCAACTGCTTAACCTGCAACAATTTACACAGATCGGTCATAACCTTAGACATAAAGGGTGTGCCCTGATCTGTTAATATCTCCCTCGGTATCCCCACCCTACTACACATCAACATTAGCTCTTTTGCAATACCTTTTGAAGCCATGGTCCGCAGTGGAATGGCTTCTGGGTACCTGGTGGCATAATCCAAAATAACCAGTATATACTGATGCCCTCTGGCTGATTTCGGGAGAGGTCCCACCACATCCATAGCTATCCTAGCAAAGGGGGTCTCTATGATGGGCAAAGGGACCAGTGGGCTTCTGAAGGCTGGTTTAGGAGCATGTAGTTGACATTCAGGACATGAGCTACAATGTTCTGTCACGTCTGCATGTACGCCTGGCCAGTAAAACCTCCTCAGGAGTCTATCCTTGGTTTTGTCCATCCCCAGATGTCCCCCCAGGATATGCCCATGTGCCAGATTGAGAACTGTTCGTCTGAATGGGGTGGGAACTAGCAATTGCTCCACAATGTCCACCCCTATCTTATTTACACGGTACAATAGGTCATTTTTTACCATAAAATAAGGATAAGCTGTTGGCGGGTCTGCAGTAGTCATAGGGGTCCCATTTACTACCTTCACATTTTCTTTAGCATAGTGTAGAGTGAGATCTCGCACCTGTGCGCTGCCAAAATCAGTGGGGAGTCCCTCTAACACTGACACTTCTACATTGTCAGCTTCAGGGGTCTCTATGAATGGATTCTCACCCACCCTGCTAGTGCTGGGTTCCTCACCCTCCATAGGGTCATCTACGTCACTACATTCCACCCCTATGTTTTCAGTTTAATTTTCCCCAACCAAAACCTTCACTGTCGACTCAACTGGAACCAGGTCTACTTTTAGCTCTAGTTGTGGGATCGAGGCAACTTCTGGCTTACAGTTTTCAGTGTGCATTTCCAATTTACTATGTTTTCTATCTAGTTTTCCAAAATTAGGAAAATATCGTCCCAGTATCACATCATATGGCATGTTGGGTACCACACCGACTTCGTAATCTAGTTTCCCGGCCTCTGTCTGTATGTTTACAAGGGCTGTGGGATAGGGGCGTGTGTCACCATGTGTGCATGTGATACTGAGCTCCTGATGTCTATCCAGCTTGTTGGTCGCTACTAATTTTTCTGTGACCAGTGTAACCATACTGCCAGAGTCGAGTAGAGCAGCCACTTCTTTCTCATCGACTATCACTGTACACATGTGTTTTGGATTAGGTACTCCGCCTATGAAAACATCCGTCCCAACAGGGCAGGTATAAAATACCGGTTTCTCTTTCCCCATATCACACACATTACATTGCATTGGTTCCTCTCTACCTGGGCAGTGGGCCGCAATATGTCCTACTTTGTCACAATTGTAGCAGACAATTGGTTGTGATGGTGACCCCCTATAACCCTTAGTCTCGGCTTTAGGCCCCACCTTTGCCCCCCCCAGTCTTGCTCTTTTCTTCCAACCCAGCGCGTCATGTTTCCCAGAGTACTTTGGAACCATCTTACCCGGTCCGCTGGTTCGTCATGGCCTGGGGAACGAGTTTTTAACCTCCGGTACATGCTCTGCTGCTCCGGCTGTATAGAACCGCTCTACAATGGCCACCAAGGTGTCAGCGGACAGCACCTCATTCTGGCCAACCCAGCGTCGAACGTCCTTGGGCAAACAGCGTTGGTAGTTGTCAAGGACTATGGCCTCCACCACCTCGGCTGATGAATGGACCTCTGGCTGTAGCCATTTCCTGGCCAGATGGATCAGATCAAACATCTGCGTTCAGATTGGTTGTCCTGGTTGGTAGGCCCACTGCTGAAACCGATGTGCCCTCACTGCGGTGGTCACGCCCAATCGGGTCATTATCTCCGCTTTCAATTTATCATAGTCCTGGGCGTCCTTCAGCTCCAGATCAAAGTACGCTTTCTGTGCATCCCCTGCCAGATAAGGTGCCACAAGCCCTGCCCAGGAATCTTTTGGCCATCCCTCTCTCCGCTGTCCTCTCAAAGGTCATAAGGAAGGCCTCAACATCGTCCTGTTTTGTCATTTTCTGCAGAAAGTGATTGGTGCGGGGAGTGGAATGGGTTGCAGCCCCCTGTGGCCCAATCCTGGTTGCAAGTGCTTCAACACTCTCTTTCAGCTCTTTAGTCACCTTTTCCTGCTCTTCTCTAAACATTTTATTTGTATCATGCTGGACCTGCAGTGCTTCCTGATGCATCCGCATAGCATCCTGGTGAGCCACCTGCTGCACCCTGGTCGCTTCCTGTTGGGCTATTACAGCCTGTAGTTTTTTTTTTTTTGGATAAAAAAATTCACTCAGCCAGTCTGGGTTTCATGAGGTGCTGCCCGCATTCTACACCAAATGTGACAAAACGCCTTGGCTGTACACATGTGCGGGTCTTCTCTGTGATCTTCTTAGGAGTAAAAACCAGTCATGACCCAGGGAGGAGGTTGCAAATACAGGGCTGTGCCTGTATGTTTACTTCAAACAAAACAAATCTGAAAACAAAACCTAACTCACACTGGAGTTGTAACTAATCTTACATAATCATTCTATTTTAAACAAAGTCTGGAATAAATAAGTCTTGGCTTTCTCCTTATGAGCTACCTCTGTTTTCCAGATAACTCACCCTATTGTCTCTCACTTCTCTCTCTCTCAGGCCCGCCTTATATACCTGGTGAATAATTGAGGAAGTAACACCAAGTGACCACATTAGGTGCTAGAATGGCTGCCTGAGGGTTTCTGGGGAGTGTAGTTGCCTAGGGTCGGTATTCTACCCTAGAGTACACACCTTGCAGCAGACCTGGCCTGACATATCTGCCATGTATGACCCTGCCTCTTGGTTTGTCACAATACATACATACATACATATACACGGAAAATAAATAATAGAATTATGAATCACAATAAGATGTAATGAAGTACAGAAAAAGAAAATGTAATAAAATGTGATCTTTAATACATACAAATAAAGAAAATAGGTATACCATTTCCAGATTCCTTTTTTGAAATACAATGACATGCATTACAAACGAGTATTTACATTATATTTACAGCCGGTGCTCGTGTGTCACTGTGTCCCTCAGGCTGTGGTTGGCGCTGACATATTGGGCAGAATGTGTCCCTTATTTTGGGCTAAAGCTTTCTGTGGAGGGGAACGTGGATCAGTTTGTACCATTTTTGGGAGGATCTGCCTTGTTGGGGCGGAGCTGTGATCCAGGTGAACAGCAGATCGGGCATAGGTGGGCATGTGGGCAGAGGAGTAGGAAGGCCGGTCAAGCAAATAAGCTTGCTAAGGTACACAGCAGCAGCAAGCAGCCCCCCCATCCAGCCAGCCAGCCAGTCTGGCTGGCAGTGACTGAGTGGTTGACAGACGGCAAGCAACGGAATGTTCATGCTCTGTGATGTCATAGCAGTCAGCTGAGAGAGGCTTGTGATGTCATCGCTGAGCTGGCTGGCTGGCTGTGTGTGTGTCTGTGTGTGTGTGTGTGTGTGTGTGTGTCTGTTTGTGTTTGTCAGTCTGTCTGTCTCTCTCTCTCTCTCTCTCTCCCTCTCAATTCAATTCATTGTCAAAGCAATTGGACATACATACATACATACATACATGCTAGAAAATCATTACTATGTTATCTTAAAGGCTAACTAAGCAGAACATATTTCATTATAGAACAGAGTTCATAGATCTACACATGGTTTTAAGGAACAGGCACGTAGGTCATACCGTTTGACATTGTCTCCAAGGTTCTCATCGTAAATAACAAACAGAAATCAAACTACCTTATGGCCTCCTGACCTTCTAGCTTGACCTTATCTTTCTTAAGTATACAAGAGAGAAAAACAGGTTTGAGAAAATCATTTCTAACTTTCCTTCCATACAATAATACATACATACATACATACGGAAAATAAATAATAGAATTATGAATCTCAATATAATGTAATGAAGTACAGAAAAAGAAAATGTAATAAAATGTGATCTTTAATACATTCAAATAAAGAAAATAGGTTTACTATTTCCAGATTCCTTTTTGAAATACAATGACATGCATTACAAACGAGGCTTAGGTGGGCATTTGGGCATAGGAGTAGGAAGGCCGGTCAGGCAAATTAGCTTGCTAAGATACGCAGCAGCAGCAAGCAGCCCCCCCATCCAGCCAGCCAGCCAGTCTGGCTGGCAGTGACTGAGTGGTTGACAGACGGCAAGCAATGGAATGTACTTGCTCTGTGATGTCATAGCAGTCAGCTGAGAGAGGCTCGTGATGTCATGGCTGAGCTGGCTGGCTGTCTGGCTGGCTGGCTCTGTGTGTGTGTGTGTGTGTGTGTGTGTGTGTGTGCGTGTGTCTGTCTGTCTGTCAATTCATTTCAATTCAATTCAAAGGTTCTTTATTGGCATGATCTATCACAATATTGCCAAAGCAGATACAAATGTTCTATCAATCAAGACAAAACATTGCAATACAAGATTCAGTGGAACAAATATAGTACACATTGAAATAAAATTAAGTAGGATATAAACCATATTTGTTGTTTGTATCAAAATTTGTGTCATGACATCAGAAAAATCACTGTTTTTATTTTGTTTTGCACAGGCTGGTGTCTACACACTGTCTCGCAGGCTGTGGCAGGTGGATACATATTGCGCTGCTAAGAAGGCAGTGCGCTCCTCCTCTCCCAGCAGGACGGGGAGTTTGCAGCAATCGGGGATCATGCTGAACTCAGGGATATGCATTTTTAATATTTTAAAGTATGTCTCCCTGATTTTTGTGTATTTAGGGCAGGACAGCAGGAAATGCGCCTGTGTTTCGACCTCCCCTAGGTCACACTGGCTGCACAGCCGCTCTTCTCTGGCAACCCAGAATTTTCTGTAGCGGCCTTTTTCAATGGCGAGGCTGTGGTCACTGAGCCTGTATTTAGTTAGATTTTGTCTCTCTTTTATATTTTGGATTTTTAAGTATTCAGCCAATGTAATGTTTCTATTCAGGGCCCGGTAGCATTCCAATTTGTTTTGTAATTCTAATTCGTGTCTCTAATCTTTTGTGTATTTGCTTTTCAGGTACATGTCAATTTTCCCAATTGTTGTTGTTTTGGTCATTGTGTGTTCGGGCTCTGTGAGCCTCAGAGCCGTGGGGGCGTTTCTGTGTACGTGTAAGATGTTTTTATTAAATTCTAGGTGGAATATTTCCATGGGGCTTTTGTCCCAATTGTTGTTATTGAGGTTCATGAGGGGACCCCACACTTCGCTCCCATATAGCAGGATTGGTTGGATGATGGAGTTTAATATTTTAATCCAAATAGTTATTGGTATTGTTGTTTTCCCAAATTGTGTCTTTATGGCATAAAATGCCCGGCGTGCCTTGTCTTTTAATGCGTTTATAGCCAGGCTGAAGCTCCCTGACGCACTGATGGTCAGGCCAAGGTAGTTGTATCTGGTGCAGTGCTCTAATCCAGTGCTGCCCAGAGTGAAGCGGTACCTGTTTCCCTGAGATGGGGCTTTTTTCTGGAAAACCATAACTCTGGTCTTGTCCAGATTGACTGCCAGGGCCCATTTCTGACAGTACTGCTCTAGCAGCGCCAGGTTCTGCTGAAGCCCCTGCTCTGTGGGCGACAGCAGCACCAGGTCGTCTGCGTAGAGCAGGAACTTGATCTCTGTGTCATGGAGAGTTAGGCTGCGGGCGTCAGACTGCTCCAACACTGTGGCCAACTCGATGATGTAGATGTTGAACAGTGTTGGACTCAGACTGCAGCCCTGTCTCACTCCCCGCCCCTGAGTGAAGAACTCTGTTCTTGAGTTGCCAATTTGAACTCCGCATTTGTTTTCAGAATACATTGATTTAATGATGTCATAAACTTTACCCCCTACACCACTCTGTAGAAGTTTATAAAATAATCCCTTGTGCCAGATTGAGTCAAATGCCTTTCTAAAGTCTACAAAACAGGCAAATATTTTTCCTTTATTGTTTTGGGTATATTTATTTATGAGGGTGTGTAGAGTGTAAATATGATCGGTTGTGCGGTGTTTTGGTAGGAAGCCAATCTGACTCTTATTCAGGACACTGTGCTTGGTAAGGAAGGCCAGTATCTGGGCGTTGATGATACTGCAGAACACCTTCCCCAGGTTACTGCTCACACAGCTGCCCCAGTAGTTATTGGGGTCTAATTTGTCTCCACTTTTAAAAATCGGGGTGATCAATCCTTGATTCCCGACCTCAGGGAAACACCCGGCTCTCAGCACCAGGTTAAAGAGTTTGAGCAGAGCCTCCTGCAGCTGCGGGCTGCTGTGCTTCAGCATCTCAGGGCTGATGCTGTCGGGGCCGCTGGCTTTCCTGGGTTTGAGGATTTTGAGTTGATGTTTTAGTTCCTGTATTGTAAATGGGTTATCTAAGGGATTTTGGTTATTCTTAATGATTTCTTCCAATTTATTTAGGTTTTTTAATATTTTAACCTGTTCTGGCTTTGGATTGTTTTCAACATTTTGGTAAAGTTTTTCAAAGTGTGTTTTCCAGATTTCTCCATTTTGAATTGGTATTTCATTTTTTGTTTTTGGGGTATTTATTCTGCCCATATAGTGGTCTTTTTTCTTACTGAGGAGTTGCTTGTAGTGCCGCAGGGCCTGGCAGTAGCTGAGGCGAGCCTCCTGGTTGTCGGGCTCTCTGTGTTTAGTGTTGGAGAGATGTCTCAGGTGTTTCCTAGAAGTTTCACACTCCTGGTCACACCACTGTTCTTTTTTTCTTTTAGACGATTTCATATTTTGGTTTTTAATTGTTTTAATGTTTGATTTTAAAGCCAGTCTCTCAAATATTTCATTCAGTGTTTTGGTGGCTGAGTTTATTCCGTTTTGGTTTATTTGATAGTGTGAGGATTGATATCTGTCTAACATGTTTTCAATCTCATCACTATTCAGGGCTCTTGTGTAGTTCTCTGTGCTGGGCTCTGACCATCTCTAACTGGGTGGCAGGGAGACCAGTTTTGTGGGAAGTTTGGCTCTGACTTGTGGCTGCGCTGATCTTTTTAGGTAAAGTGTTATTTGGCTGTGGTCTGATAGTGGAGATTGTTGTCTGACTATAAACGCATTGTTGGCTTGTGGGTCCAGGTCAGTTATGGCGTAGTCCACCACACTGCTGCCCAGAGCCGAGCAGTATGTGAATCTCCCCAGAGAGTACCCCCTGGTCCTGCCATTGATGATATATAGACCCAGGCTTTTACATAGGCGCACTACCTGCTTCCTGCTCTTGTTTACCACGCTGTCGTGGCTGTGTCAGTGTGGAGGTGTGTGTGTGGCACAGCGGGGAGTCTCCGAACAGGTGTGTGTTCCCCTCTGTATTGATGTAGTCCATCTCTCTGCCAGTCCTGGCATTGAGATCGCCACACAGCAGTACAGAGCCCAGGGTCTGGAAGTGGCAGATTTCGTTTTGAAGCTCATGAAAGCCTTCCTCATTATAGTAGGGGGAGTCTGCGGGTGGCATATAAATTGCACATAGGTATATATCTGTGTTATTTTGTAGGGTGTCTTTTCTGATTTTCATCCACAGGTGTGTGTCTCCTCTCTGTACTGGGCATAGGGCTGCTCGGAGCTCCTCCCTGTACCACACGATAATCCCCCACGAGGCCCTGCCACACCTGACTTTGGGTTTTTTATAGGAGGGCACAATCAGCTCCCTGTATCCATTGTATCCATCCAGTGTATAGACATATCTGCACAGCACCAAGTCTCTACAAGAATGAAAACATCTGAACTATTTACAGTGTTGATCAGTTCAGGGCCTGTGCTCTTCATTCCAAAAGTTGAGGAGCGTAAACCCTGCATATTCCAACTGCTTATTTTAAAGGACATGTTAATATATTTTATTATACTTGTCTCTTCTACATAAGAAAGTTTAATTTGTGGTCTACAACTGATATTATATTACTACTAATAATTATACATGGATATACATAATAATCACTCAAAGATTTTATGTTTGCATCAAAATATCAGAATAATTAAATCACATTTTTTCTTACTCTCCATCTCCACAACCATATATATGTGTGTTGAGGCTCAGTTAACTCAGCAGTGTGGAACAGATGACACTGAGGAGTTGCCTTATCTGGGCCAGCTGGGCAGCATCGGGCCTCCAGGCTCTGGAAGCCGCTGCTGCGTGGCTGTGTGGCTGTGCTGGTCCCCGGCTGTCCGCTCTGCTGTGCTGGACGGGCCCTCTGGGGATGGGGGGGTGGGGAATGGGGCCGCGGGGTCTCAGGGGCTGGGGCTGGGGTGGAGCCGGTGGCTGGGGATGTGGCCGGGGGCTGGGGGGTTTGCTCCTGGTCTCGAGGTGGGGGTGTGTGGGGTTTCGGCCCAGGGTTGTGTCCTTGAGGACCTTTGAGATGATCCTCACACCCGTCTTGTTGAGGTGGACGTGGTCATACAGGTGATGTGGCTGGATGTCTCAGTGGTGTGCCAGGTGGACGTTGGGGAGGAGGGCACATCTTCGGGACACTTCTGCGTTGATGGCCTGGATGATGTGCAGGGGCACGTCTGTGCGGGGCAGCAGTGTGGAGATGGAAATTTTGGCAGTTGGGAATTCCTCTGTGGCTTTCGTTGCTACCTGTCTCAGGGCTGAGGCCACATCGCCCCTGCGGGCACTCAGGTCGTTAGTGCCGGTGTGGATGAGGATGTGTTTGACTTGGCAAAGCCTCCTCTTGGAGAGCAGCTCCAGGGCTCTCTGTGCTGTGGAGCACCAAAGCTTTTTCACTTTTCGCCCAGGGAAGAGGCGCCTCTCAACCAGGAACTTCCCATTGGATTCGCTCAGAATGACCACCTCTGCGTTGACCTGCCACTCCGGGTTTGCGTCGGGAGTGGTGGGGGCAGCGGGTGTGTTTTGGGGGAGTGGCGTTTCAGGGGGTTGTGTATTAGTGGCAGGTCTGGTGATAGTGGGTGTGTCAGGAGTGGTGGGGAGTGTGGGTGGATCAGTGGGTGCGTCAGGGGTTGGAGGTGTTGTGGGGTCAGTGCAGTGCAGTCTCTGTGCTCCAGTGATGTGTAGCTCCTCTCTTAGCTCCTCCAGCTGGCTCTGCAGGCTCCTCAGCTAGCTGTGCTGGGGTGTCCAGGTCAGCTCCTCCCTCGCTCTGCGCAGCTCCGTCCTCAGGGTTTGGCTCTGCTCCTCCAGGTCTCTCACTGCTGCTCTCAGCTCATGGATCTCAGCCTTGTGCTGCATCTTTAGTCTGTGCATCTCATCCCGGAGCTGATCACACAAGGAGGTCTGGGCCAGGGTGCTCAAGGTCTGCTCCCTGAACTCCGCAAACTCCAGCTCCAGCACTGATAGGCATTCCTTTAGTGTTTTAATGTTGCTGGAGAGTTTTGGGGAGACAGGGGGGCAGTCTGTGGGAGATGGGGCACTGTCTGGCTCCGTGTGGCTGGGGGCAGACTGCAGGGTGGCCGGCTCTGGCTCTTGTTTCTCTACCTCAGTCTGCTGCTTTGAGGTGTGGAAGCCGAGAGCTAATTGGTCCAGGCTGCTCTCGCTGCCCTGCACCATGATGGTCCCGTTGTGGTATACATTAAAAGTGAGCATCACACTGTCTGTGTCTTTCTCTACCAGCACTGAGATCTGCCTGCCTCTGCTAATGCCCCTCTTGTTGTTATTGGGGTATGTCTGGCACAGGGTTTTGTGAAAGGCGGTGTAGAACAGTAGATTGTTCTTGACCCTGTTTTCTCCTTTACCGGTGTAGTCTAGGATGAGGGTCTCAGGAGATGCTCTCATCACAGCTTGTTTGTAGTCCTTCTTAGCCTGTGCAGAGCGAATGTCTTCAGGGTATCGGATTTCAAAAGGCAGCTCTGCAGTCAGACTGCTGTTCGATAGATTTCTATCAGTCTCAGTGGCAGTTGGGCTCTCTCCTACTGTCACTCTATTCAAATCGGAGCTCTGCATTTTCATTGGCTGAGTCAACTACTGAGAATGCTTATTTATTTTATTAATACATATTTTTTTGTTTAATTATTTCTCTCTTACCTCCAATTCTTGTCTTCAGCTTTTCTTTTCTGACTTTTCTTCCTGAACTGTCTCTCTGCTTTCTTCTTTTTGTGTTTCTCTTAAAATTATTATTTTTTGAATACTTTTTCTTCTGAATTTCTATTCCATGTCTTCTGTGTATGTTTATAGTGCTATATATTCATTTGTAAATCACAAATTAAATCCGCTTATGTATAAAAACAAATGTTTTTTAGGAGCTCATATTCCTCTCTCTCTCTCTCTCTCTCTCTCTCTCTCTCTCTCTCTCTCTCTCTCTCTCTCTCAATTCATTTCATTTGTATTGTCAAAGCAATTGGACATACATACACATACATACATATACACTCACCTAAAGGATTATTAGGAACACCTGTTCAATTTCTCATTAATGCAATTATCTAATCAACCAATCACATGGCAGTTGCTTCAATGCATTTAGGGGTGTGGTCCTGGTCAAGACAATCTCCTGAACTCCAAACTGAATGTCTGAATGGGAATGAAAGGTGATTTAAGCAATTTTGAGTGTGGCATGGTTGTTGGTGCCAGACGGGCCGGTCTGAGTATTTCACAATCTGCTCAGTTACTGGGATTTTCACGCACAACCATTTCTAGGGTTTACAAAGAATGGTGTGAAAAGGGAAAAACATCCAGTATGCGGCAGTCCTGTGGGCGAAAATGCCTTGTTGATGCAAGAGGTCAGAGGAGAATGGGCCGACTGATTCAAGCTGATAGAAGAGCAACTTTGACTGAAATAACCACTAGTTACAAACGAGGTATGCAGCAAAGCATTTGTGAAGCCACAACACGTACAACCTTGAGGCGGATGGGCTACAACAGCAGAAGACCCCACCGGGTACCACTCATCTCCACTACAAATAGGAAAAAGAGGTGAGACATTCAGATGGTAGAGTCAGAATTTGGCGTAAACAGAATGAGAACATGGATCCATCATGTCTTGTTACCACTGTGCAGGCTGGTGGTGGTGGTGTAATGGTGTGGGGGATGTCTTCTTGGCACACTTTAGGCCCCTTAGTACCAATTGGGCATCGTTTAAATGCTACGGCCTACCTGAGCATTGTTTCTGACCATGTCCATCCCTTTCTGACCACCATGTACCCATCCTCTGATGGCTACTTCCAGCAGGATAATGCACCATGTCACAAAGGTCGAATCATTTCAAATTGGTTTCTTGAACATGACAATGAGTTCACTGTACTAAACTGGCCCCCACAGTCACCAGATCTCAACCCAATGGAGCATCTTTGGGATGTGGTGGAACGGGAGCTTCGTGCCCTGGATGTGCATCCCACAAATCTCCATCAACTGCAAGATGCTATCCTATCAATATGGGCCAACATTTCTAAAGAATGCTTTCAGCACCTTGTTGAAGCAATGCCACGTAGAATTAAAGCAGTTCTGAAGGCGAAAGGGGGTCAAACACAGTATTAGTATGGTGTTCCTAATAATCCTTTAGGTGAGTTCATCGTAGCTCTTAATACTCTCTTTCTGTCTGGAGGAGATATAATTGAAGTAATGTACACGTACCCGGCTACTTTCAACACCCATTGCTGCACTGATATTTTTCCCTCCATTTTTCTTTATCCATTTTTTTTTTGCTGGAAGTTCCGTCAATACCCGTCAGCCTTTAAGAGACATCATGCAGCCAGGCCTCTTGGCTTGCGGCCACACCGTCCTGAACGCGCCCAATCTCATCAGATCTCGGAAGCTAAACGGGGCAGGTCCTGGTCAGTACTTGGATGGGTGACCTCCTGGAAATACCAGGTGCTGCTAGCTTTTTCGTCTCCTGGGTAACTTTATCGTAGCTCTTAATACTCTCTTTCAGTCTGCAGGAGATATAATTGAAGAATTGTACACGTACCCGGCTACTTTCAACACCCTTTCCAGCACTGATATTTTTCCCTCCATTTTTCTATTTTTTTTTTTTTTTTTGCTGGAAGTTCCGTCAATACCCGCCAACCTTTAAGAGACATCATGCAGCCAGGCCTTTCGGCTTGTGGCCACACGGTCCTGAACGCGCCCGATCTCGTCAGATCTCGGAAGCTAAACGGGGCAGGGCCTGGTCAGTACTTGGATGGGAGACCTCCTAGAAATACCAGGTGCTGCAAGCTTTTTACGTCTCCTGGGTAACTTCATCGTAGCTCTTAATACTCTCTTTCTGTCTCCAGGAGATATAATTGAAGAATTGTACACGTACCCGGCTACTTTCAACACCCTTTCCTGCACTGATATTTTTACCTCCATTTTTCTATTTTTTTTTTTTTTTTTTGCTGGAAATTCCGTCAATACCCGCCAGCCTTTAAGAGACATCATGCAGCCAGGCATCTCGGCTTGCGGCCACACCATCCTGAACGCGCCCGATCTCGTCAGATCTCGGAAGCTAAACGGGGCAGGGCCTGGTCAGTACTTGGATGGGAGACCTCCTAGAAATACCAGGTGCTGCAAGCTTTTTACGTCTCCTGGGTAACTTCATCGTAGCTCTTAATACTCTCTTTCTGTCTCCAGGAGATATAATTGAAGAATTGTACACGTACCCGGCTACTTTCAACACCCTTTCCTGCACTGATATTTTTACCTCCATTTTTCTATTTTTTTTTTTTTTTTTTGCTGGAAATTCCGTCAATACCCGCCAGCCTTTAAGAGACATCATGCAGCCAGGCATCTCGGCTTGCGGCCACACCATCCTGAACGCGCCCGATCTCGTCAGATCTCGGAAGCTAAACGGGGCAGGACCTGGTCAGTACATGAATGTGAGACCTCCTGGAAATACCTCGTGCTGCAAGCTTTTACGTCTCCTGGGTAACTTTATCGTAGCTCTTAATACTCTCTATCTGTCTGGAGGAGATTTAATTGAAGTATTGTACACGTACCCAGCTACTGTCAACACCCTTTGCTGCACTGATATTTTTCCATCCATTTTTTTTTTTTTTTTTTGCTGGAAGTTCCGTCAATACCCGCCAACCTTTAAGAGACATCATGCAGCCAGGCCTTTCGGCTTGTGGCCAAACCGTCCTGAATGCGCCCGATCTCGTCAGATCTCGGAAGCTAAACGGGGCAGGGCCTGGTCAGTACTTGGATGGGAGACCTCCTAGAAATACCAGGTGCTGCAAGCTTTTTACGTCTCCTGGGTAACTTCATCGTAGCTCTTAATACTCTCTTTCTGTCTCCAGGAGATATAATTGAAGAATTGTACACGTACCCGGCTACTTTCAACACCCTTTCCTGCACTGATATTTTTCCCTCCATTTTTCTATTTTTTTTTTTTTTTTTTTGCTGGAAATTCCGTCAATACCCGCCAGCCTTTAAGAGACGTCATGCAGCCAGACATCTCGGCTTGCGGCCACACCGTCCTGAACGCGCCCGATCTCGTCAGATCTCGGAAGCTAAACGGGGCAGGACCTGTTCAGTACTTGAATGTGAGACCTCCTGGAAATACCTGGTGCTGCAAGCTTTTACGTCTCCTGGGTAACTTTTTCGTAGCTCTTAATACTCTCTATCTGTCTGGAGGAGATATAATTGAAGAATTGTACACGTACCCGGCTACCTTCAACACGCTTTGCTGCACTGATATTTTTCCCTCCATTTTTCTATTTTCTTTTGTTTCTTGCTGGAAGTTCCATCAATACCCTCCAGCCTTTAAGAGACATCATGCAGCCAGGCCTCTTGGCTTGAGGCCACACCGTCCTGAAGATGCAAAATCTCGTCAGATCTCGGAAGAAAAACTGGGCAGGGTCTGGTCAGTAATTGGATGGGTGACCTCCTGGAAATACCAGGTGCTGAAAGCTTTTTACATCTCCTGGGTAACTTCAGCGTAGCTCTTAATACTCTCATTCAGTCTGGAGGAGATATAATTGAAGAATTGTACATGTACCCGGCTACTTTCAACACCCTGTTCTGCACTGATATTTTTCCCTCCATTTTTCTATTTATTTATTTTTTATTTTTTGCTGGAAGTTCCGTCAATACCCGCCAGGCTTTAAGAGACATCATGCAGCCCGGCCTCTTGGCTTGCGGCCACACCGTCCTGAACACGCCCGATCTCGTCAGATCTCGGAAGCTAAACGGGGCAGGGCCTCGTCAGTACTTGGATGGGTGACCTCCTGGAAATACCAGGTGCTGCAAGCTTTTTACGTCTCCTGGGTAACTTCATCATAGCTCTTAATACTCTCTTTCAGTCTGTAGGAGATATTATTGAAGAATTGTACACGTACCCGCCTACTTTCAAAACCCTTTGCTGCACTGATATTTTTCCCTCCATTTTTCTTTTTTCTTTTTTTTTTTGCTGTAAGTTCCGTCAATACCCGCCAGCCTTAAAGAGACATCATGCAGCCGTGCCTCTCGGCTTTCGGCCACACCGTCCTGAATGCGCATGATATCGTCAGATCTCGGAAGCTAAACGGGGCAGGACCTGGTCAGTACTTGAATGTGAGACCTCCTGGAAATACCAGGTGCTGCAAACTTTTACGTCTCCTGGGTAACTTTATCGTAGCTCTTAATACTCTCTTTCAGTCTGCAGGAGATATAATTGAAGAATTGTACACGTACCCGGCTACTTTCAACACCCTTTGCTGCACTGGTATATTTCCCTCTATTTTTCTTTTTTTTTTTTGCTGGCAGTTCTGTCAATACCCGCCAGCCTTTAAGAGACATCATGCAGCCAGGCATCTCGGCTTGCGGCCACACCATCCTGAACGCGCCCGATCTCGTCAGATCTCGGAAGCTAAACGGGGCAGGACCTGGTCAGTACATGAATGTGAGACCTCCTGGAAATACCTAGTGCTGCAAGCTTTTACGTCTCCTGGGTAACTTCATCGTAGCTCTTAATACTCTCTATCTGTCCGGAGGAGATATAATTTAAGTATTGTACACGTACCCGGCTACTGTCAACACCCTTTGCTGCACTGATATTTTTCCATCCATTTTTCTTTTTTTTTTTTTTTTTTGCTGGAAGTTCCGTCAATACCCGCCAACCTTTAAGAGACATAATGCAGCCAGGCCTCTCGGCTTGCGGCCACACCGTCCTGAATGCGCCCGATCTCGTCAGATCTCGGAAGCTAAACGGGGCAGGGCCTGGTCAGTACTTGGATGGGAGACCTCCTAGAAATACAAGGTGCTGCAAGCCTTTTACGTCTCCTGGGTAACTTCATCGTAGCTCTTAATACTCTCTTTCTGTCTCCAGGAGATATAATTGAAGAATTGTACACGTACTAGGCTACTTTCAACACCCTTTGCTGCACTGGTATATTTCCCTCTATTTTTCTTTTTTTTTTTTTTTGCTGGCAGCTCCGACAATACCCGCCAGCCTTTAAGAGACATCATGCAGCCAGGCATCTCGGCTTGCGGCCACACCATCCTGAACGCGCCCGATCTCGTCAGATCTCGGAAGCTAAACGGGGCAGGACCTGGTCAGTACATGAATGTGAGACCTCCTGGAAATACCTGGTGCTGCAAGCTTTTACGTCTCCTGGGTAACTTTATCGTAGCTCTTAATACTCTCTATCTGTCTGGAGGAGATATAATTGAAGTATTGTACACGTACCCAGCTACTGTCAACATCCTTTGCTGCACTGATATTTTTCCATCCATTTTTTTTTTTTTTTTATTTTTTTTATTTTTTTTTTGCTGGACGTTCCGTCAATACCCGCCAGCCTTTAAGAGACATCATGCAACCAGGCCTCTCGGTTTGCGGACACACAGTCCTGAACGCGCCCGATCTCGGAAGATCTCGGAAACTAAATGGGGCAGGACCTGGTCAGTACTTGGATGGGAGATCTTCTGGAAATACCAGGTGCTGCCAGCTTTTTACGTCTCCTGGGGAACTTCATCGTAGCTCTTAATACTCTCTTTCTGTCTGGAGAATATATAATTGAAGAATTGTACACGTACCCGGCTACTTTCAACACCCTTTGCTGCACTGGTATTTTTCCCTCTATTTTTCTTTTTTTTTTTGGCTGGCAGTTCCGTCAATACCCGCCAGCCTTTAAGAGACATCATGCAGCCAGGCATCTCGGCTTGCGGCCACACCATCCTGAACGCGCCCGATCTCGTCAGATCTCGGAAGCTAAACGGGGCAGGACCTGGTCAGTACATGAATGTGAGACCTCCTGGAAATACCTCGTGCTGCAAGCTTTTACGTCTCCTGGGTAACTTTATCGTAGCTCTTAATACTCTCTATCTGTCTGGAGGAGATTTAATTGAAGTATTGTACACGTACCCAGCTACTGTCAACACCCTTTGCTGCACTGATATTTTTCCATCCATTTTTTTTTTTTTTTTTTGCTGGAAGTTCCGTCAATACCCGCCAGCCTTTAAGAGACATCATGCAGCCAGACATCTCGGCTTGCGGCCACACCGTCCTGAACGCGCCCGATCTCGTCAGATCTCGGAAGCTAAACGGGGCAGGACCTGGTCAGTACTTGAATGTGAGACCTCCTGGAAATACCTGGTGCTGCAAGCTTTTACGTCTCCTGGGTAACTTTATCGTAGCTCTTAATACTCTCTATCTGTCTGGAGGAGATATAATTGAAGAATTGTACACGTACCCAGCTACTGTCAACACCATTTGCTGCACTGATATTTTTCCCTCCATTTTTCTTTTTTCTTTTGTTTTTTGCTGGAAGTTCCATCAATACCCTCCAGCCTTTAAGACACATCATGCAGCCAGGCCTCTTGGCTTGAGGCCACACCGTCCTGAAGACGCAAGATCTCGTCAGATCTCGGAAGAGAAACTAGGCAGGGCCTGGTCAGTAATTGGATGGGTGACCTCCTGGAAATACCAGGTGCTGAAAGCTTTTTACATCTCCTGGGTAACTTCAGCGTAGCTCTTAATACTCTCATTCAGTCTGGAGGAGATATAATTGAAGAATTGTACATGTACCCGGCTACTTTCAACACCCTGTCCTGCACTGATATTTTTCCCTCCATTTTTCTATTTATTTATTTTTTATTTTTTGCTGGAAGTTCCGTCAATACCCGCTAGCCTTTAAGAGACATCATGCAGCCCGGCCTCTTGGCTTGCGGCCACACCGTCCTGAACACGCCCGATCTCGTCAGATCTCGGAAGCCAAACGGGGCAGGGCCTCGTCAGTACTTGGATGGGAGACCTCCTGGAAATACCTGGTGCTGCAAGCTTTTTACGTCTCCTGGGAAACTTCATCGTAGCTCTTAATACTCTCTATCTGTCTGGAGGAGATATAATTGAAGTATTGTACACGTACCCGGCTACTTTCAACAGCCTTTGCTGCACTGATATTTTTCCCTCCATTTTTCTTTTTTCTTTTTTTTTTTGCTGGCAGTTCCGTCAATACCCGCCAGCCTTTAAGAGACATCATGCAGCCAGGCATCTCGGTTTGCGGCCACACCATCCTGAACGCGCCCGATCTTGTCAGATCTCGGAAGCTAAACGGGGCAGGACCTGGTCAGTACATGAATGAGAGACCTCCTGGAAGTATCTGGTGCTGCTAGCTTTTACGTCTCCTGGGTAACTTTATCGTAGCTCTTAATACTCTCTATCTGTCTGGAGGAGATATAATTGAAGAATTGTACACGTACCCAGCTACTGTCAACACCCTTTGCTGCACTGATATTTTTCCATCCATTTTTTTTTTTTTTTTTGCTGGAAATTCCGTCAATATCCGCCAGCCATTAAGAGACATCATGTAGCCAGGCCTCTCGGCTTGCGGCCACACCGTCCTGAATGCGCCCGATCTCGTCAGATCTCGGAAGCTAAACGGGGCAGGGCCTGGTCAGTACTTGGATGGGAGACCTCCTAGAAATACCAGGTGCTGCAAGCTTTTTACGTCTCCTGGGTAACTTCATCGTAGCTCTTAATACTCTCTTTCTGTCTCCAGGAGATATAATTGAAGAATTGTACACGTACCCGGCTACTTTCAACACCCTTTGCTGCACTGGTATATTTCCCTCTATTTTTCTTTTTTTTTTTTGCTGGCAGTTCCGTCAATACCCGCCAGCCTTTAAGAGACATCATGCAGCCAGACATCTCGGCTTGCGGCCACACCATCCTGAACGCGCCCGATCTCGTCAGATCTCGGAAGCTAAACGGGGCAGGGCCTGGTCAGTACTTGGATGGGAGACCTCCGAGAAATACCAGGTGCTGCAAGCCTTTTACGTCTCCTGGGTAACTTCATCGTAGCTCTTAATACTCTCTTTCTGTCTGGAGGAGATATAATTGAAGAATTGTACACGTACTAGGCTACTTTCAACACCCTTTGCTGCACTGATATTTTTCCCTCCATTTTTCTTTTTATTTAATTTTGTTGCTGGAAGTTCCGTCAATATCCGCCAGCCTTTAAGAGACATCATGCAGCCAGGCCTCTTGGCTTGTAGTCACACCGTCCAGAACGCGCCCGATCATATCAGATTTCGGAAGCTAAACGGGGCAGGGCCTGCTCAGTACTTGGATGGGAGACCTCCTGGAAATACCAGGTGCTGCAAGCTTTTTACGTCTCCTGGGTAACTTCATCGTAGCTCTTAATTCTCTCTTTCTGTCTCCAGGAGATATAATTGAAGAATTGTACACGTACCCGGCTACTTTCAACACCCTTTGCTGCACTGGTATATTTCCCTCTATTTTTCTTTTTTTTTTTTGCTGGCAGTTCCGTCAATACCCGCCAGCCTTTAAGAGACATCATGCAGCCAGGCATCTCGGCTTGCGGCCACACCATCCTGAACGCGCCCGATCTCGTCAGATCTCGGAAGCTAAACGGGGCAGGACCTGGTCAGTACATGAATGTGAGACCTCCTGGAAATACCTCGTGCTGCAAGCTTTTACGTCTCCTGGGTAACTTTATCGTAGCTCTTAATACTCTCTTTCTGTCTGGAGGAGATATATTTGAAGTATTGTACACGTACCCAGCTACTGTCAACACCCTTTGCTGCACTGGTATATTTCCATCCATTTTTTTTTTTTTTTTTGTTTTTTGCTGGAAGTTCCGTCAATACCCGCCAACCTTTAAGAGACATCATGCAGCCAGGCCTCTCGGCTTGCGGCCACACCGTCCTGAATGCGCCCGATCTCGTCAGATCTCGGAAGCTAAACGGGGCAGGGCCTGGTCAGTACTTGGATGGGAGACCTCCTAGAAATACCAGGTGCTGCAAGCCTTTTACGTCTCCTGGGTAACTTCATCGTAGCTCTTAATACTCTCTTTCTGTCTCCAGGAGATATAATTGAAGAATTGTACACGTACTAGGCTACTTTCAACACCCTTTGCTGCACTGATATTTTTCCCTCCATTTTTCTTTATATTTTATTTTTTTGCTGGAAGTTCCGTCAATATCCGCCAGCCTTTAAGAGACATCATGCAGCCAGGCCTCTTGGCTTGTAGTCACACCGTCCTGAACGCGCCCGATCATATCAGATTTCGGAAGCTAAACGGGGCAGGGCCTGGTCAGTACTTGGATGGGAGACCTCCGAGAAATACCAGGTGCTGCAAGCCTTTTACGTCTCCTGGGTAACTTCATCGTAGCTCTTAATACTCTCTTTCTGTCTGGAGGAGATATAATTGAAGAATTGTACACGTACTAGGCTACTTTCAACACCCTTTGCTGCACTGATATTTTTCCCTCCATTTTTCTTTTTATTTTATTTTTTTGCTGGAAGTTCCGTCAATATCCGCCAGCCTTTAAGAGACATCATGTAGCCAGGCCTCTCGGCTTGCGGCCACACCGTCCTGAATGCGCCCGATCTCGTCAGATCTCGGAAGCTAAACGGGGCAGGGCCTGGTCAGTACTTGGATGGGAGACCTCCTAGAAATACCAGGTGCTGCAAGCTTTTTACGTCTCCTGGGTAACTTCATCGTAGCTCTTAATACTCTCTTTCTGTCTCCAGGAGATATAATTGAAGAATTGTACACGTACCCGGCTACTTTCAACACCCTTTGCTGCACTGGTATATTTCCCTCTATTTTTCTTTTTTTTTTTTGCTGGCAGTTCCGTCAATACCCGCCAGCCTTTAAGAAACATCATGCAGCCAGACATCTCGGCTTGCGGCCACACCGTCCTGAACGCGCCCGATCTCGTCAGATCTCGGAAGCTAAACGGGGCAGGACCTGGTCAGTACTTGAATGTGAGACCTCCTGGAAATACCTGGTGCTGCAAGCTTTTACGTCTCCTGGGTAACTTTATCGTAGCTCTTAATACTCTCTATCTGTCTGGAGGAGATATAATTGAAGAATTGTACACGTACCCAGCTACTGTCAACACCATTTGCTGCACTGATATTTTTCCCTCCATTTTTCTTTTTTCTTTTGTTTTTTGCTGGAAGTTCCATCAATACCCGCCAGCCTTTAAGACACATCATGCCGCCAGGCCTCTTGGCTTGCAGCCACACCGTCCTGAACGCCCCCGATCTCATCAGATCTTGGAATTTAAACGGGGCAGGGCCTGGTCAGTACTTGGATGGGTGACCTCCTAGAAATGCCAGGTGCTGCAAGCTTTTTACGTCTCCTGGGTAACTTCATCGTAGCTCTTAATACTCTCTTTCTGTCCGGAGGAGATATAATTGAAGAATTGTACACGTGCCCGGCTACTTTCAAAACCCATTACTGCACTGATATTTTTCCCTCCATTCTTCTTTTTCTTTTTTTTTTTTTTTTTTTTTTTGCTGGAAGTTCTGTCAATACCCGCCAGCCATTAAGAGACATCATGCAGCCAGGCCTCTCGGCTTGCGGCCACACCGTCCTGAACGCGCCCGATCTCGTCAGATCTCAGAATTTAAACGGGGCAGGGCCTGGTCAGTACTTTTATGGGTGACCTTCTGGAAATACGAGGTGCTGCAAACTTTTTACGTCTCCTGGGTAACTTCATCGTAGCTCTTAATTCTCTCTTTCTGTCTGGAGGAGATATAATTGAAGAGTTGTACACGTACCTCGCTACTTTCAACACCCTTTGCTGCACTGATATTTTTACCACCATTTCTCTTTTTTTTTTTTTGCTGGCAGTTCCGTCAATACCCGCCAGCCTTTAAGAGACATCATGCAGCCAGGCGTCTCGGCTTGCGGCCACACCATCCTGAACGCGCCCGATCTCGTCAGATCTCGGAAGCTAAACGGGGCAGGACCTGGTCAGTACTTGAATGTGAGACCTCCTGGAAATACCTGGTGCTGCAAGCTTTTACAACTCCTGGGTAACTTCATCGTAGCTCTTAATACTCTCTATCTGTCTGGAAGAGATATAATTGAAGTATTGTACATGTACCCAGCTACTGTCAACACCCTTTGCTGCACTGATATTTTTCCATCCATTTTTCTTTTTTTTTTTTTTGCTGGAAGTTCCGTCAATACCCGCCAACCTTTAAGAGACATCATGCAGCCAGGCCTCTCGGCTTGTGGCCAAACCGTCCTGAATGCGCCCGATCTCGTCAGATCTCGGAAGCTAAACGGGGCAGGGCCTGGTCAGTACTTGGATGGGAGACCTCCTAGAAATACCAGGTGCTGCAAGCTTTTTACGTCACCTGGGTAACTTCATCGTAGCTCTTAATACTCTCTTTCTGTCTGGAGGAGATATAATTCAAGTATTGTACACGTACCCGGCTACTTTCAACACCCTTTGCTGCACTGGTATTTCTCCCTCCATTTCTCTTTTTTTTTTTTGCTGGCAGTTCCGTCAATACCCGCCAGCCTTTAAGAGACATCATGCAGCCAGGATCTCGGCTTGCGGCCACACCATCCTGAACGCGCCCGATCTCGTCAGATCTCGGAAACTGAATGGGGCAGGGCCTGGTCAGTACTTGGATGGGAGACCTCCTGGAAATACCAGGTGCTGCAAGCTTTTTACGTCTGCTGGGTAAGTTTATCGTAGCTCTTAATACTCTCTTTCTGTCTGGAGGAGATAAAATTGAAGTATTGTACACGTACCCGGTTACTTTCAACACCCATTGCTGCACTGATATTTTTCCCTCCATTTTTCTTTTTCTTTATTATTATTTCTGGAAGTTCCGTCAATATCCGCCAGCCTTTAAGAGACATCATGCAACCAGGCCTCTCGGCTTGCGGACACACAGTCCTGAACGCGCCCGATCTCGGAAGATCTCGGAAACTAAACGGGACAGGACCTGGTCAGTACTTGGATGGGAGATCGTCTGGAAATACCAGGTGCTGCCAGCTTTTTACGTCTCCTGGGGAACTTCATCGTAGCTCTTAATACTCTCTTTCTGTCTGGAGAATATATAATTGAAGAATTGTACACGTACCCGGCTACTTTCAACACCCTTTGCTGCACTGGTATTTTTCCCTCTATTTTTCTTTTTTTTTTTTTTTTTTTTGCTGGAAGTTCCGTCAATACCCACCAGCCTTTAAGAGACATCATGCAGCCAGGCCTCTTGGCTTGCGGCCACATTGTCCTGAACGCGCCTGATCTCGTTAGATCTCGGAAGCTAAACGGGGCAGGGCCTGGTCAGTACTTGGATGGGAGACCTCCAGGAAATACCTGGTGCTGCAAGCTTCTTACGTCTCCTGGGAAACTTAATCGTAGCTCTTAATACTCTCTATCTGTCTGGAGGTGTTATAATTGAGGAATTGTACACGTACCCGGCTACTTTCATCAGCCTTTGCTGCACTGGTATTTTTCCCTCTATTTTTCTTTTTTTTTTTTGCTGGCAGTTCCGTCAATACCCGCCAGCCTTTAAGAGACATCATGCAGCCAGGCGTCTCGGCTTGCGGCCACACCATCCTGAACGCGCCCGATCTCGTCAGATCTCGGAAGCTAAACGGGGCAGGACCTGGTCAGTACTTGAATGTGAGACCTCCTGGAAATACCTGGTGCTGCAAGCTTTTACGTCTCCTGGGTAACTTCATCGTAGCTCTTAATACTCTCTTTCTGTCTGGAGGAGATATAATTCAAGTATTGTACACGTACCCGGCTACTTTCAACACCCTTTGCTGCACTGGTATTTCTCCCTCCATTTCTCTTTTTTTTATTGCTGGCAGTTCCGTCAATACCCGCCAGCCTTTAAGAGACATCATGCAGCCAGGCATCTCGGCTTGCGGCCACACCGTCCTGAACGCGTCCGATCTCGTAAGATCTCGGAAACTGAGTGGGGCAGGGCCTGGTCAGTACTTGGATGGGTGTCCTCCTGGAAATACCAGGTGCTGCAAGCTTTTTACGTCTCCTGGGTAACTTCATCGTAGCTCTTAATACTCTCTTTCAGTCTGGAGGAGATATAATTGAAGAATTGTACACGTACCTGGCTACTTTCAACACCCTTTGCTGCACTGATATTTTTACCACCATTTCTCTTTTTTTTTATTTGCTGGATGTTCCGTCAAAACCCGCCAACCATTAAGAGACATCATGCAGCCAGGCCTCTTGGCTTGCAGCCACACCGTCCTGAACGCCCCCGATCTCATCAGATCTTGGAATTTAAACGGGTCAGGGCCTGGTCAGTACTTGGATGGGTGACCTCCTAGAAATGCCAGGTGCTGCAAGCTTTTTACGTCTCCTGGGTAACTTCATCGTAGCTCTTAATACTCTCTTTCTGTCCGGAGGAGATATAATTGAAGAATTGTACACGTACCCGGCTACTTTCAAAACCCATTACTGCACTGATATTTTTCCCTCCATTTTTCTTTTTCTTTTTTTTTTTTTTTTTTTTTTTTGCTGGAAGTTCTGTCAATACCCGCCAGCCATTAAGAGACATCATGCAGCCAGGCCTCTCGGCTTGCGGCCACACCGTCCTGAACGCGCCCGATCTTGTCAGATCTCAGAATTTAAACGGGGCAGGGCCTGGTCAGTACTTTTATGGGTGACCTTCTGGAAATACGAGGTGCTGCAAACTTTTTACGTCTCCTGGGTAACTTCATCGTAGCTCTTAATTCTCTCTTTCTGTCTGGAGGAGATATAATTGAAGAGTTGTACACGTACCCGGCTACTTTCAACAGCCTTAGCTGCACTGATATTTTTCCCTCCATTTCTCTTTTTTTTTTTGCTGGCTGTTCCGTCAATACCCGCCAGCCTTTAAGAGACATCATGCCGCCAGGCATCTTGGCTTGCGGCCACACCGTCCTGAACGCGCCCGATCTCGTCAGATCTCGGAAGCCAAACGGGGCAGGGCCTGGTCAGTACTTGGATGGGTTTCCTCCTGGAAATACCAGGTGCTGCAAGCTTTTTACGTCTCCTGTGTAACTTCATCGTAGCTCTTAATACTCTCTTTCAATCTGGAGGAGATATAATTGAAGAATTGTACACGTACCCGGCTACTTTCAAAACCCATTACTGCACTGATATTTTTCCCTCCATTTTTCTTTTTCTTTTTTTTTTTTTTTTTTTTTTTGCTGGAAGTTCCGTCAATACCCGCCAGCCTTTAAGAGACATCATGCAGCCAGGCCTCTTGGCTTGCGGCCACATTGTCCTGAAAGCGCCCGATCTCGTCAGATCTCGGAAGCTAAACGGGGCAGGGCCTGATCAGTACTTGGATGGGAGACCTCCAGGAAATACCTGGTGCTGCAAGCTTTTAACGTCTCCTGGGTAACTTCATCGTAGCTCTTAATACTCTCTATCTGTCTGGAAGAGATATAATTGAAGTATTGTACACGTACCCAGCTACTTTCAACACCCTTTGCTGCACTGGTATTTCTCCCTCCATTTCTCTTTTTTTTTTTTGCTGGCAGTTCCGTCAATACCCGCCAGCCTTTAAGAGACATCATGCAGCCAGGATCTCGGCTTGCGGCCACACCATCCTGAACGCGCCCGATCTCGTCAGATCTCGGAAACTGAATGGGGCAGGGCCTGGTCAGTACTTGGATGGGAGACCTCCTGGAAATACCTGGTGCTGCAAGCTTTTACGTCTCCTGTGTAACTTTATCGTAGCTCTTAATTCTCTCTTTCTGTCTGGAGGAGATATAATTGAAGAATTGTACACGTACCCGGCTACTTTCAACACCCTTTGCTGCACTGATATTTTTCCCTCCCTTTTTCTATTTTTTTTTTTTTTTTTTTTTTGCTGGAAGTTCCGTCAATACTTGCCAGCCTTTAAGAGACATCATGCAGCCAGGCCTCTCGGCTTGCGGCCACACCGTCCTGAACGCGCCTGATCTCATCATATCTCGGAAGCTAAACGGGGCAGGGTCTGGTCAGTACTTGGTTGGGTGACCTCCTGGAAATACCAGGTGCTGCAAGCTTTTTACGTCTCCTGGGTAACTTCATCGTAGCTCTTAATACTCTCTTTCAGTCTGGAGGAGATATTATTGAAGAATTGTACACGTACCCGGCTACTTTCAACAGCCTTTGCTGCACTGATATTTTTCCCTCCATTTTTCTTTTTTTTTTTTGCTGGCAGTTCGTCAATATCCGCCAACCTTTAAGAGACGTCATGCAGCCAGGCCTCTCGGCTTGTGGCCACACCGTCCTGAATGCGCCCGATCTCGTAAGATCTCGGAAGCTAAACGGGTCAGGGCCTGGTCAGTACTTGGATGGCTGACCTCCTAGAAATACCAGGTGCTGCAAGCTTTTTACGTCTCCTGGGTAACTTCATCGTAGCTCTTAATACTCTCTTTCTGTCTGCAGGAGATATAATTGAAGAATTGTACACGTACCCGGCTACTTTCAACACCCTTTGCTGCACTGGTATTTCTCCCTCCATTTCTCTTTTTTTTTTTTGCTGGATGTTCCGTCAAAACCCGCCAACCATTAAGAGACATCATGCAGCCCGGCCTCTTGGCTTGCAGCCACACCGTCCTGAACGCCCCCGATCTCATCAGATCTTGGAATTTAAACGGGGCAGGGCCTGGTCAGTACTTGGATGGGTGACCTCCTGGAAATGCCAGGTGCTGCAAGCTTTTTACGTCTCCTGGGTAACTTCATCGTAGCTCTTAATACTCTCTTTCTGTCTGGAGGAGATATAATTGAAGAATTGTACACGTACCCGGCTACTTTCAAAACCCATTACTGCACTGATATTTTTCCCTCCATTTTTCTTTTTCTTTTTTTTTTTTTTTTTTTTTTTTTGCTGGAAGTTCCGTCAATACCCGCCAACCTTTAAGAGACATCATGCAGCCAGGCCTCTCGGCTTGTGGCCACACCGTCCTGAATGCGCCCGATCTCGTCAGATCTCGGAAGCTAAACGGGGCAGGGCCTGGTCAGTACTTGGATGGGAGACCTCCTAGAAATACCAGGTGCTGCAAGCTTTTTACGTCACCTGGGTAACTTCATCGTAGCTCTTAATACTCTCTTTCTGTCTGGAGGAGATATAATTCAAGTATTGTACACGTACCCGGCTACTTTCAACACCCTTTGCTGCACTGGTATTTCTCCCTCCATTTCTCTTTTTTTTTTTTGCTGGCAGTTCCGTCAATACCCGCCAGCCTTTAAGAGACATCATGCAGCCAGGATCTCGGCTTGCGGCCACACCATCCTGAACGCGCCCGATCTCGTCAGATCTCGGAAACTGAATGGGGCAGGGCCTGGTCAGTACTTGGATGGGAGACCTCCTGGAAATACCAGGTGCTGCAAGCTTTTTACGTCTGCTGGGTAAGTTTATCGTAGCTCTTAATACTCTCTTTCTGTCTGGAGGAGATAAAATTGAAGTATTGTACACGTACCCGGTTACTTTCAACACCCATTGCTGCACTGATATTTTTCCCTCCATTTTTCTTTTTCTTTATTATTATTTCTGGAAGTTCCGTCAATATCCGCCAGCCTTTAAGAGACATCATGCAACCAGGCCTCTCGGCTTGCGGACACACAGTCCTGAACGCGCCCGATCTCGGAAGATCTCGGAAACTAAACGGGACAGGACCTGGTCAGTACTTGGATGGGAGATCGTCTGGAAATACCAGGTGCTGCCAGCTTTTTACGTCTCCTGGGGAACTTCATCGTAGCTCTTAATACTCTCTTTCTGTCTGGAGAATATATAATTGAAGAATTGTACACGTACCCGGCTACTTTCAACACCCTTTGCTGCACTGGTATTTTTCCCTCTATTTTTCTTTTTTTTTTTTTTTTTTTGCTGGAAGTTCCGTCAATACCCACCAGCCTTTAAGAGACATCATGCAGCCAGGCCTCTTGGCTTGCGGCCACATTGTCCTGAACGCGCCTGATCTCGTTAGATCTCGGAAGCTAAACGGGGCAGGGCCTGGTCAGTACTTGGATGGGAGACCTCCAGGAAATACCTGGTGCTGCAAGCTTCTTACGTCTCCTGGGAAACTTAATCGTAGCTCTTAATACTCTCTATCTGTCTGGAGGTGTTATAATTGAGGAATTGTACACGTACCCGGCTACTTTCATCAGCCTTTGCTGCACTGGTATTTTTCCCTCTATTTTTCTTTTTTTTTTTTGCTGGCAGTTCCGTCAATACCCGCCAGCCTTTAAGAGACATCATGCAGCCAGGCGTCTCGGCTTGCGGCCACACCATCCTGAACGCGCCCGATCTCGTCAGATCTCGGAAGCTAAACGGGGCAGGACCTGGTCAGTACTTGAATGTGAGACCTCCTGGAAATACCTGGTGCTGCAAGCTTTTACGTCTCCTGGGTAACTTCATCGTAGCTCTTAATACTCTCTTTCTGTCTGGAGGAGATATAATTCAAGTATTGTACACGTACCCGGCTACTTTCAACACCCTTTGCTGCACTGGTATTTCTCCCTCCATTTCTCTTTTTTTTATTGCTGGCAGTTCCGTCAATACCCGCCAGCCTTTAAGAGACATCATGCAGCCAGGCATCTCGGCTTGCGGCCACACCGTCCTGAACGCGTCCGATCTCGTAAGATCTCGGAAACTGAGTGGGGCAGGGCCTGGTCAGTACTTGGATGGGTGTCCTCCTGGAAATACCAGGTGCTGCAAGCTTTTTACGTCTCCTGGGTAACTTCATCGTAGCTCTTAATACTCTCTTTCAGTCTGGAGGAGATATAATTGAAGAATTGTACACGTACCTGGCTACTTTCAACACCCTTTGCTGCACTGATATTTTTACCACCATTTCTCTTTTTTTTTATTTGCTGGATGTTCCGTCAAAACCCGCCAACCATTAAGAGACATCATGCAGCCAGGCCTCTTGGCTTGCAGCCACACCGTCCTGAACGCCCCCGATCTCATCAGATCTTGGAATTTAAACGGGTCAGGGCCTGGTCAGTACTTGGATGGGTGACCTCCTAGAAATGCCAGGTGCTGCAAGCTTTTTACGTCTCCTGGGTAACTTCATCGTAGCTCTTAATACTCTCTTTCTGTCCGGAGGAGATATAATTGAAGAATTGTACACGTACCCGGCTACTTTCAAAACCCATTACTGCACTGATATTTTTCCCTCCATTTTTCTTTTTCTTTTTTTTTTTTTTTTTTTTTTTTGCTGGAAGTTCTGTCAATACCCGCCAGCCATTAAGAGACATCATGCAGCCAGGCCTCTCGGCTTGCGGCCACACCGTCCTGAAAGCGCCCGATCTCGTCAGATCTCAGAATTTAAACGGGGCAGGGCCTGGTCAGTACTTTTATGGGTGACCTTCTGGAAATACGAGGTGCTGCAAACTTTTTACGTCTCCTGGGTAACTTCATCGTAGCTCTTAATTCTCTCTTTCTGTCTGGAGGAGATATAATTGAAGAGTTGTACACGTACCCGGCTACTTTCAACAGCCTTAGCTGCACTGATATTTTTCCCTCCATTTCTCTTTTTTTTTTTGCTGGCTGTTCCGTCAATACCCGCCAGCCTTTAAGAGACATCATGCCGCCAGGCATCTTGGCTTGCGGCCACACCGTCCTGAACGCGCCCGATCTCGTCAGATCTCGGAAGCCAAACGGGGCAGGGCCTGGTCAGTACTTGGATGGGTTTCCTCCTGGAAATACCAGGTGCTGCAAGCTTTTTACGTCTCCTGTGTAACTTCATCGTAGCTCTTAATACTCTCTTTCAATCTGGAGGAGATATAATTGAAGAATTGTACACGTACCCGGCTACTTTCAAAACCCATTACTGCACTGATATTTTTCCCTCCATTTTTCTTTTTCTTTTTTTTTTTTTTTTTTTTTTTGCTGGAAGTTCCGTCAATACCCGCCAGCCTTTAAGAGACATCATGCAGCCAGGCCTCTTGGCTTGCGGCCACATTGTCCTGAAAGCGCCCGATCTCGTCAGATCTCGGAAGCTAAACGGGGCAGGGCCTGATCAGTACTTGGATGGGAGACCTCCAGGAAATACCTGGTGCTGCAAGCTTTTAACGTCTCCTGGGTAACTTCATCGTAGCTCTTAATACTCTCTATCTGTCTGGAAGAGATATAATTGAAGTATTGTACACGTACCCAGCTACTTTCAACACCCTTTGCTGCACTGGTATTTCTCCCTCCATTTCTCTTTTTTTTTTTTGCTGGCAGTTCCGTCAATACCCGCCAGCCTTTAAGAGACATCATGCAGCCAGGATCTCGGCTTGCGGCCACACCATCCTGAACGCGCCCGATCTCGTCAGATCTCGGAAACTGAATGGGGCAGGGCCTGGTCAGTACTTGGATGGGAGACCTCCTGGAAATACCTGGTGCTGCAAGCTTTTACGTCTCCTGTGTAACTTTATCGTAGCTCTTAATTCTCTCTTTCTGTCTGGAGGAGATATAATTGAAGAATTGTACACGTACCCGGCTACTTTCAACACCCTTTGCTGCACTGATATTTTTCCCTCCCTTTTTCTATTTTTTTTTTTTTTTTTTTTTTGCTGGAAGTTCCGTCAATACTTGCCAGCCTTTAAGAGACATCATGCAGCCAGGCCTCTCGGCTTGCGGCCACACCGTCCTGAACGCGCCTGATCTCATCATATCTCGGAAGCTAAACGGGGCAGGGTCTGGTCAGTACTTGGTTGGGTGACCTCCTGGAAATACCAGGTGCTGCAAGCTTTTTACGTCTCCTGGGTAACTTCATCGTAGCTCTTAATACTCTCTTTCAGTCTGGAGGAGATATTATTGAAGAATTGTACACGTACCCGGCTACTTTCAACAGCCTTTGCTGCACTGATATTTTTCCCTCCATTTTTCTTTTTTTTTTTTGCTGGCAGTTCGTCAATATCCGCCAACCTTTAAGAGACGTCATGCAGCCAGGCCTCTCGGCTTGTGGCCACACCGTCCTGAATGCGCCCGATCTCGTAAGATCTCGGAAGCTAAACGGGTCAGGGCCTGGTCAGTACTTGGATGGCTGACCTCCTAGAAATACCAGGTGCTGCAAGCTTTTTACGTCTCCTGGGTAACTTCATCGTAGCTCTTAATACTCTCTTTCTGTCTGCAGGAGATATAATTGAAGAATTGTACACGTACCCGGCTACTTTCAACACCCTTTGCTGCACTGGTATTTCTCCCTCCATTTCTCTTTTTTTTTTTTGCTGGATGTTCCGTCAAAACCCGCCAACCATTAAGAGACATCATGCAGCCCGGCCTCTTGGCTTGCAGCCACACCGTCCTGAACGCCCCCGATCTCATCAGATCTTGGAATTTAAACGGGGCAGGGCCTGGTCAGTACTTGGATGGGTGACCTCCTGGAAATGCCAGGTGCTGCAAGCTTTTTACGTCTCCTGGGTAACTTCATCGTAGCTCTTAATACTCTCTTTCTGTCTGGAGGAGATATAATTGAAGAATTGTACACGTACCCGGCTACTTTCAAAACCCATTACTGCACTGATATTTTTCCCTCCATTTTTCTTTTTCTTTTTTTTTTTTTTTTTTTTTTTTGCTGGAAGTTCCGTCAATACCCGCCAGCCATTAAGAGACATCATGCAGCCAGGCCTCTCGGCTTGCGGCCACACCATCCTGAATGCGCACGATCTCGTCAGATCTCGGAAGCTAAATGGGGCAGGGCCTGGTCAGTACTTCGATGGGTGACCTCCTGGAAATACCAGGTGCTGCAAGATTTTTACGTCTCCTGGGAAACTTCATCGTAGCTCTTTATACTCTCTTTCTGTCTGGAGGAGATATAATTGAAGAATTGTACACGTACCCGGCTACTTTCAAAACCCTTTGCTGCACTGATTTGTTTCTCTCCATTTTTCTTTTTTCTTATTTTTTTTGCTGGAAGTTCCATCAATACCCGCCAGCCTTTAAGAGACATCATGCAGCCAGGCCTCTTTGTTTGCGGCCACACCGTCCTGAACGTGCCCGATTTCGTCAGATCTCGGAAGCTGAACGGGGCAGGGCCTGATCAGTACTTGGATGGGAGACCTCCTGGAAATACCAGGTGCTGCAAGCTTCTTACGTCTCCTGGGTAACTTCATCATAGCTCTTAATACTCTCTTTCTGTCTGGAGGAGATATAATTGAAGAATTGTACACGTACCCGGCTACTTTCAACTCCCTTCGCTGCACTGAAATTTTTCACTCCATTTTTCTTATTTCTTTTTTTTTTGCTGGCAGTTCCGTCAATACCCGCCAGCCTTTAAGAGACATCATGCAGCCAGGCCTTTTGGTTTGTGGCCACACCATCCTGAATGCGCACGATCTCGTCAGATCTCGGAAGCTAAACGGGGCAGGGCCTGGTCAGTACTTAGATGGGAGACCTCCTGGAGATACCAGGTGCTGCAAGCTTTTTACATCACTTGGGTAACTTCATCGTAGCTCTTAATACTCGCTTTCTGTCTGGAGGAGATATAATTGAAGTATTGTACACGTACCCAGCTACATTTAACACCCTTTGCTGCACTGATATTTTTCCCTCCATTTTTCTTATTTCTTTTTTTTTTGCTGGAACTTCCGTCAATACCCGCCAGCCTTTAAGAGACTTCATACATCCAGGCCTCTTGGCTTGCGGCCACACCGTCCTGAACGCGCCCGATCTCGTCAGATCTCGGAAGCTGAACGGGGCAGGGCCTGGTCAGTATTTGGATGGGTGACCTCCTGGAAATACCAGGTGCTGCAAGCTTTTTTCGTCACTTGGGTAACTTCATCGTAGCTCTTAATACTCTCTTTCTGTCTGGAGGAGATATAATTGAAGTATTGTACACGTACCCGGCTACTTTCAAAACCCATTACTGCACTGATATTTTTCCCTCCATTTTTCTTTTTCTTTTTTTTTTTTTTTTGTTTTTTGCTGGAAGTTCCGTCAATACCCGCCAGCCATTAAGAGACATCATGCAGCCAGGCATCTTGGCTTGCGGCCACACCATCCTGAACGCGCCCGATCTCGTCAGATCTCGGAAGCTAAACGGGGCAGGGCCTGGTCAGTACTTGGATGGGAGACCTCCAAGAAATACCAGGTGCTGCAAGCTTTTTTCGTCACTTGGGTAACTTCATCGTAGCTCTTAATACTCTCTTTCTGTCTGGAGGAGATATAATTGAAGAATTGTACACGTACTAGGCTACTTTCAACACCCTTTGCTGCACTGATATTTTTCCCTCCATTTTTCTTTTTATTTTATTTTTTTGCTGGAAGTTCCGTCAATATCCGCCAGCCTTTAAGAGACATCATGAAGCCAGGCCTCTCGGCTTGCGGCCACACCGTCCTGAATGCGCCCGATCTCGTCAGATCTCGGAAGCTAAACGGGGCAGGGCCTGGTCAGTACTTGGATGGGAGACCTCCTAGAAATACCAGGTGCTGCAAGCTTTTTACGTCTCCTGGGTAACTTCATCGTAGCTCTTAATACTCTCTTTCTGTCTCCAGGAGATATAATTGAAGAATTGTACACGTACCCGGCTACTTTCAACACCCTTTGCTGCACTGGTATATTTCCCTCTATTTTTCTTTTTTTTTTTTGCTGGCAGTTCCGTCAATACCCGCCAGCCTTTAAGAAACATCATGCAGCCAGACATCTCGGCTTGCGGCCACACCGTCCTGAACGCCCCCGATCTCATCAGATCTTGGAATTTAAACGGGGCAGGGCCTGGTCTGTACTTGGATGGGTGACCTCCTAGAAATGCCAGGTGCTGCAAGCTTTTTACGTCTCCTGGGTAACTTCATCGTAGCTCTTAATACTCTCTTTCTGTTCGGAGGAGATATAATTGAAGAATTGTACACGTACCCGGCTACTTTCAAAACCCATTACTGCACTGATATTTTTCCCTCCATTTTTCTTTTTCTTTTTTTTTTTTTTTTTTTTTTTTGCTGGAAGTTCCGTCAACACCCGCCAGCCATTAAGAGACATCATGAAGCCAGGCCTCTCGGCTTGCGGCCACACCGTCCTGAACGCGCCCGATCTCGTCAGATCTCGGAAGCTAAACGGGGCAGGACCTGGTCAGTACTTGAATGTGAGACCTCCTGGAAATACCTGGTGCTGCAAGCTTTTTACGTCTCCTGGGTAACTTCATCGTAGCTCTTAATACTCTCTTTCTGTCTCCAGGAGATATAATTGAAGAATTGTACACGTACCCGGCTACTTTCAACACCCTTTGCTGCACTGGTATATTTCCCTCTATTTTTCTTTTTTTTTTTTGCTGGAAGTTCCATCAATACCCGCCAGCCTTTAAGACACATCATGCCGCCAGGCCTCTTGTCTTGCAGCCACACCGTCCTGAACGCCCCCGATCTCATCAGATCTTGGAATTTAAACGGGGCAGGGCCTGGTCAGTACTTGGATGGGTGACCTCCTAGAAATGCCAGGTGCTGCAAGCTTTTTACGTCTCCTGGGTAACTTCATCGTAGCTCTTAATACTCTCTTTCTGTTCGGAGGAGATATAATTGAAGAATTGTACACGTACCCGGCTACTTTCAACACCCTTTGCTGCACTGGTATATTTCCCTCTATTTTTCTTTTTTTTTTTTGCTGGAAGTTCCATCAATACCCGCCAGCCTTTAAGACACATCATGCCGCCAGGCCTCTCGGCTTGCGGCCACACCGTCCTGAACGCGCCCGATCTCGTCAGATCTCAGAATTTAAACGGGGCAGGGCCTGGTCAGTACTTTTATGGGTGACCTTCTGGAAATACGAGGTGCTGCAAACTTTTTACGTCTCCTGGGTAACTTCATCGTAGCTCTTAATTCTCTCTTTCTGTCTGGAGGAGATATAATTGAAGAGTTGTACACGTACCCGGCTACTTTCAACAGCCTTAGCTGCACTGATATTTTTCCCTCCATTTCTCTTTTTTTTTTTGCTGGCTGTTCCGTCAATACCCGCCAGCCTTTAAGAGACATCATGCCGCCAGGCATCTTGGCTTGCGGCCACACCGTCCTGAACGCGCCCGATCTCGTCAGATCTCGGAAGCCAAACGGGGCAGGGCCTGGTCAGTACTTGGATGGGTTTCCTCCTGGAAATACCAGGTGCTGCAAGCTTTTTACGTCTCCTGTGTAACTTCATCGTAGCTCTTAATACTCTCTTTCAATCTGGAGGAGATATAATTGAAGAATTGTACACGTACCTCGCTACTTTCAACACCCTTTGCTACACTGATATTTTTACCACCATTTCACTTTTTTTTTTTTTTGCTGGCAGTTCCGTCAATACCCGCCAGCCTTTAAGAGACATCATGCAGCCAGGCGTCTCGGCTTGCGGCCACACCATCCTGAACGCGCCCGATCTCGACAGATCTCGGAAGCTAAACGGGGCAGGACCTGGTCAGTACTTGAATGTGAGACCTCCTGGAAATACCTGGTGCTGCAAGCTTTTACAACTCCTGGGTAACTTCATCGTAGCTCTTAATACTCTCTATCTGTCTGGAAGAGATATAATTGAAGTATTGTACATGTACCCAGCTACTGTCAACACCCTTTGCTGCACTGATATTTTTCCATCCATTTTTCTTTTTTTTTTTTTTTTGCTGGAAGTTCCGTCAATACCCGCCAACCTTTAAGAGACATCATGCAGCCAGGCCTCTCGGCTTGTGGCCACACCGTCCTGAATGCGCCCGATCTCGTCAGATCTCGGAAGCTAAACGGGGCAGGGCCTGGTCAGTACTTGGATGGGAGACCTCCTAGAAATACCAGGTGCTGCAAGCTTTTTACGTCACCTGGGTAACTTCATCGTAGCTCTTAATACTCTCTTTCTGTCTGGAGGAGATATAATTCAAGTATTGTACACGTACCCGGCTACTTTCAACACCCTTTGCTGCACTGGTATTTCTCCCTCCATTTCTCTTTTTTTTTTTTGCTGGAAGTTCCGTCAATAACCGCCAGCCTTTAAGAGACATCATGCAGCCAGGATCTCGGCTTGCGGCCACACCATCCTGAACGCGCCCGATCTCGTCAGATCTCGGAAACTGAATGGGGCAGGGCCTGGTCAGTACTTGGATGGGAGACCTCCTGGAAATACCAGGTGCTGCAAGCTTTTTACGTCTGCTGGGTAAGTTTATCGTAGCTCTTAATACTCTCTTTCTGTCTGGAGGAGATATAATTGAAGTATTGTACACGTACCCGGTTACTTTCCACACCCATTGCTGCACTGATATTTTCCCCTCCATTTTTCTTTTTCTTTATTATTATTTCTGGAAGTTCCGTCAATATCCGCCAGCCTTTAAGAGACATCATGCAGCCAGGCCTCTTGGCATGCGGACACATTGTCCTGAACGCGCCCGAACTCATCAGATCTCGGAAGCTAAACGGGGCAGGGCCTGGTCAGTACTTGAATGTGAGAACTCCTAGAAATACCAGGTCCTGCAAGCTTTTTACGTCTCCTGGGTAACTTCATCGTAGCTCTTAATACTCTCTATCTGTCTGGAGGAGATATAATTGAAGAATTGTATACGTACCCGGCTACTTTCAACACCCTTTCCTGCACTGATATTTTTCCATCCATTTTTTTATTTTTATTTTTATTTTATTTTTCTGCTGGAAGTTCCGTCAATACCCGCCAACCTTTAAGAGACATCATGCAGCCAGGCGTCTTGGCTTGTGGCCACACCGTCCTGAATGCGCCCGATCTCGTCAGATCTCGGAAGCTAAACGGGGCAGGGCCTGATCAGTACTTGGATGGGAGACCTCCTGGAAATACCAGGAGCTGCAAGCTTATTACGTCACTTGGGTAACTTCATCGTAGCTCTTAATACTCTCTTTCTGTCTGGAGGAGATATAATTGAAGTATTGTACACGTACCCGGCTACTTTCAACACCCTTTGCTGCACTGAAATTTTTCCATCCATTTTTCTTATTTCTTTTTTTTTGCTGGCAGTTCCGTCAATACCCGCCAGCCTTTAAGAGACATCATGCAGCCAGGCCTCTTGGTTTGCGGCCACACCGTCCTGAATGCGCCCGATCTCGTCAGATCTCGGAAGCTAAACGGGGCAGGGCCTGGTCAGTACTCAGATGGGAGACCTCCTGGAAATACCTGGTGCTGCAAGCTTTTTACATCACTGGGGTAACTTCATCGTAGCTCTTAATACTCTCTTACAGTCTGGAGGAGATATAATTGAAGAATTGTACACGTACCCGGCTACTTTCAACACCCTTTGCTGCACTGATATATTTCCCTCCATTTTTCTTTTTTCTTTTCTTTTTTGCTGGAAGTTCCGTCAATACCCTCCAGCCTTTAAGAGACTTCATGCAGCCAGGCCTCTTGGCTTGCGGCCACACCGTCCTGAACGCGCCCGATCTCGTCAGACCTTGGAAGCTGAACGGGGCAGGGCCTGGTCAGTACTTGGATGGGTGACCTCCTGGAAATACCAGGTGCTGCAAGCTTTTTTCGTCACTTGGGTAACTTCATCGTAGCTCTTAATACTCTCTTTCAGTCTGGAGGAGATATAATTGAAGTATTGTTCACATACCCGGCTAATTTCAACACCCTTTGCTGCACTGATATTTTTCACTCCATTTTTCTTTTTTCTTTTTTTTTTTGCTGGAAGTTCCGTCAATACCCGCCAGCCTTTAAGAGACATCATGCAGCCAGGCCTCTTGGTTTGCGGCCACACCGTCCTGAACGCTCCCGATCTCGTCAGATCTCGGAAGCTAAACGGGGCAGGGCCTGGTCAGTACTTAGATGGGAGACCTCCTGGAAATACCTGGTGCTGCAAGCTTTTTACATCACTTGGGTAACTTCATCGTAGCTCTTAATACTCTCTTTCTGTCTGGAGGAGATATAATTGAAGAATTGTACACGTACCCGGCTACTTTCAACAACCTCTCCTGCACTGATATTTTTCCCTCCATTTTTCTATTTTTTTTTTTTTTTTTTTGCTGGAAATTCCGTCAATACCCGCCAGCCGTTAAGAGACATCAGGCAGCCAGGAATCTCGGCTTGCGGCCACACCGTCCTGAACGCGCCCGATCTGGTCAGATCTCGGAAGCTAAACGGGGCAGGACCTGGTCAGTACTTGAATGTGAGACCTCCTGGAAATACCTGGTGCTGCAAGCTTTTACGTCTCCTGGGTAACTTTATCGTAGCTCTTAATACTCTCTTTCTGTCTGGAGGAGATATAATTGAAGTATTGTACACGTACCCAGCTACTGTCAACACCCTTTGCTGCACTGATATTTTTCCATCCATCTTTTTATTTTTATTTTTATTTTATTTTTCTGCTGGAAGTTCCGTCAATACCCGCCAACCTTTAAGAGACATCATGCAGCCAGGCGTCTTGGCTTGTGGCCACACCGTCCTGAATGCACCCGATCTCGTCAGATCTCGGAAGCTAAACGGGGCAGGGCCTGGTCAGTACTTAGATGGGAGACCTCCTGGAAATACCAGGTGCTGCAAGCCTTTTACATCACTTGGGTAACTTCATCGTAGCTCTTAATACTCTCTTACAGTCTGGAGGAGATATAATTGAAGAATTGTACACGTACCCGGCTACTTTCAACACCCTTTGCTGCACTGATATATTTCCCTCCATTTTTCTTTTTTCTTTTATTTTTTGCTGGAAGTTCCGTCAATACCCTCCAGCCTTTAAGAGACTTCATGCAGCCAGGCCTCTTGGCTTGCGGCCACACCGTCCTGAACGCGCCCGATCTCGTCAGATCTCGGAAGCTGAACGGGGCAGGGCCTGGTCAGTACTTGGATGGGTGACCTCCTGGAAATACCAGGTGCTGCAAGCTTTTTTCGTCACTTGGGTAACTTCATCGTAGCTCTTAATACTCTCTTTCAGTCTGGAGGAGATATAATTGAAGTATTGTTCACATACCCGGCTACTTTCAACACCCTTTGCTGCACTGATATTTTTCACTCCATTTTTCTTTTTTCTTTTTTTTTTTGCTGGAAGTTCCATCAATACCCGCCAGCCTTTAAGAGACATCATGCAGCCAGGCCTCTTGGTTTGCGGCCACACCGTCCTGAACGCGCCCCATCTCGTCAGATCTCGGAAGCTAAACGGGGCAGGGCCTGGTCAGTACTTGGATGGGAGACCTCCTGGAAATACCAGGTGCTGCAAGCTTTTTTCGTCTGCTGGGTAACTTTATCTTAGCTCTTAATACACTCTTTCTGTCTGGAGGAGATATAATTGAAGTATTGTACACGTACTCGGCTACTTTTAACACCCTTTGCTGCACTGATATTTTTCCCTCCATTTTTCTTTTTCTTTTTTCTTTTTTCTGGAAGTTCCGTCAATATCCGCCAGCCTTTAAGAGACATCATGCAGCAAGGCCTCTTGGCTTGCGGCCACACCGTCCTGAACGCGCCCCATCTCGTCAGCTCTCGGAAGCTAAACTGGGCAGGGCCTGGTCATTACTTGAATGTGAGACCTTCTGGAAATTCCAGGCGCTGCAAGCTTTTTTCGTCACCTGGGGAACTTCGTCGTAGCTTTTAATACTCTCTTTCTGTCTGGAGGAGATTTAATTGAAGAATTGTACACGTACCCGGCTACTGTCAACACCCTTTGCTGCACTGATTTTTTTCCCTCCGTTTTTCTTTTTTTCTTTTTTTTTTTTTATTTGCTGGCAGTTCCGTCAATACCCGCCAGCCTTTAAGAGACATCATGCAGCCAGGCCTCTTGGTTTGCGGCCACACCGTCCTGAACGCGCCCAATCTCATCAGATCTCGGAAGCTAAACGGGGCAGTGTCTATTCTGTACCTGGATGGGAGACCTCCTGGAAATACCAGGTGCTGCAAGCTTCTTACGTCTCCTGGGTAACTTCATCATAGCTCTTAATACTCTCTTTCTGTCTGGAGGAGATATAATTGAAGAATTGTACACGTACCCGGCTACTTTCAACTCCCTTTGCTGCACTGATATTTTTCCCTCCATTTTTCTTTTTTCTTCTTTATTTTGCTGGAAGTTCCGTCAATATCCTCCAGCCTTTAAGAGACATCATGCAGCCAGGCATCTCGGCTTGTGGCCACACCATCCTGAATGCGCACGATCTCGTCAGATCTCGGAAGCTAAACGGGGCAGGGCCTGGTCAGTACTTAGATGGGAGACCTCCTGGAGATACCAGGTGCTGCAAGCTTTTTACATCACTTGGGTAACTTCATCGTAGCTCTTAATACTCACTTTCTGTCTGGAGGAGATATAATTGAAGTATTGTACACGTACCCAGCTACATTTAACACCCTTTGCTGCACTGATATTTTTCCCTCCATTTTTCTTATTTCTTTTTTTTTTGCTGGAACTTCCGTCAATACCCGCCAGCCTTTAAGAGACATCATGCAGCCAGGCATCTTGGCTTGCGGCCACACCGTCCTGAACGTGCCCGGTCTCGTCAGACCTTGGAAACTAAACGGGCCAGGGCCTGGTTAGTACTTGGATGGGTGACCTCCAGGAAATACCAGGTGATGCAAGCTTTTTACGTCTCCTGGGTATCTTCATCGTAGCTCTTAATACTCTTTATCTGTCTGGAGGAGATATAATTGAAGTATTGTACACTTTGTCTTAGGGACAGTCTGGCTAGCAGTGACTGAGTGGTTGACAGACGACAAGCAACGGAATGTACGTGCTCTGTGATGTCATAGCAGTCAGCTGAGAGAGGCTCGTGATGTCATCGCTGAGCTGTCTGTCTGTCTGTCTGTCTCTCTCTCTCTCTTTCTCTCTCTCTCTCTCTCTCTCTCTTCCTCTCAATTCAATTCATTTGTATTGTCAAAGCAATTGGACATACATACATATGTATATATATATATATATATACATACATACATACATCCATACATGCTAGAAAGTCATTACTATGTTATCTTAAAGGCTAACTAAGCAGAACATATATCATTATAGAACAGAGTTCATAGGTCAACACATGGTTTTAGGGAACAGGCACGTAGGTCATACCGTTTGACAATGTCTCCAAGGTTCTCATCGTAAATAACAAACAGAAATCAAACTATCTTCTGGGCTGACCTTCTAGCTTGACCGTATCTTTCTTAAGTATACAAGAGAGAAAAACAGGTGTAAGAAAATAATTTCTAATTTTCCTTCTACACATATATACATACATACATACATATGTAGCGTTATGTTGGGTGTATTTGGATAAGAGCATTTGGGCTCTGAGCTGAAGCACTGATCTAAAGAAGACCTCTCCCCCCCCAAAGTTATCAGATTTCCTTAGCTCATCAGCTTGGAACTGGTTTGCATCAAAGTGACAGTTTTGGGGAGGATGGCACCGAGAAGAGGCCAAATAGTTTGGAATTCTGCTATGAGATGTCTGGAGAAAGGGGCCTGTAGGTGATAAAAACTCTTTGAAGTGGATGAGAGCCGAAATCCCGACATAGAGCTACGAACCCAGGCCAACCGGCGTTTCCAAAAGATGGCATGGATTGACATCAGTCATAAATAAAGCGAAATCCAATCTCAAGAACTCAGGGACCAATCACCTACTGATCTGACAGACTATAAGGAACAGCGGACAGTCTTTCTCTCTCTCTCTCTCTCACCTGAACCAGAAACTCGCTGCCACAGCTCAACCTGTAGCTCTGTTGCCAGAACCGGAATCAGAAACCAACCAAGTCTTTGCCGGCAACAGAAGAGTTAAACTATGAGAAGGAGATTGAGCGAAGAATTATTTTAAAGGACTTTATTAAATAAATAACTTCACAGACCCACCTGATCAGTGGAGTTTTACAGCTGGACAATTGACTAAGTCGACTGAATACGAAAGTGTCAGTCACTTAAATAGCTATTTGAGTCTTAAGAAACTTGACCCTTGGAACAAACAGGGCCCTGCTTTCCTCAAAGACTTCGTCTTCAAGTAACTACGGTGGAACCATGCTTACAAAGAAGATTTTGTGCACAACCTTGGAGCCTTCAAACCAATGGAAAATCTGTTTGGAAACGACTCTACATTCCCGAAACCCCAACTTCCAGGTGCATCGACTGAGTGGAAGTTCTTGGACAAAGCCGAACCGGACTGCCTTTGTTCCAAACCACACGGACCTCGTGCCGTGTGCTGTTATCTGAGCCCGAAGCCAGAGAGGCCTCTCTGCGACGAAGTTCACATAAGTTTAACAGTTTGGAGTTTGTGATTCATGACATTTGAGAAATCAATTAGAAATGTTAATCTGTGATTCATAACTCTAGAATGTGTAATATCATTTAGTTTTCTTAAATATAAATGTGAGTTGCATTAAACTGTTTTGTTGATAATTTTAGAAATAAAATCTGTCAACGCCGAGAAATATCTTCTCATTCCTGTTTAACTGTTTAGTCTGAAATTGACACAAGTTAATAGACATTAGATTATTGGTGGCCCTGCCTATCCTTAATCATTGAATAATAATCAGTTAAGGGAAATTGTGGTAACAAATAGGATCTTTCTCGGCACCTAAACGTAAATGAGACTGATATATATATAACGAGAAGTTACCTGACATAAATACTAACCTGCGTAGTTATTTAATGTCTGACTAATAATACTAACGAGAGACTCACCTTCGTCTTACTAACCGGTATTGTAGTCAATGTGTTTATAACCTTTTTTGTTTAACGATTTGTTAAACGGAATGTACGTGCTCTGTGATGTCATAGCAGTAAGCTGAGAGAGGCTCGTCATGTCATCGCTGAGCTGGCTGGCTGGCTCTCTGTGTGTGTGTGTGTGTGTGTGTGTGTGTCTCTCTGTCTGTCTGTCTGTCTGTCTCTCTCTCTCTCTCTCTTACTCTCTCTCTCTCCCTCTCAATTCAATTCATTTGTATTGTCAAAGCAATTGGACATGCATACATACATACATACATATATATGGAAAATAAACAATATGTGTACATCTCTTTCTGCATTAGTGGTGCCCTCACAGATGTGCAAGTTACATGACAGACAGACAGACAGACACACACACACTTTCACACACAGACAGACAGACACAGACACACACAGAAACACACACACATACTTTGACAGACAGACAGACAGACACACGCATATTATGGGTCTTTGTTGGGTAGTGAAATGGGTAGCATCAGTCGCAGTGTGGGTAATGTCAGGGAGCCAATCATAGTCCCCGTTCATATCGTGGCGCAAAGCATTCTGGGAAAAGCAACTAAACACGTTTAGTCATGTATTTGTCCATAGTTTACACATGAGATGAAAGAGACAGTATGACGTATTGAGCACCTGGGATTCCTCATGTGTATGTGAGGGGCAGAGGAACCGGATCCCAAGTGTGCGTCCCAGGTGCTATAGGTTTCAAAGCATGCAGGGGAATAGGCACCCCACCCTGACACGTATATAAGACTGGATAGGGAGATATAAATAGCAATGGGGAGACTCTTGTACTTGGTGTGGCTCTATCCATATAGTGGGGCCAGCAGGTGCAGCAATAGAAGCTCAGCCTGGGGAGACTGGATTTAGCATTTCCTCTCCATTTTGATAACTATCCATAATCATTTCTGCAAAATACTTCTATGATACCTATGTATGTTTTTTACTTGTACTATATTATACTATCAAGTATCAGTGTACACATACAATGTGACCTGTTACATTAATACAGAGGCCACGGAAGGCCAGATCACTAATAGCCACTGTCCCCTGATATTACACTTTTTTACAATCACTTTGGCACTCATTTCAGAACCTTGATGTCATTTTTCAAAACTCTAGACACTAAACTCACACCCGATGATCAAAATGCACATTTTTCAAAACTCTAACACTTTTTTACAATTGCTTGGATACAATACACATCAACCTCAGATCATTTGTTCATTGAACTAAAATGACACAACTTAACATCAAAGTATTACCATTTCAAAATGCAATTCACACATTACATCTGAGATCACTGTCTATTCATTTCATTACAAAGATCTAACTATCAATTGATACAGCTGCTCAAAATGATAAGTGACTGTTGCATTACTCTTAATGCATAATTTTATGGAAACTGACAAACAATATTCCATGTTTCGATCATGAAAGTTTCAGGATAATGAGATCCATTGACATCAATAAACGAGGAGCATGAACCAGTTGGACTACATTATCTATGGATGTAATATTTCATCATCATTCATCATCATGTAGCACTTTTCCACACCATGTTTGCAGTGTGGAAGGAAAGTTAGAAATTCTTTCTCTAATACCTGTTTTTCTCTCTTGTATACTTAAGAAAGATAAGGTCAAGCTAGAAGGTCAGGCCAGAAGGTAGTTTGATTTCTGTTTGTTATTTACGATGAGAATCTTGGAGACAATGTCAAACAGTATGATTGAAGTGCCTGCTCCCTAATCCATGTGTTGATCTATGAACTCTGTCCTATAATGATATAAATTCTGCTTAGCTAACTTTTAAGATAACATAGTAATGACTTTCTGATTATAACCAGCTCTTTGATTTTTGTGTATAAAAGCTCTGACTGTTAAAATGAAGGCAGAGCGACTTTGGGATCTACTTGAGTCACTGTTCCTCTCCACGCTGCGTGTATTAAAGGCATTGCAACTAACGCTCCAACCTGGTTGAAGATGATTGTTCTTCCACATCAGATTTGACATTACTGTATGTATGCAGGCCCTTGTAATTGCTTTTCCAATACTGCCAACTGGTTATTGATGATTGATTTCACATTGTGGTACGAGTATCGAGTGAATTGAGTGCTATCCACCCCAGCAACACAGTGATAACATGGAGCCGGCAAGTCATCCAGGTCACAATAGAGGTCAAGCAGTGGGAGGAGGAAGACGTGGTGGTCAAAGGAATGGAAGGGGACATGCACCCCTTCTGAGAGGTGGTCGTGGGCCTCGTCATAGAGGAGGGCTTAGGCCTCACCAGAGAGGCAGCCATGGGCCTCATTTGAGAGGTGTTGGGGGAACGTGGTAGAGGACAAGGCCACGGACCAGACAGCGGCAGCAACAGCAAATAGTGTCCAGTGAAATCCGAGAAATAGTTGTAGAGCATGTTGTAAATCATGGCATGACCATGACTGAGGCAGCTACAATGATTCAATCAAACCTCAGAATCAACTCAGGATCAACTGTGGCCTCAATCATCAGAAATTTCCGTACTGAGAAGCGGCAAGTCTTCAGCATGCACTAAACAGTAGGCTACTCTCAATTGTCAAATGACTGTATACTGCATACCAATGTGTAGCACAGAGTATAGTGTGCCTTTTGAAAGAAATGCAGACAGAGTGAAGCAGCTGATGACTGAGTATGTTCAGGTATGTTCAGTTTCAAGATGCCTCTTGTGAAAAATGGTTGTGAGAACCTGAACCTGAACACAGGGCTGATGGAAATTCAGAAGTACAGTAATCAATCCTTTGTTTTACACTAAGCCAGGTGAGGAACACTGCAGTTGACATTTTACTGTAGTTTTGTTCTTTTTTGTAGCTAATTATTGTTGCATGGATTCAAAGAAACCTATGGTGTGATTTGATTGTATTGCATCAATACATTTCAGATTTTGTTCAATGATTCCACTGTGTCTGTAGTATTCTCTCTACTAGTCCTTTTACAGTGATGTATTTATGTGTAGTACCATAATGAAACATGTATCACATATTTTGTACTACAATATTTAATGATTGTACGAACAACTACACAGTGAAACTATCGGTATCTTCTGTGTGGGTGATCTAAATAAATGTTACTATGGTATTTCATGATAAATGAATTATTTGAACCAACAAGTCTGCAAGTGCAAGGTTTCTTTAAAGATATGAATGCACAATGCAATGTTTTGAACATTGGACAGCCTGTGTTACAAGTGATGACCGTTTTGAGTTTTGTGTCTAGAGTTTTGAAAAATGACATCAAGGTTCTGAAATTAGTGACAAAGTGATTGTAAAAAACTGTATATTCATCCTATTTAATGTGCTCTTTTAAAATGTACTTTTCTTTTTTATGTTGCCATTTCTGTTCTACCAATGTTTCAGTTGTTAGCCAAAGATTGACAGAGTACATCTCATACACACAGGCCAGACAGCAAGGATTTCTTTTTGAAATTCAATTACAAATGCTGCATGAACTCATCAATACGATTAGAGCTCCTGAAAGCAATATAACTAACTCACTCTACAGCATCTCATTAGCAGTGAAAAGAAACCAAGAAAGTTGGGACAGTCGACTGTTTACCACTATGTAACATCACCTTTTCTTTTAATAACACTTATTAAGCACTTGGGCACTGAAGACACCACTTGGTTAAGTTTAGCAAGTGGGATTTCCCCCCATTCATCCATTATGCATTTCCTCAGCTGCGCAACTGCACAGGGCCTTCGTTGTCTTAATTTGCACTTCATAGTGCGCCACACATTCTCAATTCGGAGACAGGTCAGGACTGCAGGCAGGCCATGCTAGCACCCGCACTCTCTGCCTACGCAACCATGCGCTTGTAATCTGGGCAGAATGTGGTTTGGCGTTATCCTGCTGAAAAATGCAGGGATGTCCCTGGAAAAGACGATGTCTGGATGGCAGCATATGTTGCTCCAAAATGTGTACATCTCTTTCTGCAAAAATGGTGCCCTCACAGATGTGCGAGTTACATGACAGACAGACACTCATACACACTGTCACACCCACACACACACACACACTTTCACAGACAGACACACGCACACACACTCACTTTCACACAGAGACAGACACACAAACACAGAGACAGACACACACACACTCACTTTCACACAGAGACACACAAACACATACACTTTCACACAGACACACACACACATACATACATACATACATACATATATAAGGAAAAGAAACAATACATTTAAAAATCACAAAAAGATGTAATAAAGTACAGAAAATCTAAATGTAATAAAATGTGATCTTTAATACACACAAATATGTATGGCTGGTCGGATGCGTCTTGGACTCGGGTTCCTCTTCATTACGTATAATGCTTTTGCCTTTTGCTATAGCTTTCCGTGGAGGGGATCGTGGGTGAGTTTGTACCATTCTTGGGAGGCTCTGCCTTGTTGGGGCGGAGCTGTGATCCAGGTGAACAGCAGATCGGACATAGGTGGGCATGTGGGCGGAGGAGGAAGGCCGGTCAAGCAAATAAGCTTGCTAAGGTACGCAGCAGCAGCAAGCAGCCCCACCATCCAGTCAGCCAGCCAGTCTGGCTGGCAGTGACTGAGTGGTTGACAGACGGCAAGCAACGGAATGTACGTGCTCTGTGATGTCATAGGAGTCACCTGAGAGAGATGTTTGTGATGTCATCGCTGAGCTGGCTGGCTCTGTGTGTCTTGCTGGCTGTGTGTGTGTGTGTGAGAGAGAGAGAGACTTTTTGACTTTTATCAGACTTCATTGCCTGTTTGCAACACGCAATAATTCATACAAAAGAAAATAAATAAATAAATAAAAAATAGTGTTCCCCTTTGTTTGTCTCCCCCCAACAAGCATTAACTCCGCCACTGATCTGTACACTTTTAAAGAAAGCAACCCAATACACACAACAAAACAACCATCAAATACTAAACCCTATAAATGAATTACATAATAAAAACCAACTCCCCGTCATACAATTCACAAAGGGCATCATTAATACACCAGACCTGTTCAAAACTCTCCAAATCATTCATCAGCCTGTAATAGTTAAACTCTAGTCTGACTCTGCACTTGACCAGCATGGCAAACACTCTCACTGCATCCTCACTGCCCTCCCCACACACTCTGTTCTTCCTAGTCTTATAGACGGCCATTTTAGCCTGGCCCAGCAAGAAGTTTACCAGCTGGTCCACATGTTTGGTCTTTCTGGTGTATCGCGCCCCTAAAATAAAAACCTTTGTGTTAAAAATCAGGTTAAGATCAGTAAAAAGACGAGTTAAAAGACTAAAAATGGGTGACAACCGAGAGCAAGTGCTGAAACAGTGAAACACGGTCTCTCTCTGAGCACAGAATGGGCAGGCGTCGGACACAGCAGGGTTAAGAACAGTAATAAAAGAATTGACAGCAATAATGGTGTGTAACACCCTCCACTGCAGATTGCCAGCTCTCTTATTGAGGGGGGCTTGTACAGGCTTCTCCAGGCGGGCGCAGTGTCTTCCCCCAGCCCCAGCCTGTAAAGTAATTTTAGGAATCACAAAGAAACAGTTGAAAGTGCTAAATAAGTATTTTGATGCACCATATTAATTTAGGAAATTTACATGTTGTTTTTCATCAGCTTCTGTATCTGATGGCTCCACATCACTGGCTGGATTGACAGCAACGACACTCTAAAAAAAGAAGTGTTAAGTTTGAGCATTCAGGACTTGTTTTGAAGATCCTGAATATCACTGGTCCACAATTTATCTGTGAAACTATGGGTTAATCTCCATATACAAAATACTTTTCACACACACTTTAAATTTACAACTAAATTTACATGTTGATGTCTTTCGTCAGCTTCTGTATTTGATGGCTCAATATAACTGGTTGCATTAACAGCAACGGCACACTACAAGAAAATAACATTATATTTAAACATTCAGGACTGGTTTAGCATCACCTCGAATATCCCTAGCCCTTGAGGTCGATTGTTATTGTGGTCTTCAAGACCAGTGCTTCTCAACCTTAGTCCTGGAGGAGGCCCACTGTCTGCTGATTTTCATTACAACAACATTGTAGGTTATATCAGTGACTGTGGTCCTAAAGTACCCCTATGCCTGCTGTTTTTTTTCCAGTTGAGCTCTTAATTACCTAATTGGCTTAACTGAAGCCATTTAACCCTTTTCCCAGGTCTTTGGTTGTTGATGAGTTACAAAGAGCTGGATTGTGGCCCGCCATGACTGGAAGTGAAGAACACTCACTCTAGGCCTTTAACTTAATGTTCATATGTAGGGGCCTATCCATCTGATTTGTTTTTGCACATTTATTAACAGAAAAATTGATGGTACGTGAAATCATCTGAGCTGAAAAACATAATGTTCCACCAATAATAAAATAAATGTATTAATTAAAATTATAGAGATAATAGAATGTTCACAGATTATTAGTTCAGAAAATAAAATATTTTTTTATATCTTAAATAGAATTAACACTCAAATCAGTTGTAGGGTAAACAAGGTCTATTTTTTGGATTGATTTTATAATTATACATGTATGGCTGCATGAAGCTTACCTGAGAATCTGATATTTTAGTAACTTTGTTGCTTCTTGTTGGGTAGTCCACGTTTGCCGCCGTTCTTTTTCTGTAAATGTAAATCAAAAGGCAATAATTACATACTGTAATTAAAATACAAAAAGTATAAACATTGTATTATTATTTTTGTATCCTGTTTCTCCATCTCGATGCTGATCTTTTTGGAATTGCATATCTAGGTTTACTTAAATACTGTTTATAAGATTGTAAACTCATCATCCAAATTTCTTCATTTGCCAAACTTTATGTAGTGCGCTTGCAGTTTCAGAAGAAGAAAAAAAACTGTAACAGATGGGATATGTAGTACTTTATACTCGAGTGGTCTATGCGATTACACCCTGTTGGTGTTATTAAGAACGCCAAGTACCAGAATGCAGAGCGGGACTGTTTTTTGTGCCGTGACTTGTTGGGGGAAAAAGGCGCAGAAAAAACGGACGAGAAGGTGAAGGTAGTATGGCGGTGATGCACGCGTTGGTGAAGTGGGAAAGCGGGGTCGACAAAGACTCTTACAGCGTGATTCCCACTGCTTGCTTTCGCAATTTTGATTTATTCAGCATTGCTGATGATGACGAAGAGACGACTCGAAACTTCAGAGCAGAGTGGAGAGACACGAACAAACCTCCAAAAGGTGGATGGCCTGTCCATGAAGCGCAGATCATTATGACTGGTAACAATGTTTATTTAAAAAAAAAAAACATTAAAGTCTTTACATGCTATTTGATATATACAATCACAGTATATTTGAAATGAATGTTTAAGTTATTAATGTGTTGTACGTCTAACATACTCTTATAACATGGTAGGTGGTGGTGAGGGCGCTAAAAACTCGTCATACTTGACTGGCATTTGTAAGAACGATTTATTGTGTGTTGTGCTTTACAATAAAATCCCCCAAATCACAAAATAAATTAAACCAGATATAATTTAACTTCAGTTTTGATTCAGTGTTGGCTGTTCATCTTAATTTGTATGGTCAAAGCACAGTATTTTTATGACAAATAAATATAATCCCCAAATATCTGTGGACATAATGCAGGGTTTTATTTATTTTATTTTTATTTTAGGAAAAGAAGGCGAACTAAGAAGAAAACTTAATGACCTAACAAAAATGCCCTGTCCTAAAATGAAGAGAGTACCTAAACCAAACAAAAAACTTCAAATTTCAGATGATAGTGACCTTGATGAACCACAGTTACCGGTGAGATAATTACTGCAAATATTAAATAAATGTATTGCAGGATTGTTTTTTTTTAATCATATTCATATATATATATATATATTTTCATTTTAAACTCTTTTCCTCTCTGAATACAGCACAAAATAAGAAAGAAAACCGATGGAGCTTCAAGAATTAGATCCCGTCATATTCTACAGACATTTAAAGAGTCCAGTGAAGTTGAGCTACAGCAAAACGTTAAGCAGCTCGAAAAGGAAAACACAAGACTTAAAAATGAAAACCAATGTCTTCGAAACCGTATGGTTGATGGTAAGTTTTTTTATTTATAGCAAATAATTCCTTACCTTGATAAATGTTATTCTTCAGTAATTTAGATTCCAGAGTAATGTATTATAGTTGATCATACTGAAGTAATCTAGAACCACAATACAGACTCTTAATGTGCACTGTCTAATAGTTTAATAATACTGATTATTAAATAAAGTTTTTCAACATAACTTCATAATCCTACATTAATGACTATATGCATTACATTAGACCTGGAAATTCTTGTATTTTATCTTTTTTATTTTTTTCGTAGCTAATGTTAATGACCCACAAAAAGGTCAGTTTGCCAATAACATAGAGCAAGTCTCTCAAGTATAATTGCAGGCATTGATGGTTTTGTTTTCACTTTGCATTAAATATATTACTAGAAATGATTATCATTTAATACTAAGGTTTTTTTCTCCAGAGATTCCAGACCTTTTGGACAATCTGAAAAAAATTGTAACAAAAGCCACATTTATCAGCAATGAAGACAAAAGTGTGTCACCATCAAGTGGTTCTGACAGCCCCACAGCAAATTGTTCTGAATCTGACAAAGAATCACCAAAACAGGTATAACACTCTTGGTCTACAATATTACAAAGACAAGGTAAAAATATATATATTGAAAACAAATATTGGTTGTAAACAATCTAATGATGCTACATTATCAGTTATATTCATAGTTATAGTTGATAATAAGAATGTAATTGAATTATGGGTGTCACAGATTCACTGACTTTATTATGTCTGTAAATTAATAAACTTAGAATTGAGACATACTGTGGTCTTTAATAACACATTTCTGTAACAAAATCACAGCCTTACTGATAATGTATTCCACTTAACATAATATAAGAATAGTTTGGGGATAAACTTGTTTTTTATTTACCATTGTCTTTTAGGTGGAAAAGTTCCCAGGCACTGGAGTTTACATTGACAAACTGTCCTGGATCCTTGCAGAGAGGTGCAGCACGAATACGTCATATGCAAGAACCCTGACGGTTGCTGTCTTTGACTTTCCAACATTACTAAAGAGCAATCTTCGTGGTGGTGGCAGCAAGAGAGATCCAACTTCGGAGACATTAAGATCCTCATTGATGTTATTGAGGATCATATACAGCTGCCTTCGGAAGGACACGACGTGTTTCAGTTGCGGGGCTTTGCAGCCCAGCGGGACCCTCTTAATGCCGGACATCAGCTGCCCGAGCCGGTGCGGATGAACGGAGGGACGTTAGACAGCGTTACCTTCCGGGCAGGAGCAGCGAGCGGCAACACCGGGGTGAAAGTGTCGTCTAACACTGTGCCATTAGCCACTAGCTGATTGAGCAGATCAGTGGTTTTTAAGAAGATAACAATGGCAGCAGACTTGATATTTTCACACCCTGCTACCTCCCCAACCGCTAACACACACTGCTCTAGGGGGCAGAACTGCACCGGAGCGATCTTGACTCCATGGCGTCGGGTCAGTTTTTCAAAAGACGCATTCAGGGGGTCCGACCCCCCGACCCGGGAAGAACTACCGGTACTCCCCCCTCCCCTCCCCTGTTCCCCCACAATAAGAAAAGCACTGAAAACAGAAGACAAAATAAACAAACTGAAAAAAGTAAAGCAACAAAAAAACGCAGCCAAAGGACAGAGCTCTCAGCAGCACTCCCGCTCACTGCAGACCCCTCCCACACACTCCCAGCTGAGAGAGAGAGAGAGAGAGAGAGAGAGAGAGAGAGAGAGTTAGTGTCTGTCTGTCTCTCTCTCTCTGTAGATGCATCATAGGGAACATATGTAACAATCTCTCTTTTTGTTTACCAAAAATGAGAATGAACGTATTTCAAGTGGGTGTTGCCTTGGTTGGAAACGTTTTAAGATTATTTACGAAGTGTAAAGTGGATTTGTCTCAGTTCTCCGTAGTTTTCAATGTATGTGCCATTCAGTAGCGTTCATGTTACAGATGTGCCCTATGCAGTGGTAGGGTCAATAAAATGTCAGTAAAACTTTATTTTAGCAATTATGGAGGGGAAGAACTGCAAATAGCGGGTCCCCACTAATTATCTAACTTACCAACAACGTTTCAAATTAGGTCTTGCGAAGCTGCCAAATAATGCTGTATAATCGTATGTGTCTTCATACACCGGCTGCTATAGTCTGATAGCTTTGATTATATATACATATTTTCTCGTGAACCACAAATGCTATTTTCTTGATTTTTACAGAGTATGTTATAAATACCATTGTTATGAAGCCTGACAAATTGTATGCTGTAATTATGAATATTTTCAAATCATTTGTTTGTTTTTCCTAACATGTTACAAATGTTCCCTATGTGAAAGATGCATTATATCTTAATAACGTCTAAACAATTAAAGATATACAGATTATTATTTTCGGTAAAGTTATAACACATTGCTATTAACTATGTGTGTCAGTAAAAGTTTAAAAAATCCTAATAATTTTTTATTGATCCTGCAAAATAGGTGTTTAGGGAACATTTGTAACATTAGGGTTACGATTTGCCATAGACGCGGAATGAGTTTGATTGTGATGTTAAATGGGGTTTAAAGACGCAGTCGCCTCGGTGCTGATTACTATTGCTGTGTTTCTCCACTTCTACTCCATGCTTGGGAACGCCCACATCCAGTGACGTCAAAACCGGTGGAAAAGCGGGCCGGTTCAAAAAAGATCAGCTGGATCCCAGGCCGAGCAGCAGCTCCGGCTCCAGCACCGGCACCATGTCGCTGGAAAAGCGCTAAGTGAGCTCACAGTGAGCTCAGTGTAATGTCTGCTCTGGTGAGCTCACAGTGTGACCTAGTCGTGAGTTCACGTCTTCACTGGGTAGTCCTTGACAACTTAATTGACTCAAATCTTGGGCTTAATTGGTCAAAATGACCATTGGTTGAAGGTACTCAGGGACTGATGTGTAGAGAGACTTATTAAACCTGCAGGATTGTGGTTTTCCCAGATCAGAATTAACCAGATCACCACAAAGGAACATGGTAGGTGCTATTGCAACACAGATTACACAAATACATTGAAATCCAAGTTTGCAGTGGTCCTTGGGCCATTGTGTGGTGATCCAGATCACTTCAGCAGGAATTTTGCAGTGGTCTGGACTACAACTCTCTCTCTCTCTCTCTCTCTCTCTCTCAATTCAGTGCATTTGAATTGTCAAAGCAATTGGACATGCATACATACATACATACATATACACTCACCTAAAGGATTATTAGGAACACCTGTTCAATTTCTCATTAATGCAATTATCTAACCAACCAATCACATGGCAGTTGCTTCAATGCATTTAGGGGTGTGGTCCTGGTCAAGACAATCTCCTGAACTCCAAACTGAATGTCTGAATGGGAATGAAAGGTGATTTAAGCAATTTTGAGCGTGGCATGGTTGTTGGTGCCAGACGGGCCGGTCTGAGTATTTCACAATCTGCTCAGTTACTGGGATTTTCAAGCACAACCATTTCTAGGGTTTACAAAGAATGGTGTGAAAAGGGAAAATCATCCAGTATGCGGCAGTCCTGTGGGCGAAAATGCCTTGTTGATGCTAGAGCTCAGAGGAGAATGGGCCGACTCGATTCAAGCTGATAGAAGAGCAACTTTGACTGAAATAACCACTCGCTACAACCGAGGTATGCAGCAAAGCATTTGTGAAGCCACAACACGTACAACCTTGAGGCGGATGGGCTAGAACAGCAGAAGACCCCACTGGGTACCACTCATCTCCACTACAAATAGGAAAAAGAGGCTACAATTTGCACAAGCTCACCAAAATTGGACAGTTGAAGACTGGAAAAATGTTGCCTGGTCTGATGAGTCTCGATTTCAGAGTCAGAATTTGGCATAAACAGAATGAGAACATGGATCCATCATGCCTTGTTACCACTGTGCAGGCTGGTGGTGGTGGTGTAATGGTGTGGGGGATGTTTTCTTGGCACACTTTAGGCCCCTTAGTGCCAATTGGGCATCGTTTAAATGCCACGGCCCATTGTTTCTGACCATGTCCATCCCTTTATGACCACCATGTACCCATCCTCTGATGGCTACTTCCAGCAGGATAATGCACCATGTCACAAAGGTCGAATCATTTCAAATTGGTTTCTTGAACATGACAATGAGTTCACTGTACTAAACTGGCCCCCACAGTCACCAGATCTCAACCCAATAGAGCATCTTTGGGATGGGGTGTGTAGCGTTATGTTGGGTGTATTTGGATAAGAGTATTTGGGCTCTGAGCTGAAGCACGGATCTAAAGAAGACCTCTCCCCCCCAAAGTTATCAGATTTCCTTTGCTCATCAGCTTGGAACTGGTTTGCATCAAAGTGACAGTTTTGGGGAGGATGGCACCGAGAAGAGGCCAAATAGTTTGTTATTCTGCTATGAGATGTCTGGAGAAAGGGGCCTGTGGTTGATAAAAACTCTTTGAAGTGGATGAGAGCCGAAATCCCGACATAGAGTTACGAACCCAGGCCAACCGGCATTTCCAAAAGATGGCATGGATTGACATCAGTCATAAATCAAGCCCCCCTCCAATAGGACACTGGGGGCTGAAACCGAAATCCAATCTCAAGAACTCAGGAACCAATCACCTATTGATCTGACAGACTATAAAGGACAAACACGGCCTTTCTTTCTCTCTCTCTCTCACCTGAACCAGTAACTCGCTGCCACAGCTCAACCTGTAGCTCTGTTGCCCGAACCGGAACCAGAAACCAACCAAGTCTTTGCCGGCAACAGAAGAGTTAAACTGGGAGAAGGAGATTGAGCCGTACAAAGAATTCTTTTAAAGGACTTTATTAAATAAAGAACTTTACAGACTGCGCTGCCCGCCTGTGCCCACCTGATCAGTGGAGTTTTACAGCTGGACAAATGACTAAGTCGACTGAATACGAAAGTGTCAGTCATTTAAATAGCTATTTGAGTTTTAAGAAACTTGACCCTTGGAACAAACAGGGCCCTGCTTTCCTCAAAGACTTTGTCTTCAAGTAACTACGGTGGAACCCTGCTTACAAAGAAGATTTTGTGCAAAACCTTGGAGCCTTCGAACCAGTGGAAAATCTGTTTGGAAACGACTCTACTTTCGCGAAACCCCAACTTCCAGGTGCATCGACTGAGTGGAAGTTCTTGGACAAAGCCGAACCGGACTGCCTTTGTTCCAAACCACACGGACCTCGTGCCGTGTGCTGTTATCTGAGCCCGAAGCCAGAGAGGCCTCTCTGCGACGAAGTTCAGATAAGTTTAACAGTTTGGAGTTCATGATTCATGACATTTGAGAAATCAATTAGAAATGTTAATCTGTGATTCATAACTCTAGAATGTGTAATATCATTTAGTTTTCTTAAATATAAATGTGTGTTGCATTAAACTGTTTTGTTGATAATTTTAGAAATAAAATCTGTCAACGCCGAGAAATATCTTCTCATTCCTGTTTAACTGTTTAGTCTGAAATTGACACAAGTTAATAGACACCAGATTATAGGTGGCCCTGCCTATCCTTAATCATTGAATAATAATCAGTTAAGGGAAATTGTGGTAACAAGTAATGATAGGATCTTTCTCTCCACCTAAACGTTAATGAGACTGATATATATATAACGAGAAGTTACCTGACATAAATACTAACCTGCGTAGTTATTTAATGTCTGACTAATAATACTAACAAGAGACTCACCTTCATCTTACTAACTGGTATTGTAGTCAATGTGTTTATAACCTCTTTTGTTTAACGATTTGTGTTATCATATGCGATCCCATGGTCTTTGATTTGGTCACGGAAGTGATTTGTCTTTGATTTGTTGATATAGAGTTGAATTAATTTAATTAGTTTTTCCCTTTTGTATAATTAGTGTAGTGCTACATTTAGTCTTTGTTTTGAATAAATTTGACAATTTATATCTTTGGAATTGGTGTCTGCGTCCAATTATTACAGAAATTGAGTTCTACAAGATTCCAGGATTCGTGATAAGGTGATACTATAAATTCACTTCTTTAATTGAAATTTATAAGTGTACCTTACGCTACAGGTGGAACGGGAGCTTCGTGCCCTGGATGTGCATCCCACAAATCTCCATCAACTGCAAGATGCTATCCTATCAATATGGACCAACATTTCTAAAGAATGCTTTCAGCACCTTGTTGAATCAATGCCACGTAGAATTAAGGCAGTTCTGAAGGCGAAAGGGGGTCAAACACAGTATTAGTATGGTGTTCCTAATAATCCTTTAGGTGAGTGTATATGGAAAAGGAACAATATGTGTACATCTCTGCATATGGTGCCCTAACAGATGTGCAAGTTACATGACAGACAGACACTCACACACACTTTCAAAGACAGACAGGCAGACAGACACTCACACACACTTTCACACACTCACTTTCACAGACAGACAGACACAGACACAGACACACTCACTTTCACACAGAGACAGGCACATTTTCACACAGAGACAGACACACAAACACACACAAACAGACACAGACACACATACTTTGACAGACAGACAGACAGACAGACACATGCATATTATGGGTCTTTGTTGGGTAGTGAAATGGGTAGCATCAGTCGCAGTGTGGGTAATGTCAGGGAGCCAATCATAGTCCCCGTTATTTGCATATTGTGGCGCAAAGCATTCTGGGAAAAGCAACTTAACACGTTTAGTCATGTATTTGTCCATAGTTTACACATGAGATGAAAGAGACAGTATGACGTATTGAGCACCTGGGATTCCTCATGTGTATGTGAGGGGCAGAGGAACCGGATCCCAAGTGTGCGTCCCAGGTGCTATAGGTTTCAAAGCATGCAGGGGAATAGGCACCCCACCCTGACACCTATAGAAGACTGGATAGGGAGATATAAATAGCAATGGGGAGACTCTTGTACTTGGTGTGGCTCTATCCATATAGTGGGGCCAGCAGGTGCAGCAATAGAAGCTCAGCCTGGGGAGACTGGATTTAGCATTTCCTCTCCATTTTGATAACTATCCATAATCATTTCTGCAAAATACTTCTATGATACCTATGTATGTTTTTTACTTGTACTATATTATACTATCAAGTATCAGTGTACACATACAATGTGACCTGTTACATTAATACAGAGGCCACGGAAGGCCAGATCACTAATAGCCACTGTCCCCTGATATTACACTTTTTTACAATCACTTTGGCACTCATTTCAGAACCTTGATGTCATTTTTCAAAACTCTAGACACTAAACTCACACCCGATGATCAAAATGCACATTTTTCAAAACTCTAACACTTTTTTACAATTGCTTGGATACAATACACATCAACCTCAGATCATTTGTTCATTGAACTAAAATGACACAACTTAACATCAAAGTATTACCATTTCAAAATGCAATTCACACATTACATCTGAGATCACTGTCTATTCATTTCATTACAAAGATCTAACTATCAATTGATACAGCTGCTCAAAATGATAAGTGACTGTTGCATTACTCTTAATGCATAATTTTATGGAAACTGACAAACAATATTCCATGTTTCGATCATGACAGTTTCAGGATAATGAGATCCATTGACACCAATAACCGAGGAGCATGGTTTCTTAGGGTTACCATAGACTTGACTGTGTCTTCTTGTTTGTGAAGGAACAGGACTGTGTTTTCCTGTCTGGGTTCCCGCAGGCTTAAGTGTGTTTGTAAACTGCAGCGTAGGTTTGACCTACTATTAGAAAAAAAAAAAAAAAGGAGTGCTAATTAATTGTTCAATATCTGATACGCCGGTGATAATATAAAATATCGTGTTTATAGTTTATAGAAGTTTATAGTGTTTATGGTAAATGAAGAAAAGTCATTAAGTTATATACAAGTTCTATAAATGCAAACATTGAAAAGCATGTTTGTTGTTATTCCTATATAGGATTTAGTATTATTTGTGTTTTCTTGTTTTTTGCTATGTTTTCTCCCCTGTCGTTTATTGTTATTTTGCGGGCTTGCACGCCTTGGTTGTTGTGTACAAAACGATACATAGAAAATGGGAAAACGTGTTACTGTGTGGGAACAGCTCTAGTAAGATGGGCGACCCGCCACTTAAAGGTACACATGTAAGGTACATGTATGATAACTATGGAGTGAAGCGGTGCGTTTGACTGGACAATAGGTGACAGAAAATTAAGGTTTCCAGAAGATGGGACTTTTGATTCAGATAGACTTGAGCACCTAAAAACGGTTTTGCAAAATAGGAATACAAAGCATTAAGAAATGAGAAACCAAAGCTAGCTATCTTAAAACATTTGTTAGAGAAAAGAAAGAAAAGACAACAGGCATAATTCAATCTGAATGGCCCGAAGACAAATTAAAAATATATATATATATATGTTTTTCAGTATAAATGACAGTCCTCAAGATACTGAAGGAAAATTACTAGATAAGTAATAAATAAGGGTAGTTTGAGACACTGCAGGTCAATATAACATGCCAACCAAAACCATGGTTTCTGAATTTACTATGGATATAAATTAATATGTGTCTCTTTGTATGTTTGTACGTTTTCAGTTTGCGCAAGGTAAATGTCCATATTTTGACTTTTTCATGTACTGTATAGTCCAGAATATGACTAAGAGAGTCATAAGTCACAAATAGTTACAGAATGATAGCTAAAAAACGCCAGTTAAATATGTTGTAATAACAGACCTACAAGAAAGTCAGCATTTAACTGTACACAGAATGCTATTGCAAACAGAAATAATAATACAAAATTAAGTTATTTAAATAGGTCTTACGAATACAGAAGTTAAAAGTAACATGTTAGAAATGGAATTAGAGCCAAATTTAGAAATAGGAATCCGAGGCAACCACAAACATTCGGTGAAGGTTTCTTACATATTGATAAATAGATAACCAGATACTCCAGGAAATTAACGATGTGCTCATTTGGAAGCTATGAGTTCCACAATGAAGAGTTTTTAAATCCCTAGAAATAGATCCCTAAATACAATGTGTAGGTAAGAAATTAACTATTGATCAGTTCAATCTGGATTCGGGAACAGTTCTTCTGAACCTGTACTGGTGTAGATTGGACTTCAATAGGAGGAAGTGACACAATAAAGACATGAGCCGCGCAGGAGGACAGTCTTAGTGCCCACGCAGGTTCTTAGTTGGGGAAATCATTGACTGGACACATTTTTTGAAAATGTGCTTTCCTGAAGTACCTGGACATCATTATTGAGATCAATGAAAAGGCTTATTTTCCAAAGATTAAATACATTCATTAACTACAATAATGTAGTGAAATGTATATAAATAGTAATAATACAAATCGATCAAATATAACTTGCATTTTCTTGTAAGAAATTAGGAATAGGAGAAAGAACAGCTGTTGGGATGCAGTGCGATGTTATCCAAAATTGAAAGCGGTTGAGAAAGGAGAGTTTGTTCTGTGTGAGACAAATGTACTGCCACGAGAGACTCTGATGGTGATTGACTGGAATATGAGGGAAAATAATGAAGTTACTACAGGTATAACTAAAGGTGTAACATAACTAATTTAATGAAACATAGTCATGGCAAGTTATAAAACTGTTTGGAAATAGTCCTTTCACAAACAGAAATACCCTATCAATTAGGAAGAGGGGGGCAGGGGGCAAGGGCCGTATGTGCTCCTCTGCTCCCCCTGTTCGCCTGAGCAGACAAGCAGCCTGAGATGAGAGAGAGAGAGAGAGAGAGAGAGAGAGAGAGAGAGAGAGAGAGAGAAGTCAGAGACAAGGCAGAGACTGTAAGTACGTGTAAGGGTTCATAACTTATTACAAACAGAGCAAGAGTGTAATGAATGGTAATTTACACTGCTTGTATTAATAATGATAATAATATTGATGTTGATACAGACGAATACATCACATACTAGATGACAACCGCATAAAACTAATAATAATGACAATAGGAATAATAGGAGTATGGAAATAATTTCAAATTATGGTTTATTGGTAAAAAATGAATTGAGAAACAAAGATTAATAACTGCCATCATTTACCCAACTACTATTAACTATGGTGTTGAAGGAGCTGCTGTAATAGTTATTGTAATGTTCTCAGGTATTTAAGTTAGATAAAAGGACAAAGATAAGCACATTGTTTTGAAACTTTGACAACTCCACACAAAAAGAGTATCTACACTAGGAAGTAAAGCTGATTCAATAAACACAGGAGATATGATGCTGCTGACGACAGCTGAGTGCTGTACTGAAATAATTTGATAAATGAGATAAATTGGAATCAAGATTATTATTATTTTGAATTGTCCCTTTACTAGAAACCTTATAGATTGTGCGAATGTCAACTAATGTGATAGAGATGCCTTTTATAAGGACGATCTCTGATGTTGTGTGAACCACACATTGTGTCTTCAGACTGATTTATTCCACATGGCAGATATGCATATTATGAATCGTGTCCTGAAGGAACCGATGTCTGACCCATATGGAGAAGATGCTGGTGTTCTTGTTGAGACACAGTAGGCCGAGGGCGCGGCTTTAAAGACAGCCTCACAGCAACTTGAACAGACCAATGCTGAGGTCCACTACGCTGAAGTGATGCTTGACTCAGTGGAGAAATAAGTTAAAATACTATAATTAAAGGTTTTCCAGATTATAGGAATCTACAATATATTGTGAAACTGCTCAGATGACGTCCGCAGTAGCACATATTCTTCTATTGATAGTTTAATTTATAATGTACTATTAGTGGAGATGTCACATTATTCAAATGAATAGAATGACAGCCATGAAGTCAGAATCAGTCCATTGCCCTTCACTTAAGATTTGTACAATGTATAATGTTTATAAATCAAAACGCAACAAATATATGTACAATACAGTTTACAAACTGAATTTGTAAAAAAGAATGTTTTGCTGACTTTTGTATTCTCTTTGAAGCAACAAAATGTATGTGTTATGTATGTCGTAACTAGGGTTTGACTTTTATGACCTGGGGCTGGATGAAATTTAATTTGAGATGCACTGTAAAAGCTCCAGGAAATTGCAACTGGCCACTGCACCTTCCATAAGAGAGCTCAAACATTTGCTAATGCATTGGTTGCCTCACAGGCACTCTTTCCCTGGTTTGCCCATGTGGCGCATGGTGTTGGCCACACGGGCAAAGGGGGGATGTGTGCATCAGTCTTTTAAATTGGTTTGCCCCAGGTTTTATAGTAACAGCTTAGCAATATTGTAGAACTTGCCACATTTGTCAAGCTCATAATCCTGCAATATGCAAATAGATTGTGTTCAAAAGCTTAAATGTTGTGGATATGAATATATACTTGTAATAATATATAGGTGTTCTAAATGGGTTGAAGCCTATCCCGTAGGAAGGCTGAAGTAGTAAAAGTAGCAAAAATACAGTTAAGGGATGTTATATGTAGATTTCGCATTCCAGGGAAATTTCCAGTGATAGGAACACTCACTTCACTGGGACAATAGTGCAGGAACTATGCAAAGCCCTGCGAGGTAAACAACATTTTCACTGCCCCATCAGGCTCAGTCAGCTGGAGCAGTGGAGAAACAAAATGGGATATTAAAGAATAAGCTGTCTAATATATGCAAACAAACAGGACTCAAACGTCCAGATCCCCTTCCTATAGTCCTAATGACAATGAAATCGTCAGCAAATTGAGAAAAACAGGTCTTTCTCCGTGTGAGATTATTATGGGATGACTTATGAGACTCTCCATCACTCCTCCATTGTCTGTAAGGGAAATGGACATCCACTTGATGGATGATGCTATGTTGTCTTTTTGTATGGGACTAACACGTGCTTTCGAAGCTGTCCATTCACAGATGAAAGCTGCCCAGACTGAACCATCCCAGCAGGTTTACCACCCCTTCCAGCAAGGTGACTGTGTATATCAAAGCACACAAGAGAAAGTCCTCCCAACAGCCCAGGTGGACAGGGCCCTACCAGGTGCTCCTGACCACCCACACAGCTGTAAAGTGCCTAGGAACGACGACATGGATCCACTCCTCACACTGCATACTTGCCAATCGAGGCGATCAGCACAACCCTGGTGGAGAACAGAGGGATAAAGGAATTGTTCTTCCACATCAGATTTGACATTACTGTATGTATGCAGGCCCTTGTAATTGCTTTTCCAATACTGCCAACTGGTTATTGATGATTGATTTCACATTGTGGTACGAGTATCGAGTGAAATGCGTGCTATCCACCTCAACAACACAGCGATAACATGGAGCCGGCAGGTGATCCAGGTCACAATAGAGGTCAAGCAGTGGGAGGAGGAAGACGTGGTGGTCAAAGGTGTAGCGTAAGGTACACTTATAAAATTCAATTAAAGAAGTGAATTTATAGTATCACCTTATCACGGATCCTGGAATCTTGTAGAACTCAATTTCTGTAATAATTGGACGCAGACACCAATTCCAAAGATATAAATTGTCAAATTTATTCAAAAACAAAGACTAAATGTAGCACTGCACTAATTATACAAAAGGGAAAAACTAATTAAAATTCAACTCTAGATCAACAAATCAAAGACAAATCACTTCCGTGACCAAATCAAAGACCATGGGATTGCATATGATAACACACAAATCATTAAACAAAAAAGGTTATAAACACATTGACTACAATACCGGTTAGTAAGACGAAGGTGAGTCTCTCATTAGTATTGTTAGTCAGACATTCAATAACTACGCAGGTTAGTATTTATGTCAGGTAACTTCTCGTTATATATATATCAGTCTCATTAACGTTTAGGTGGAGAGAAAGATCCTATCATTACTTGTTACCACAATTTCCCTTAACTGATTATTATTCAATGATTAAGGATAGGCAGGGCCACCTATAATCTGGTGTCTATTAACTTGTGTCAATTTCAGACTAAACAGTTAAACAGGAATGAGAAGATATTTCTCGGCGTTGACAGATTTTATTTCTAAAATTATCAACAAAACAGTTGAATGCAACACACATTTATATTTAAGAAAACTAAATGATATTACACATTCTAGAGTTATGAATCACAGATTAACATTTCTAATTGATTTCTCAAATGTCATGAATCACAAACTCCAAACTGTTAAACTTATGTGAACTTCGTCACAGAGAGGCCTCTCTGGCTTCGGGCTCAGATAACAGCACACGGCACGAGGTCCGTGTGGTTTGGAACAAAGGCAGTCCGGTTCGGCTTTGTCCAAGAACTTCCACTCAGTCGATGCACCTGGAAGTTGGGGTTTCGCGAATGTAGAGTCTTTTCCAAACAGATTTTCCACTGGTTTGAAGGCTCCAAGGTTGTGCACAAAATCTTCTTTGTAAGCAGGGTTCCACCGTAGTTACTTGAAGACAAAGTCTTTGAGGAAAGCAGGGCCCTGTTTGTTCCAAGGGTCAAGTTTCTTAAGACTCAAATAGCTATTTAAATGACTTTCGTATTCAGTCGACTTAGTCAATTGTCCAGCTGGATGGCTGGGCACAGGCGGGCAGCGCAGTCTGTAAAGTTCTTTATTTAATAAAGTCCTTTAAAAGAATTCTTCGTACGGCTCAATCTCCTTCTCCCAGTTTAACCCTTCTGTTGCTGGTAAAGACTTAGTTGGTTTCTGGTTCCGGTTCTGGCAACAGAGATACAAGTTGAGCTGTGGCAGCGAGTTACTGGTTTAGGTGAGAGAGAGAGAGAGATGCCGTGCGTTACCCTTTATACGCCTGTCAGATCAATAGGTGATTGGTTCTTTAGTTTGTGAGATTGGATTTCGGCTTCAGCCCCCAGTGTCCTATTGGAGGGGGGCTTGATTTATGACTGATGTCAATCCATGCCATCTTTTGGAAATGCCGGTTGGCACGGGTTCGTAGCTCTGTGTCGGGATTTCGGCTCTCGTCCATTTCAAAGAGTTTTTATTTCCTACAGGCCCCCTTCCCCAGACATCTCACAGCAGGGATTCCAAGCTATTTGGCCCATTCTCGGTGCCATCCTCCCAAGACTGTCACTTTGATGTAAACCAGTTCACATGCTGATGAGTTAAGGAAATCTGATAAATTTGGGGGGGAGAGGTCTTCTTTAGATCAGTGCTTCAGCTCAGAGCTAAAATGCTCTTATCAGAATACACCCAACATAACGCTACACTGGTTAATTCTGTTCTGGGAAAAACACAATCCTGCAGGTTTAATAAGTCTCTCTACACATCAGTCCCTGAGTACCTTCAACCAATGGTCATTTTGACCAATTAAGCCCAAGAATTGAGTCAATTAAGTTGTCATGGACTACCCAGTGAAGACGTGAACTCACGACTAGGTCACACTGTGAGCTCACCAGAGCAGACATTACACTGAGCTCACTGTGAGCTCACTTAGCGCTTTTCCAGCGACATGGTGCCGGTGCTGGAGCCGGAGCTGCTGCTCGGCCTGGGATCCAGCTGATCTTTTTTGAACCGGCCCGCTTTTCCACCGGTTTTGACGTCACTGGATGTGGGCGTTCCCAAGCATGGAGTAGAAGTGGAGAAACACAGCAATAGTAATCAGCACCGAGGCGACTGCGTCTTTAAACCCCATTTAACATCACAATCAAACTCATTCCGCGTCTATGGCAAATCGTAACCCTAATGTTACAAATGTTCCCTAAACACCTATTTTGCAGGATCAATAAAAAATTATTAGGATTTTTTAAACTTTTACTGACACACATAGTTAATAGCAATGTGTTATAACTTTACCGAAAATAATAATCTGTATATCTTTAATTGTTTAGACGTTATTAAGATATAATGCATCTTTCACATAGGGAACATTTGTAACATGTTAGGAAAAACAAACAAATGATTTGAAAATATTCATAATCATACAATTTGTCAGGCTTCATAAGAATGGTATTTATAACATACTCTGTAAAAATCAAGCAAATAGCATTTGTGGTTCACGAGAAAATATATATATATAATCAAAGCTATCAGACTATAGCAGCCGGTGTATGAAGACACATACGATTATACAGCATTATTTGGCAGCTTCGCAAGACCTAATTTGAAACGTTGTTGGTAAGTTAGATAATTAGTGGGGACCCTCTATTTGCAGTTCTTCCCCTCCATAATTGCTAAAATAAAGTTTTACTGACATTTTATTGACCCTACCACTGCATAGGGCACATCTGTAACATGAACGCTACTGAATGGCACATACATTGAAAACTACGGAGAACTGAGACAAATCCACTTTACACTTCATAAATAATCTTAAAACGTTTCCAACCAAGGCAACACCCACTTGAAATACGTTCATTCTCATTTTTGGTAAACAAAAAGAGAGATTGTTACATATGTTCCCTATGATGCATCTACAGAGAGAGAGAGACAGACAGACACTAACACTCTCTCTCTCTCTCTCTCTCTCTCTCTCTCTCTCAGCTGGGAGTGTGTGGGAGGGGTCTGCAGTGAGCGGGAGTGCTGCTGAGAGCTCTGTCCTTTGGCTGCGTTTTTTTGTTGCTTTACTTTTTTCAGTTTGTTTATTTTGTCTTCTGTTTTCAGTGCTTTTCTTATTGAGGGGGAACAGGGGAGGGGAGGGGGGAGTACCGGTAGTTCACATAATTCACATAATAAAGTGAATCTGTGACACCCATAATTCAATTACATTCTTATTATCAACTATAACTATGAATATAACTGATAATGTAGCATCATTAGATTGTTTACAACCAATATTTGTTTTCAATATATATATTTTTACCTTGTCTTTGTAATATTGTAGACCAAGAGTGTTATACCTGTTTTGGTGATTCTTTGTCAGATTCAGAACAATTTGATGTGGGGCTGTCAGAACCACTTGATGGTGACACACTTTTGTCTTCATTGCTGATAAATGTGGCTTTTGTTACAATTTTTTTCAGATTGTCCAAAAGGTCTGGAATCTCTGGAGAAAAAAACCTTAGTATTAAATGATAATCATTTCTAGTAATATATTTAATGCAAAGTGAAAACAAAACCATCAATGCCTGCAATTATACTTGAGAGACTTGCTCTATGTTATTGGCAAACTGACCTTTTTGTGGGTCATTAACATTAGCTACAAAAAAAATAAAAAAGATAAAATACAAGAATTTCCAGGTCTAATGTAATGCATATAGTCATTAATGTAGGATTATGAAGTTATGTTGAAAAACTTTATTTAATAATCAGTATTATTAAACTATTAGACAGTGCACATTAAGAGTCTGTATTGTGGTTCTAGATTACTTCAGTATGATCAACTATAATACATTACTCTGGAATCTAAATTACTGAAGAATAACATTTATCAAGGTAAGGAATTATTTGCTATAAATAAAAAAACTTACCATCAACCATATGGTTTCGAAGACATTGGTTTTCATTTTTAAGTCTTGTGTTTTCCTTTTCGAGCTGCTTAACGTTTTGCTGTAGCTCAACTTCACTGGACTCTTTAAATGTCTGTAGAATATGACGGGATCTAATTCTTGAAGCTCCATCGGTTTTCTTTCTTATTTTGTGCTGTATTCAGAGAGGAAAAGAGTTTAAAATGAAAATATATATATATATGAATATGATTAAAAAAAAACAATCCTGCAATACATTTATTTAATATTTGCAGTAATTATCTCACCGGTAACTGTGGTTCATCAAGGTCACTATCATCTGAAATTTGAAGTTTTTTGTTTGGTTTAGGTACTCTCTTCATTTTAGGACAGGGCATTTTTGTTAGGTCATTAAGTTTTCTTCTTAGTTCGCCTTCTTTTCCTAAAATAAAAATAAAATAAATAAAACCCTGCATTATGTCCACAGATATTTGGGGATTATATTTATTTGTCATAAAAATACTGTGCTTTGACCATACAAATTAAGATGAACAGCCAACACTGAATCAAAACTGAAGTTAAATTATATCTGGTTTAATTTATTTTGTGATTTGGGGGATTTTATTGTAAAGCACAACACACAATAAATCGTTCTTACAAATGCCAGTCATGTATGACGAGTTTTTAGCGCCCTCACCACCACCTACCATGTTATAAGAGTATGTTAGAAGTACAACACATTAATAACTTAAACATTCATTTCAAATATACTGTGATTGTATATATCAAATAGCATGTAAAGACTTTAATGTTTTTTTTTTTTTAAATAAACATTGTTACCAGTCATAATGATCTGCGCTTCATGGACAGGCCATCCACCTTTTGGAGGTTTGTTCGTGTCTCTCCACTCTGCTCTGAAGTTTCGAGTCATTTCTTCGTCATCATCAGCAATGCTGAATAAATCAAAATTGCGAAAGCAAGCAGTGGGAATCACGCTGTAAGAGTCTTTGTCGACCCCGCTTTCCCACTTCACCAACGCGTGCATCACCGCCATACTACCTTCACCTTCTCGTCCGTTTTTTCTGCGCGTTTTTCCCCCGACAAGTCACGGCACAAAAAACAGTCTCGCTCTGCATTCTGGTACTTGGCGTTCTTAATAACACCAACAGGGTGTAATCGCATAGACCACTCGAGTATAAAGTACTACATATCCCATCTGTTACAGTTTTTTTTCTTCTTCTGAAACTGCAAGCGCACTACATAAAGTTTGGCAAATGAAGAAATTTGGATGATGAGTTTACAATCTTATAAACAGTATTTAAGTAAACCTAGATATGCAATTCCAAAAAGAACAGCATCGAGATGGAGAAACAGGATAAAAAAATAATAATACAATGTTTATACTTCTTGTATTTTAATTACAGTATGTAATTATTGCCTTTTGATTTACATTTACAGAAAAAGAACGGCGGCAAACGTGGACTACCCAACAAGAAGCAACAAAGTTACTAAAATATCAGATTCTCAGGTAAGCTTCATGCAGCCATACATGTATAATTATAAAATCAATCCAAAAAATAGACCTTGTTTACCCTACAACTGATTTGAGTGTTAATTCTATTTAAGATATAAAAAAATATTTTATTTTCTGAACTAATAATCTGTGAACATTCTATTATCTCTATAATTTTAATTAATACATTTATTTTATTATTGGTGGAACATTATATTTTTCAGCTCAGATGATTTCACGTACCATCATTTTTTCTGTTAATAAATGTGCAAAAACAAATCAGATGGATAGGCCCCTACATATGAACATTAAGTTAAAGGCCTAGAGTGAGTGTTCTTCACTTCCAGTCATGGCGGGCCACAATCCAGCTCTTTGTAACTCATCAACAACCAAAGACCTGGGAAAAGGGTTAAATGGCTTCAGTTAAGCCAATTAGGTAATTAAGAGCTCAACTGGAAAAAAAACAGCAGGCATAGGGGTACTTTAGGACCACAGTCACTGATATAACCTACAATGTTGTTGTAATGAAAATCAGCAGACAGTGGGCCTCCTCCAGGACTAAGGTTGAGAAGCACTGGTCTTGAAGACCACAATAACAATCGACCTCAAGGGCTAGGGATATTCGAGGTGATGCTAAACCAGTCCTGAATGTTTAAATATAATGTTATTTTCTTGTAGTGTGCCGTTGCTGTTAATGCAACCAGTTATATTGAGCCATCAAATACAGAAGCTGACGAAAGACATCAACATGTAAATTTAGTTGTAAATTTAAAGTGTGTGTGAAAAGTATTTTGTATATGGAGATTAACCCATAGTTTCACAGATAAATTGTGGACCAGTGATATTCAGGATCTTCAAAACAAGTCCTGAATGCTCAAACTTAACACTTCTCTTTTTAGAGTGTCGTTGCTGTCAATCCAGCCAGTGATGTGGAGCCATCAGATACAGAAGCTGATGAAAAACAACATGTAAATTTCCTAAATTAATATGGTGCATCAAAATACTTATTTAGCACTTTCAACTGTTTCTTTGTGATTCCTAAAATTACTTTACAGGCTGGGGCTGGGGGAAGACACTGCGCCCGCCTGGAGAAGCCTGTACAAGCCCCCCTCAATAAGAGAGCTGGCAATCTGCAGTGGAGGGTGTTACACACCATTATTGCTGTCAATTCTTTTATTACTGTTCTTAACCCTGCTGTGTCCGACGCCTGCCCATTCTGTGCTCAGAGAGAGACCGTGTTTCACTGTTTCAGCACTTGCTCTCGGTTGTCACCCATTTTTAGTCTTTTAACTCGTCTTTTTACTGATCTTAACCTGATTTTTAACACAAAGGTTTTTATTTTAGGGGCGCGATACACCAGAAAGACCAAACATGTGGACCAGCTGGTAAACTTCTTGCTGGGCCAGGCTAAAATGGCCGTCTATAAGACTAGGAAGAACAGAGTGTGTGGGGAGGGCAGTGAGGATGCAGTGAGAGTGTTTGCCATGCTGGTCAAGTGCAGAGTCAGACTAGAGTTTAACTATTACAGGCTGATGAATGATTTGGAGAGTTTTGAACAGGTCTGGTGTATTAATGATGCCCTTTGTGAATTGTATGACGGGGAGCTGGTTTTTATTATGTAATTCATTTATAGGGTTTAGTATTTGATGGTTGTTTTGTTGTGTGTATTGGGTTGCTTTCTTTAAAAGTGTACAGATCAGTGGTGGAGTTAATGCTTGTTGGGGGGAGACAAACAAAGGGGAACACTATTTTTTATTTATTTATTTATTTTCTTTTGTATGAATTATTGCGTGTTGCAAACAGGCAATGAAGTCTGATAAAAGTCAAAAAGTCTCTCTCTCTCTCACACACACACACACAGCCAGCAAGACACACAGAGCCAGCCAGCTCAGCGATGACATCACAAACATCTCTCTCAGGTGACTCCTATGACATCACAGAGCACGTACATTCCGTTGCTTGCCGTCTGTCAACCACTCAGTCACTGCCAGCCAGACTGGCTGGCTGACTGGATGGTGGGGCTGCTTGCTGCTGCTGCGTACCTTAGCAAGCTTATTTGCTTGACCGGCCTTCCTCCTCCGCCCACATGCCCACCTATGTCCGATCTGCTGTTCACCTGGATCACAGCTCCGCCCCAACAAGGCAGAGCCTCCCAAGAATGGTACAAACTCACCCACGATCCCCTCCACGGCAAGCTATAGCAAAAGGCAAAAGCATTATACGTAATGAAGAGGAACCCGAGTCCAAGACGCATCCGACCAGCCATACATATTTGTGTGTATTAAAGATCACATTTTATTACATTTAGATTTTCTGTACTTTATTACATCTTTTTGTGATTTTTAAATGTATTGTTTCTTTTCCTTATATATGTATGTATGTATGTGTGTGTGTGTCTGTGTGAAAGTGTATGTGTTTGTGTGTCTCTGTGTGAAAGTGAGTGTGTGTGTGTGTGTCTGTAAGTGTGTGTGTCTGTCTCTGTGTTTGTGTGTCTGTCTCTGTGTGAAAGTGAGTGTGTGTGCATGTGTCTGTCTGTGAAAGTGTATGTGTGTGTATGGGTGTGACAGTGTGTATGAGTGTCTGTCTGTCATGTAACTCGCACATCTGTGAGGGCACCATTTTTGCAGAAAGAGATGTACACATTTTGGAGCAACATATGCTGCCATCCAGACATCATCTTTTCCAGGGACGTCCCTGCATTTTTCAGCAGGATAACGCCAAACCACATTCTGCCCAGATTTCAAGCGCATGGTTGCGTAGGCAGAGAGTGCGGGTGCTAGCATGGCCTGCCTGCAGTCCTGACCTGTCTCCGAATTGAGAATGTGTGGCGCACTATGAAGTGCAAATTAAGACAACGAAGGCCCTGTGCAGTTGCGCAGCTGAGGAAATGCATAATGGATGAATGGGGGAAAATCCCGCTTGCTAAACTTAACCAAGTGGTGTCTTCAGTGCCCAAGTGCTTAATAAGTGTTATTAAAAGAAAAGGTGATGTTACATAGTGGTAAATAGTCGACTGTCCCAACTTTCTTGGTTTCTTTTCACTGCTAATGAGATGCTGTAAAGTGAGTTTTCAGGAGCTCTAATCGTATTGATGAATTCATGCAGCATTTGTAATTGAATTTCAAAAAGAAATCCTTGCTGTCTGGCCTGTGTGTATGAGATGTACTCTGTCAATCTTTGGCTAACAACTGAAACATTGGTAGAACAGAAATGGCAACATAAAAAAGAAAAGTACATTTTAAAAGAGCACATTAAATAGGATGAATATACAGTTTTTTACAATCACTTTGTCACTCATTTCAGAACCTTGATGTCATTTTTCAAAACTCTAGACACAAAACTCAAAACGGTCATCACTTGTAACACTGCACAATACAATGTTTTGAACATTGGACAGCCTTTCATATCTTTAAAGAAACCTTGCACTTGCAGACTTGTTGGTTCAAATAACTAATTTATCATGAAATACCATAGTAACATAGTAACACAGAAGATACCGATAGTTTCACTGTGTAGTTGTTCGTACAATCATTAAATATTGTAGTACAAAATATGTGATACATGTTTCATTATGGTACTACACATAAATACATCACTGTAAAAGGACTAGTAGAGAGAATACTACAGACACAGTGGAATCATTGAACAAAATCTGAAATGTATTGATGCAATACAATCAAATCACACCATAGGTTTCTTTGAATCCATGCAACAATAATTAGCTACAAAAAAGAACAAAACTACAGTAAAATGTCAACTGCAGTGTTCCTCACCTGGCTTAGTGTAAAAAGCAAAACAAAGGATTGATTACTGTACTTCTAAATTTCCATCAGCCCTGTGTTCAGGTTCAGGTTCTCACAACCATTTTTCACAAGAGGCATCTTGAAACTGAACATACCTGAACATACTCAGTCATCAGCTGCTTCACTCTGTCTGCATTTCTTTCAAAAGGCACACTATACTCTGTGCTACACATTGGTATGCAGTATACAGTCATTTGACAATTGAGAGTAGCCTAATGTTTAGTGCATGCTGAAGACTTGCTGCTTCTCAGTACGGAAATTTCTGATGATTGAGGCCACAGTTGATCCTGAGTTGATTCTGAGGTTTGATTGAATCATTGTAGCTGCCTCAGTCATGGTCATGCCATGATTTACAACATGCTCTACAACTATTTCTCGGATTTCACTGGACACTATTTGCTGTTGCTGCCGCTGTCTGGTCCGTGGCCTTGTCCTCTACCACGTTCCCCCAACACCTCTCAAATGAGGCCCATGGCTGCCTCTCTGGTGAGGCCTAAGCCCTCCTCTATGACGAGGCCCACGACCACCTCTCAGAAGGGGTGCATGTCCCCTTCCATTCCTTTGACCACCACGTCTTCCTCCTCCCACTGCTTGACCTCTATTGTGACCTGGATGACTTGCCGGCTCCATGTTATCACTGTGTTGCTGGGGTGGATAGCACTCATTTCACTCGATACTCGTACCACAATGTGAAATCAATCATCAATAACCAGTTGGCAGTATTGGAAAAGCAATTACAAGGGCCTGCATACATACAGTAATGTCAAATCTGATGTGGAAGAACAATCATCTTCAACCAGGTTGGAGCGTTAGTTGCAATGCCTTTAATACACGCAGCGTGGAGAGGAACAGTGACTCAAGTAGATCCCAAAGTCGCTCTGCCTTCATTTTAACAGTCAGAGCTTTTATACACAAAAATCAAAGAGCTGGTTATAATCAGAAAGTCATTACTATGTTATCTTAAAAGTTAGCTAAGCAGAATTTATATCATTATAGGACAGAGTTCATAGATCAACACATGGATTAGGGAGCAGGCACTTCAATCATACTGTTTGACATTGTCTCCAAGATTCTCATCGTAAATAACAAACAGAAATCAAACTACCTTCTGGCCTGACCTTCTAGCTTGACCTTATCTTTCTTAAGTATACAAGAGAGAAAAACAGGTATTAGAGAAAAAATTTCTAACTTTCCTTCCACACTGCACACATGGTGTGGAAAAGTGCTACATGATGATGAATGATGATGAAATATTACATCCATAGATAATGTAGTCCAACTGGTTCATGCTCCTCGTTTATTGATGTCAATGGATCTCATTATCCTGAAACTTTCATGATCGAAACATGGAATATTGTTTGTCAGTTTCCATAAAATTATGCATTAAGAGTAATGCAACAGTCACTTATCATTTTGAGCAGCTGTATCAATTGATAGTTAGATCTTTGTAATGAAATGAATAGACAGTGATCTCAGATGTAATGTGTGAATTGCATTTTGAAATGGTAATACTTTGATGTTAAGTTGTGTCATTTTAGTTCAATGAACAAATGATCTGAGGTTGATGTGTATTGTATCCAAGCAATTGTAAAAAAGTGTTAGAGTTTTGAAAAATGTGCATTTTGATCATCGGGTGTGAGTTTAGTGTCAAGAGTTTTGAAAAATGACATCAAGGTTCTGAAATGAGTGCCAAAGTGATTGTAAAAAAGTGTAATATCAGGGGACAGTGGCTATTAGTGATCTGGCCTTCCGTGGCCTCTGTATTAATGTAACAGGTCACATTGTATGTGTACACTGATACTTGATAGTATAATATAGTACAAGTAAAAAACATACATAGGTATCATAGAAGTATTTTGCAGAAATGATTATGGATAGTTATCAAAATGGAGAGGAAATGCTAAATCCAGTCTCCCCAGGCTGAGCTTCTATTGCTGCACCTGCTGGCCCCACTATATGGATAGAGCCACACCAAGTACAAGAGTCTCCCCATTGCTATTTATATCTCCCTATCCAGTCTTATATACGTGTCAGGGTGGGGTGCCTATTCCCCTGCATGCTTTGAAACCTATAGCACCTGGGACGCACACTTGGGATCCGGTTCCTCTGCCCCTCACATACACATGAGGAATCCTAGGTGCTCAATACGTCATACTGTCTCTTTCATCTCATGTGTAAACTATGGACAAATACATGACTAAACGTGTTAAGTTACTTTTCCCAGAATGCTTTGCGCCACGATATGCAAATAACGGGGACTATGATTGGCTCCCTGACATTACCCACACTGCGACTGATGCTACCCATTTCACTACCCAACAAAGACCCATAATATGCGTGTGTCTGTCTGTCTGTCTGTCAAAGTATGTGTGTGTGTGTCTGTGTGTGTCTGTGTCTGTCTGTCTGTGTGTGAAAGTGTGTGTGTGTCTGTCTGTCTGTCTGTCATGTAACTTGCACATCTGTGAGGGCACCACTAATGCAGAAAGAGATGTACACGTATTGTTTATTTTCCATATATATGTATGTATGTATGTATGCATGTCCAATTGCTTTGACAATACAAATGAATTGAATTGAGAGGGAGAGAGAGACAGACAGACAGACAGACAGAGAGACACACACACACACACACACACACACACACAGAGAGCCAGCCAGCCAGCTCAGCGATGACATGACGAGCCTCTCTCAGCTTACTGCTATGACAGCACAGAGCACGTACATTCCGTTTAACAAATCGTTAAACAAAAAAGGTTATAAACACATTGACTACAATACCGGTTAGTAAGACGAAGGTGAGTCTCTCGTTAGTATTATTAGTCAGACATTAAATAACTACGCAGGTTAGTATTTATGTCAGGTAACTTCTCGTTATATATATATCAGTCTCATTTACGTTTAGGTGCCGAGAAAGATCCTATTTGTTACCACAATTTCCCTTAACTGATTATTATTCAATGATTAAGGATAGGCAGGGCCACCAATAATCTAATGTCTATTAACTTGTGTCAATTTCAGACTAAACAGTTAAACAGGAATGAGAAGATATTTCTCGGCGTTGACAGATTTTATTTCTAAAATTATCAACAAAACAGTTGAATGCAACTCACATTTATATTTAAGAAAACTAAATGATATTACACATTCTAGAGTTATGAATCACAGATTAACATTTCTAATTGATTTCTCAAATGTCATGAATCACAAACTCCAAACTGTTAAACTTATGTGAACTTCGTCGCAGAGAGGCCTCTCTGGCTTCGGGCTCAGATAACAGCACACGGCACGAGGTCCGTGTGGTTTGGAACAAAGGCAGTCCGGTTCGGCTTTGTCCAAGAACTTCCACTCAGTCGATGCACCTGGAAGTTGGGGTTTCGCGAATGTAGAGTCTTTTCCAAACAGATTTTCCATTGGTTTGAAGGCTCCAAGGTTGTGCACAAAATCTTCTTTGTAAGCAGGGTTCCACCGTAGTTACTTGAAGACAAAGTCTTTGAGGAAAGCAGGGCCCTGTTTGTTCCAAGGGTCAAGTTTCTTAAGACTCAAATAGCTATTTAAGTGACTGACACTTTGGTATTCAGTCGACTTAGTCAATTGTCCAGCTGTAAAACTCCACTGATCAGGTGGGTCTGTAAAGTTATTTATTTAATAAAGTCCTTTAAAATAATTATTCGCTCAATCTCCTTCTCCCAGTTTAACTCTTCTGTTGCCGGCAAAGACTTGGTTGGTTTCTGATTCCGGTTCTGGCAACAGAGCTACAGGTTGAGCTGTGGCAGCGAGTTTCTGGTTCAGGTGAGAGAGAGAGAGAGAGAAAGACTGTCCGCTGTTCCTTATAGTCTGTCAGATCAGTAGGTGATTGGTCCCTGAGTTCTTGAGATTGGATTTCGGTTTCAGCCCCCAGTGTCCTATTGGAGGGAGGCTTTATTTATGACTGATGTCAATCCATGCCATCTTTTGGAAATGCCGGTTGGCCTGGGTTCGTAGCTCTATGTCGGGATTTCGGCTCTCATCCACTTCAAAGAGTTTTTATCACCTACAGGCCCCTTTCTCCAGACATCTCATAGCAGAATTCCAAACTATTTGGCCTCTTCTCGGTGCCATCCTCCCCAAAACTGTCACTTTGATGCAAACCAGTTCCAAGCTGATGAGCTAAGGAAATCTGATAACTTTGGGGGGGGAGAGGTCTTCTTTAGAACAGTGCTTCAGCTCAGAGCCCAAATGCTCTTATCCAAATACACCCAACATAACGCTACATATGTATGTATGTATGTATATATGTGTAGAAGGAAAATTAGAAATTATTTTCTTACACCTGTTTTTCTCTCTTGTATACTTAAGAAAGATACGGTCAAGCTAGAAGGTCAGCCCAGAAGATAGTTTGATTTCTGTTTGTTATTTACGATGAGAACCTTAGAGACAATGTCAAACGGTATGACCTACGTGCCTGTTCCCTAAAACCATGTGTTGACCTATGAACTCTGTTCTATAATGATATATGTTCTGCTTAGTTAGCCTTTAAGATAACATAGTAATGACTTTCTAGCATGTATGGATGTATGTATGTATGTATATATATATATATATATATATATGTATGTATGAATGTATGTATGTCCAATTGCTTTGACAATACAAATGAATTGAATTGAGAGGAAGAGAGAGAGAGAGAGAGAGAGAGAAAGAGAGAGAGAGAGACAGACAGACAGACAGACAGCTCAGCGATGACATCACGAGCCTCTCTCAGCTGACTGCTATGACATCACAGAGCACGTACATTCCGTTGCTTGTCGTCTGTCAACCACTCAGTCACTGCTAGCCAGACTGTCCCTAAGACAAAGTGTACAATACTTCAATTATATCTCCTCCAGACAGATAGAGAGTATTAAGAGCTACGATAAAGTTACCCAGGAGACGTAAAAGCTTGCAGCACCAGGTATTTCCAGGAGGTCTCACTTTCATGTACTGTCCAGGTCCTGCCCCGTTTAGCTTCCGAGATCTGACGAGATCGGGCGCGTTCAGGATGGTGTGGCCGCAAGCCAAGATGCCTGGCTGCATGATGTCTCTTAAAGGCTGGAGGGTATTGACGGAACTTCCAGCTAAATAAAAAAGAAAAAAGAAAAATGGAGGGAAAAATATCAGTGCAGCAAAGGGTGTTGAAAGTAGCCGGGTATGTGTACAATTCTTCAATTATATCTCCTCCAGACAGAAAGAGAGTATTTAGAGCTACGATAAAGTTACCCAGGAGACGAAATAACTTGCAGCACCTGATATCTCCAGGAGGTCACCCATCCAAGTACTGACGAGCCCTTGCCCCGTTTAGCTTCCGAGATCTGATGAGATTGGGCGCGTTCAGGACGGTGTGGCCGCAAGCCAAGAGGCCTGGCTGCATGATGTCTCTTAAAGGCTGACGGGTATTGACGGAACTTCCAGCAAAAAAAAAATGGATAAAGAAAAATGGAGGGAAAAATATCAGTGCAGCAATGGGTGTTGAAAGTAGCCGGGTACGTGTACAATACTTCAATTATATCTCCTCCAGACAGAAAGAGAGTATTAAGAGCTACGATGAACTCACCTAAAGGATTATTAGGAACACCATACTAATACTGTGTTTGACCCCCTTTCGCCTTCAGAACTGCTTTAATTCTATGTGGCATTGCTTCAACAAGGTGCTGAAAGCATTCTTTAGAAATGTTGGCCCATATTGATAGGATAGCATCTTGCAGTTGATGGAGATTTGTGGGATGCACATCCAGGGCACGAAGCTCCCGTTCCACCACATCCCAAAGATGCTCTATTGGGTTGAGATCTGGTGACTGTGGGGGCCAGTTTAGTACAGTGAACTCATTGTCATGTTCAAGAAACCAATTTGAAATGATTCGACCTTTGTGACATGGTGCATTATCCTGCTGGAAGTAGCCATCAGAGGATGGGTACATGGTGGTCAAATAGGGATGGACATGGTCAGAAACAATGCTCAGGTAGGCCGTAGCATTTAAACGATGCCCAATTGGCACTAAGGGGCCTAAAGTGTGCCAAGAAGACATCCCCCACACCATTACACCACCACCACCAGCCTGCACAGTGGTAACAAGACATGATGGATCCATGTTCTCATTCTGTTTACGCCAAATTCAGACTCTACCATCTGAATGTCTCACCTCTTTTTCCTATTTGTAGTGGAGATGAGTGGTACCCGGTGGGGTCTTCTGCTGTTGTAGCCCATCCGCCTCAAGGTTGTACGTGTTGTGGCTTCACAAATGCTTTGCTGCATACCTCGTTTGTAACGAGTGGTTATTTCAGTCAAAGTTGCTCTTCTATCAGCTTGAATCAGTCGGCCCATTCTCCTCTGACCTCTAGCATCAACAAGGCATTTTCGCCCACAGGACTGCCGCATACTGGATGTTTTTCCCTTTTCACACCATTCTTTGTAAACCCTAGAAATGGTTGTGCGTGAAAATCCCAGTAACTGAGCAGATTGTGAAATACTCAGACCGGCCCGTCTGGCACCAACAACCATGCCACGCTCAAAATTGCTTAAATCACCTTTCATTCCCATTCAGACATTCAGTTTGGAGTTCAGGAGATTGTCTTGACCAGGACCACACCCCTAAATGCATTGAAGCAACTGCCATGTGATTGGTTGATTAGATAATTGCATTAATGAGAAATTGAACAGGTGTTCCTAATAATCCTTTAGGTGAGTGTATATGTATGTATGTGTATGTATGTCCAATTGCTTTGACAATACAAATGAAATGAATTGAGAGAGAGAGAGAGAGAGAGAGAGAGAGAGAGAGAGGGAGAGGAATATGAGCTCCTAAAAAACATTTGTTTTTATACATAAGCGGATTTAATTTGTGATTTACAAATGAATATATAGCACTATAAACATACACAGAAGACATGGAATAGAAATTCAGAAGAAAAAGTATTCAAAAAATAATAATTTTAAGAGAAACACAAAAAGAAGAAAGCAGAGAGACAGTTCAGGAAGAAAAGTCAGAAACGAAAAGCTGAAGACAAGAATTGGAGGTAAGAGACAAATAATTAAACAAAAAAATATGTATTAATAAAATAAATAAGCATTCTCAGTAGTTGACTCAGCCAATGAAAATGCAGAGCTCCGATTTGAATAGAGTGACAGTAGGAGAGAGCCCAACTGCCACTGAGACTGATACAAATCTATCGAACAGCAGTCTGACTGCAGAGCTGCCTTTTGAAATCCGATACCCTGAAGACATTCGCTCTGCACAGGCTAAGAAGGACTACAAACAAGCTGTGATGAGAGCATCTCCTGAGACCCTCATCCTAGACTACACCGGTAAAGGAGAAAACAGGGTCAAGAACAATCTACTGTTCTACACCGCCTTTCACAAAACCCTGTGCCAGACATACCCCAATAACAACAAGAGGGGCATTAGCAGAGGCAGGCAGATCTCAGTGCTGGTAGAGAAAGACACAGACAGTGTGATGCTCACTTTTAATGTATACCACAACGGGACCATCATGGTGCAGGGCAGCGAGAGCAGCCTGGACCAATTAGCTCTCGGCTTCCACACCTCAAAGCAGCAGACTGAGGTAGAGAAACAAGAGCCAGAGCCGGCCACCCTGCAGTCTGCCCCCAGCCACACGGAGCCAGACAGTGCCCCATCTCCCACAGACTGCCCCCCTGTCTCCCCAAAACTCTCCAGCAACATTAAAACACTAAAGGAATGCCTATCAGTGCTGGAGCTGGAGTTTGCGGAGTTCAGGGAGCAGACCTTGAGCACCCTGGCCCAGACCTCCTTGTGCGATCAGTTCCGGGATGAGATGCACAGACTAAAGATGCAGCACAAGGCTGAGATCCATGAGCTGAGAGCAGCAGTGAGAGACCTGGAGGAGCAGAGCCAAACCCTGAGGACGGAGCTGCGCAGAGCGAGGGAGGAGCTGACCAGGACACCCCAGCACAGCCAGCTAAGGAGCCTGCAGAGCCAGCTGGAGGAGCTAAGAGAGGAGCTACACATCACTGGAGCACAGAGACTGCACTGCACTGACCCCACAACACCTCCAACCCCTGACGCACCCACTGATCCACCCACACTCCCCACCACTCCTGACACACCCACTATCACCAGACCTGCCACTAATACACAACCCCCTGAAACGCCACTCCCCCAAAACACACCCGCTGCCCCCACCACTCCCGACGCAAACCCGGAGTGGCAGGTCAACGCAGAGGTGGTCATTCTGAGCGAATCCAATGGGAAGTTCCTGGTTGAGAGGCGCCTCTTCCCTGGGCGAAAAGTGAAAAAGCTTTGGTGCTCCACAGCACAGAGAGCCCTGGAGCTGCTCTCCAAGAGGAGGCTTTGCCAAGTCAAACACATCCTCATCCACACCGGCACTAACGACCTGAGTGCCCGCAGGGGCGATGTGGCCTCAGCCCTGAGACAGGTAGCAACGAAAGCCACAGAGGAATTCCCAACTGCCAAAATTTCCATCTCCACACTGCTGCCCCGCACAGACGTGCCCCTGCACATCATCCAGGCCATCAACGCAGAAGTGTCCCGAAGATGTGCCCTCCTCCCCAACGTCCACCTGGCACACCACTGAGACATCCAGCCACATCACCTGTATGACCACGTCCACCTCAACAAGACGGGTGTGAGGATCATCTCAAAGGTCCTCAAGGACACAACCCTGGGCCGAAACCCCACACACCCCCACCTCGAGACCAGGAGCAAACCCCCCAGCCCCCGGCCACATCCCCAGCCACCGGCTCCACCCCAGCCCCAGCCCCTGAGACCCCGCGGCCCCATTCCCCACCCCCCCATCCCATCCCCAGAGGGCCCGTCCAGCACAGCAGAGCGGACAGCCGGGGACCAGCACAGCCACACAGCCACGCAGCAGCGGCTTCCAGAGCCTGGAGGCCCGATGCTGCCCAGCTGGCCCAGATAAGGCAACTCCTCAGTGTCATCTGTACCACACTGCTGAGTTAACTGAGCCTCAACACACATATATATGGTTGTGGAGATGGAGAGTAAGAAAAAATGTGATTTAATTATTCTGATATTTTGATGCAAAGATAAAATCTTTGAGTGATTATTATGTATATCCATATATAATTATTAATAGTAATATAATATCAGTTGTAGACCACAAATTAAACTTTCTTATGTAGAAGAGACAAGTATAATAAAATATATTAACATGTCCTTTAAAATAAGCAGTTGGAATATGCAGGGTTTACGCTCCTCAACTTTTGGAATGAAGAGCACAGGCCCTGAACTGATCAACACTGTAAATAGTTCAGATGTTTTCATTCTTGTAGAGACTTGGTGCTGTGCAGATATGTCTATACACTGGATGGATACAATGGATACAGGGAGCTGATTGTGCCCTCCTATAAAAAACCCAAAGTCAGGTGTGGCAGGGCCTCGTGGGGGATTATCGTGTGGTACAGGGAGGAGCTCCGAGCAGCCCTATGCCCAGTACAGAGAGGAGACATACACCTGTGGATGAAAATCAGAAAAGACACCCTACAAAATAACACAGATATATACCTATGTGCAATTTATATGCCACCCGCAGACTCCCCCTACTATAATGAGGAAGGCTTTCATGAGCTTCAAAACGAAATCTGCCACTTCCAGACCCTGGGCTCTGTACTGCTGTGTGGCGATCTCAATGCCAGGACTGGCAGAGAGATGGACTACATCAATACAGAGGGGAACACACACCTGTTCGGAGACTCCCCGCTGTGCCACACACACACCTCCACACTGACACAGCCACGACAGCGTGGTAAACAAGAGCAGGAAGCAGGTAGTGCGCCTATGTAAAAGCCTGGGTCTATATATCATCAATGGCAGGACCAGGGGGTACTCTCTGGGGAGATTCACATACTGCTCGGCTCTGGGCAGCAGTGTGGTGGACTACGCCATAACTGACCTGGACCCACAAGCCAACAATGCGTTTATAGTCAGACAACAATCTCCACTATCAGACCACAGCCAAATAACACTTTACCTAAAAAGATCAGCGCAGCCACAAGTCAGAGCCAAACTTCCCACAAAACTGGTCTCCCTGCCACCCAGTTAGAGATGGTCAGAGCCCAGCACAGAGAACTACACAAGAGCCCTGAATAGTGATGAGATTGAAAACATGTTAGACAGATATCAATCCTCACACTTTCAAATAAACCAAAACGGAATAAACTCAGCCACCAAAACACTGAATGAAATATTTGAGAGACTGGCTTTAAAATCAAACATTAAAACAATTAAAAACCAAAATATGAAATCGTCTAAAAGAAAAAAAGAACAGTGGTGTGACCAGGAGTGTGAAACTTCTAGGAAACACCTGAGACATCTCTCCAACACTAAACACAGAGAGCCCGACAACCAGGAGGCTCGCCTCAGCTACTGCCAGGCCCTGCGGCACTACAAGCAACTCCTCAGTAAGAAAAAAGACCACTATATGGGCAGAATAAATACCCCAAAAACAAAAAATGAAATACCAATTCAAAATGGAGAAATCTGGAAAACACACTTTGAAAAACTTTACCAAAATGTTGAAAACAATCCAAAGCCAGAACAGGTTAAAATATTAAAAAACCTAAATAAATTGGAAGAAATCATTAAGAATAACCAAAATCCCTTAGATAACCCATTTACAATACAGGAACTAAAACATCAACTCAAAATCCTCAAACCCAGGAAAGCCAGCGGCCCCGACAGCATCAGCCCTGAGATGCTGAAGCACAGCAGCCCGCAGCTGCAGGAGGCTCTGCTCAAACTCTTTAACCTGGTGCTGAGAGCCGGGTGTTTCCCTGAGGTCGGGAATCAAGGATTGATCACCCCGATTTTTAAAAGTGGAGACAAATTAGACCCCAATAACTACTGGGGCAGCTGTGTGAGCAGTAACCTGGGGAAGGTGTTCTGCAGTATCATCAACGCCCAGATACTGGCCTTCCTTACCAAGCACAGTGTCCTGAATAAGAGTCAGATTGGCTTCCTACCAAAACACAGCACAACCGATCATATTTACACTCTACACACCCTCATAAATAAATATACCCAAAACAATAAAGGAAAAATATTTGCCTGTTTTGTAGACTTTAGAAAGGCATTTGACTCAATCTGGCACAAGGGATTATTTTATAAACTTCTACAGAGTGGTGTAGGGGGTAAAGTTTATGACATCATTAAATCAATGTATTCTGAAAACAAATGCGGAGTTCAAATTGGCAACTCAAGAACAGAGTTCTTCACTCAGGGGCGGGGAGTGAGACAGGGCTGCAGTCTGAGTCCAACACAGTTCAACATCTACATCATCGAGTTGGCCACAGTGTTGGAGCAGTCTGACGCCCGCAGCCTAACTCTCCATGACACAGAGATCAAGTTCCTGCTCTACGCAGACGACCTGGTGCTGCTGTCGCCCACAGAGCAGGGGCTTCAGCAGAACCTGGCGCTGCTAGAGCAGTACTGTCAGAAATGGGCCCTGGCAGTCAATCTGGACAAGACCAGAGTTATGGTTTTCCAGAAAAAAGCCCCATCTCAGGGAAACAGGTACCGCTTCACTCTGGGCAGCACTGGATTAGAGCACTGCACCAGATACAACTACCTTGGCCTGACCATCAGTGCGTCAGGGAGCTTCAGCCTGGCTATAAACGCATTAAAAGACAAGGCACGCCGGGCATTTTATGCCATAAAGACACAATTTGGGAAAACAACAATACCAATAACTATTTGGATTAAAATATTAAACTCCATCATCCAACCAATCCTGCTATATGGGAGCGAAGTGTGGGGTCCCCTCATGAACCTCAATAACAGCAATTGGGACAAAAGCCCCATGGAAATATTCCACCTAGAATTTAATAAAAACATCTTACACGTACACAGAAACGCCCCCACGGCTCTGAGGCTCACAGAGCCCGAACACACAATGACCAAAACAACTACAATTGGGAAAATTGACATGTACCTGAAAAGCAAATACACAAAAGATTAGAGACACGAATTAGAATTACAAAACAAATTGGAATGCTACCGGGCCCTGAATAGAAACATTACATTGGCTGAATACTTAAAAATCCAAAATATAAAAGAGAGACAAAATCTAACTAAATACAGGCTCAGTGACCACAGCCTCGCCATTGAAAAAGGCCGCTACAGAAAATTCTGGGTTGCCAGAGAAGAGCGGCTGTGCAGCCAGTGTGACCTAGGGGAGGTCGAAACACAGGCGCATTTCCTGCTGTCCTGCCCTAAATACACAAAAATCAGGGAGACATACTTTAAAATATTAAAAATGCATATCCCTGAGTTCAGCATGATCCCCGATTGCTGCAAACTCCCCGTCCTGCTGGGAGAGGAGGAGCGCACTGCCTTCTTAGCAGCGCAATATGTATCCACCTGCCACAGCCTGCGAGACAGTGTGTAGACACCAGCCTGTGGCACTCCATTTGCAAAACAAAATAAAAACAGTGATTTTTCTGATGTCATGACACAAATTTTGATACAAACAACAAATATGGTTTATATCCTACTTAATTTTATTTCAATGTGTACTATATTTGTTCCACTGAATCTTGTATTGCAATGTTTTGTCTTGATTGATAGAACATTTGTATCTGCTTTGGCAATATTGTGATAGATCATGCCAATAAAGCACCTTTGAATTGAATTGAAATGAATTGACAGACAGACAGACACACGCACACACACACACACAGAGCCAGCCAGCCAGACAGCCAGCCAGCTCAGCCATGACATCACGAGCCTCTCTCAGCTGACTGCTATGACATCACAGAGCACGTACATTCCGTTGCTTGCCGTCTGTCAACCACTCAGTCACTGCCAGCCAGACTGGCTGGCTGGCTGGATGGGGGGGCTGCTTGCTGCTGCTGCGTATCTTAGCAAGCTAATTTGCCTGACCGGCCTTCCTATTCCTCTGCCCAAATGCCCACCTAAGCCCAATCTGCTGTTCACCTGGATCACAGCTCCGCCCCAACAAGGCAGATCCTCCCAAAAATGGTACAAACTGATCCACGTTCCCCTCCACGGAAAGCTTTAGCCCAAAATAAGGGACACATTCTGTAACAACATAACGAATGCCCACCCAACCTGTGACAAAACTGATAAAAAAGAAAAACGGTCAGTCCTCCTGGTGGAGGGACACACAGCCACCCTGGCTGCCCAATATGTCAGCGCCTACCACAGCCTGAGGGACACAGTGACACACGAGCACCGGCTGTAAATATAATGTAAATACTCGTTTGTAATGCATGTCATTGTATTTCAAAAAGGAATCTGGAAATAGTAAACCTATTTTTTTTATTTGAATGTATTAAAGATCACATTTTATTACATTTTCTTTTTCTGTAATTCATTACATTATATTGAGATTCATAATTCTATTATTTATTTTCCGTATGTATGTATGTATGTATTATTGTATGGAAGGAAAGTTAGAAATGATTTTCTCAAACCTGTTTTTCTCTCTTGTATACTTAAGAAAGATAAGGTCAAGCTAGAAGGTCAGGAGGCCATAAGGTAGTTTGATTTCTGTTTGTTATTTACGATGAGAACCTTGGAGACAATGTCAAACGGTATGACCTACGTGCCTGTTCCTTAAAACCATGTGTAGATCTATGAACTCTGTTCTATAATGAAATATGTTCTGCTTAGTTAGCCTTTAAGATAACATAGTAATGATTTTCTAGCATGTATGTATGTATGTATGTATGTCCAATTGCTTTGACAATACAAATGAATTGAATTGAGAGGGAGAGAGAGAGAGAGAGAGAGAGACAGACAGACAGACAGACTGACAAACACAAACAGACACACACACACACACACACACACAGACACACACACAGCCAGCCAGCCAGCCAGCCAGCCAGCTCAGCGATGACATCACAAGCCTCTCTCAGCTGACTGCTATGACATCACAGAGCATGAACATTCCGTTGCTTGCCGTCTGTCAACCACTCAGTCACTGCCAGCCAGACTGGCTGGCTGGCTGGATGGGGGGGCTGCTTGCTGCTGCTGTGTACCTTAGCAAGCTTATTTGCTTGACCGGCCTTCCTACTCCTCTGCCCACATGCCCACCTATGCCCGATCTGCTGTTCACCTGGATCACAGCTCCGCCCCAACAAGGCAGATCCTCCCAAAAATGGTACAAACTGATCCACGTTCCCCTCCACAGAAAGCTTTAGCCCAAAATAAGGGACACATTCTGCCCAATATGTCAGCGCCAACCACAGCCTGAGGGACACAGTGACACACGAGCACCGGCTGTAAATATAATGTAAATACTCGTTTGTAATGCATGTCATTGTATTTCAAAAAAGGAATCTGGAAATGGTATACCTATTTTCTTTATTTGTATGTATTAAAGATCACATTTTATTACATTTTCTTTTTCTGTACTTCATTACATCTTATTGTGATTCATAATTCTATTATTTATTTTCCGTGTATATGTATGTATGTATGTATTGTGACAAACCAAGGGGCAGGGTCATACATGGCAGATATGTCAGGCCAGGTCTGCTGCAAGGTGTGTACTCTAGGGTAGAATACCGACCCTAGGCAACTACACTCCCCAGAAACCCTCAGGCAGCCATTCTAGCACCTAATGTGGTCACTTGGTGTTACTTCCTCAATTATTCATCAGGTATATAAGGCAGGCCTGAGAGAGAGAGAAGTGAGAGACAATAGGGTGAGTTATCTGGAAAACAGAGGTAGCTCATAAGGAGAAAGCCAAGACTTATTTATTCCAGACTTTGTTTAAAATAGAATGATTATGTAAGATTAGTTACAACTCCAGTGTGAGTTAGGTTTTGTTTTCAGATTTGTTTTGTTTGAAGTAAACATACAGGCACAGCCCTGTATTTGCAACCTCCTCCCTGGGTCATGACTGGTTTTTACTCCTAAGAAGATCACAGAGAAGACCCGCACATGTGTACAGCCAAGGCGTTTTGTCACATTTGGTGTAGAATGCGGGCAGCACCTCATGAAACCCAGACTGGCTGAGTGAATTTTTTTATCCAAAAAAAAAAAACTACAGGCTGTAATAGCCCAACAGGAAGCGACCAGGGTGCAGCAGGTGGCTCACCAGGATGCTATGCGGATGCATCAGGAAGCACTGCAGGTCCAGCATGATACAAATAAAATGTTTAGAGAAGAGCAGGAAAAGGTGACTAAAGAGCTGAAAGAGAGTGTTGAAGCACTTGCAACCAGGATTGGTCCACAGGGGGCTGCAACCCATTCCACTCCCCGCACCAATCACTTTCTGCAGAAAATGACAAAACAGGACGATGTTGAGGCCTTCCTTATGACCTTTGAGAGGACAGCGGAGAGAGGGATGGCCAAAAGATTCCTGGGCAGGGCTTGTGGCACCTTATCTGGCAGGGGATGCACAGAAAGTGTACTTTGATCTGGAGCTGAAGGACGCCCAGGACTATTATAAATTGAAAGCGGAGATAATGACCCGATTGGGCGTGACCACCGCAGTGAGGGCACATCGGTTTCAGCAGTGGGCCTACCAACCAGGACAACCAATCCGAACGCAGATGTTTGATCTGATCCATCTGGCCAGGAAATGGCTACAGCCAGAGGTCCATTCATCAGCCGAGGTGGTGGAGGCCATAGTCCTTGACAACTACCAACGCTGTTTGCCCAAGGACGTTCGACGCTGGGTTGGCCAGAATGAGGTGCTGTCCGCTGACACCTTGGTGGCCATTGTAGAGCGGTTCTATACAGCCGGAGCAGCAGAGCATGTACCGGAGGTTAAAAACTCATTCCCCAGGCCATGACGAACCAGCGGACCGGGTAAGATGGTTCCAAAGTACTCTGGGAAACATGACGCGCTGGGTTGGAAGAAAAGAGCAAGACTGGGGGGGGCAAAGGTGGGGCCTAAAGCCGAGACTAAGGGTTATAGGGGGTCACCATCACAACCAATTGTCTGCTACAATTGTGACAAAGTAGGACATATTGCGGCCCACTGCCCAGGTAGAGAGGAACCAATGCAATGTAATGTGTGTGATATGGGGAAAGAGAAACCGGTATTTTATGCCTGCCCTGTTGGGACGGATGTTTTCATAGGCGGAGTACCTAATCCAAAACACATGTGTACAGTGATAGTCGATGAGAAAGAAGTGGCTGCTCTACTCGACTCTGGCAGTATGGTTACACTGGTCACAGAAAAATTAGTAGCGACCAACAAGCTGGATAGACATCAGGAGCTCAGTATCACATGCACACATGGTGACACACGCCCCTATCCCACAGCCCTTGTAAACATACAGACAGAGGCCGGGAAACTAGATTACGAAGTCGGTGTGGTACCCAACATGCCATATGATGTGATACTGGGACGATATTTTCCTAATTTTGGAAAACTAGATAGAAAACATAGTAAATTGGAAATGCACACTGAAAACTGTAAGCCAGAAGTTGCCTCGATCCCACAACTAGAGCTAAAAGTAGACCTGGTCCCAGTTGAGTCGACAGTGAAGGTTTTGGTTGGGGAAAATTAAACTGAAAACATAGGGTTGGAATGTAGTGACGTAGATGACCCTATGGAGGGTGAGGAACCCAGCACTAGCAGGGTGGGTGAGAATCCATTCATAGAGACCCCTGAAGCTGACAATGTAGAAGTGTTAGTGTTAGAGGGACTCCCCACTGATTTTGGCAGCGCACAGGTGCGAGATCTCACTCTACACTATGCTAAAGAAAATGTGAAGGTAGTAAATGGGACCCCTATGACTACTGCAAACCCGCCAACAGCTTATCCTTATTTTATGGTAAAAAATGACCTATTGTACCGTGTAAATAAGATAGGGGTGGACATTGTGGAGCAATTGCTAGTTCCCACCCCATTCAGACGAACAGTTCTCAATCTGGCACATGGGCATATCCTGGGGGGACATCTGGGGATGGACAAAACCAAGGATAGACTCCTGAGGAGGTTTTACTGGCCAGGCGTACATGCAGACGTGACAGAACATTGTAGCTCATGTCCTGAATGTCAACTACATGCTCCTAAACCAGCCTTCAGAAGCCCACTGGTCCCTTTGCCCATCATAGAGACCCCCTTTGCTAGGATAGCTATGGATGTGGTGGGACCTCTCCCGAAATCAGCCAGAGGGCATCAGTATATACTGGTTATTTTGGATTATGCCACCAGGTACCCAGAAGCCATTCCACTGCGGACCATGGCTTCAAAAGGTATTGCAAAAGAGCTAATGTTGATGTGTAGTAGGGTGGGGATACCGAGGGAGATATTAACAGATCAGGGCACACCCTTTATGTCTAAGGTTATGACCGATCTGTGTAAATTGTTGCAGGTTAAGCAGTTGAGAACATCAGTCTACCACCCACAAACAGATGGGTTGGTTGAGAGATTTAATAGGACCCTGAAGTCCATGCTAAGAAAGGTAATCGATAAGGATGGGAAAAATTGGGAATTCATGCTGCCCTACTTGATGTCTGCCATTAGGGAAGTCCCACAGGCTTCCCAGGGCTTTTCGCCTTTTGAACTGTTATATGGGAGGCACCCCAGGGGGATATTAGACATAGCCCGTGAAACGTGGGAACACGAGTCCACTCCTTTCCGGAGTGTAGTCGAGCACATCAATGCTATGCAAGAGAGAATAGCCACAGTCACTCCCATTGTGAGAGAGCACCTAAGGCAGGCACAGGAACACCAACAATTCGCCTATAATCGTCAGGCTACACTGAGGGTGTTCCAGCCTGGTGATAGGGTGTTGGTGTTGGTTCCCACTGTAGAATGTAAATTTCTGGCTACGTGGATGGGACCTTATGAGATTATAGAGCGAATACGGGAAGTGAACTATAAGGTTCAGCAACCCGGCCGCCGACCCCCAGAACAAATATATCATGTCAACTTAATAAAAGCCTGGAAGGACAGGGAAGTGTTGATGTTGACTTACCCCCCTCAGCCACTAGGGACACCGAAGGTGAATATTGCAGCTGCCTTGTCACCTGACCAGTTGAAGGAGGTGAACGACTTGATAATACGTAATAGGGAAGTTTTCTCAGGCATACCGGGGCGTACCCATTTAGTCTCTCACAACATTGTGTCTCTCCCAGGAAAGAAGGTAAATATGAGGCCTTACAGGGTACCAGAAGCTCGCAGGAACACTATTAGAAATGAGGTTAAGGAAATGCTGGAGGCAGGGGTTATTGAAGAATCCCACAGTGAGTGGTCCAGCCCTATAGTCATGGTTTCCAAACCTGATGGCTCCTGGAGATTCTGTAATGATTTTAGAAAGGTTAATGAAATTTCAAAGTTTGATGCATACCCAATGCCCCGAGTAGATGAATTGTTAGAGAATATTGGGAATGCTCGCTATATTTCAACTATTGACTTAGCCAAGGGCTACTGGCAGATTCCCTTGACCCCGGGTGCCAAAGAAAAAACAGCCTTTGCAACCCCAGATGGTCTGTTTCACTACACAGTGATGCCCTTTGGCCTGCATGGTGCTCCTGCCACCTTTCAAAGGTTGATGGACCACATACTTAGACCACACAGGACGTATGCGGCAGCATATTTAGATGATGTGGTCATTCACAGTCCAGATTGGGAATCACATTTGTCTCAGCTCCAAGCGGTATTGGATTCAATACATGCAGCAGGCCTGATGGCTAATCCAACCAAATGCAATTTGGGGTTGGAAGAGGCCAAATACTTGGGCTATACAGTAGGGAGGGGTATGGTGAAACCCCAAATATCCAAGGTTGAAGCCATAAACTCTTGGCCTAGGCCTGTCAATAAAAAGCAGGTTAGGGCATTTTTAGGGTTAACTGGGTATTACCGGAGGTTTATTCCCAACTATGCTACCTTAGCGGCCCCTCTGACTGATATGACTAAGGCTACAGAACCCAATATGGTTAGATGGGGTGATACAGCAAACCGGGCTTTCCGGAGCCTACAGGAGGCGCTCTGCCGCAACCCCGTTTTAATGGTACCTGACTTTCAGAAAGAATTTATAGTCCGGACGGACGCCTCTGAGGTGGGGATCGGAGTGGTTTTGTCCCAAAGAATGGGTGATCACGAACACCCGGTGTTGTTCCTTAGCAGAAAGTTGGAATCCAATGAAATAAATTATTTGGTAGTTGAAGAAGAATGTTTGGCAGTGAAGTGGGCTTTGGACAGTCTTCGATACTATTTGTTGGGCAGGCACTTCACCCTGATCACTGACCATGCCCCCCTCACTTGGATGCATCGTTCGAAAGACAGGAATGCCCGTGTGATGAGGTGGTTTTTGAGTCTCCAACATTTTCATTTCACCCTGCAGCACAGGCCAGGGAAGGCCATGGGGAATGTTGATGGGCTGTCCCGGGTGCATGCTTTTTTGCGGCTGTCGCTCGACCTATGGGGTCGCAGCTGGGGGGGAGGATGTGGGACAAACCAAGGGGCAGGGTCATACATGGCAGACATGTCAGGCCAGGTCTGCTGCAAGGTCTGCACTCTAGGGAAGAAAACCGACCCTAGACAACTACACTCCCCAGAAACCCTCAGGCAGCCTAATGTGGTCACTTGGTGCTACTTCCTCAATTATTCACCAAGTATATAAGGCGGAAAGATAGAGTCAAGCTAGAAGGTCAGGCCAGAAGCTAGTTTGATTTCTGTTTGTTATTTACGATGATAACCTTGGAAACAATGTCAAACGGTATGACCTACGTGCCTGTTCCCTAAAACCATGTGTAGACCTATGGACTCTGTTCTATAATGATATATGTTCTGCTTAGTTAGCCTTTAAGATAACATAGTAATGACTTTCTAGCATGTATGCATGTATGTATGTATATATATATATATATATATATATATATATATATATATATATATATATGTATGAATGTATGTATGTCCAATTGCTTTGACAATACAAATGAATTGAATTGAGAGGGAGAGAGAGAGAGAGAGAGAGAGAGAGAGAGAGAGAGAGAGAGAGACAGACAGACTGAAAAACAGACAAACAGACACACACACACACACACACAGACATACACACACACACACAGAGCCAGCCAGCCAGCCAGCTCAGCGATGACATCACGAGCCTCTCTCAGCTGACTGCTATGACATCACAGAGCACGTACATTCCGTTGCTTGCCGTCTGACAACCACTCAGTCACTGCCAGCCAGACTGGCTGGCTGGCTGGATGTGGGGGATGCTTGCTGCTGCTGCGTACCTTAGCAAGCTTATTTGCTTGACCGGCCTTCCAACTCCTCTGCCCACATGCCCACCTATGCCCGATCTGCTGTTCACCTGGTCACAGCTCCGCCCCAACAAGGCAGATTCTCCCAAAAATGGTACAAACTGATCCACGTTCCCCTCCACGGAAAGCTTTAGCCCAAAATAAGGGACAAATTCTGTAACAACATAATGGATGCCCACCCAACCTGTGACAAAACTGAGAAAAAAGAAAAACGCCAGTCCTCCTGGGGGAGGGACACACAGCCACCCTGGCTGCCCAATATGTCAGCGCCTACCACAGCCTGAGGGACACAGTGACACACGAGCACCGGCTGTAAATATAATGTAAATACTTGTTTGTTATGCATGTCATTGTATTTCAAAAAAGGAATCTGGAAATAGTAAACCTATTTTCTTTATTTGTATGTATTAAAGATCACATTTTTTTACATTTTCATTTTCTGTACTTCATTACATCTTATTGTGATTCATAATTCTATTATTTATTTTCCGTGTAGATGTATGTATGTATGTATGTATGTATGTATGTATGTATGTATGTATGTATGTATATGTATGTATGTCCAATTGCTTTGACAATACAAATGAATTGAATTGAGAGGGAGAGAGAGAAAGAGAGAGAGAGAGAGAGAGAGAGAGAGAGAGAGGAATATGAGCTCCTAAAAAACTTTTGTTTTTATACATAAGCGGATTTAATTTGTCATTTACAAATGAATATATAGCACTATAAATATACACAGAAGACATGGAATAGAAATTCAGAAGAAAAAGTATTCAAAAAATTATAATTTTAAGAGAAACACAAAAAGAAGAAAGCAGAGAGACAGTTCAGGAAGAAAAGTCAGAAAAGAAAAGCTGAAGACAAGAATTGGAGGTAAGACCTTTCACCTATAGAGACAAATAATTAAACAAAAAAATATGTATTAATAAAATAAATAAGCATTCTCAGTAGTTGACTCAGCCAATGAAAATGCAGAGCTCCGATTTGAATAGAGTGACAGTAGGAGAGAGCCCAACTGCCACTGAGACTGATACAAATCTATCGAACAGCAGTCTGACTGCAGAGCTGCCTTTTGAAATCCGATACCCTGAAGACATTCGCTCTGCACAGGCTAAGAAGGACTACAAACAAGCTGTGATGAGAGCATCTCCTGAGACCCTCATCCTAGACTACACCGGTAAAGGAGAAAACAGGGTCAAGAACAATCTACTGTTCTACACTCAGTACCCCACCGCCTTTCACAAAACCCTGTGCCAGACATACGCCAATAACAACAAGAGGGGCATTAGCAGAGGCAGGCAGATCTCAGTGCTGGTAGAGAAAGACACAGACAGTGTGATGCTCACTTTTAATGTATACCACAACGGGACCTTCATGGTGCAGGACAGCGAGAGCAGCCAGGACCAATTAGCTCTCGGCTTCCACACCTCAAAGCAGGAGACTGAGGTAGAGAAACACGAGCCAGAGCCGGCCACCCTGCAGTCTGCCCCCAGCCACACGGAGCCAGACAGTGCCCCATCTCCCACAGACTGCCCCCCTGTCTCCCCAAAACTCTCCAGCAACATTAAAACACTAAAGGAATGCCTATCAGTGCTGGAGCTGGAGTTTGCGGAGTTCAGGGACTAAAGATGCACCACAAGGCTGAGATCCATGAGCTGAGAGCAGCAGTGAGAGACCAGGAGGAGCAGAGCCAAACCCTGAGGACGAAGCTGCACAGAGCGAGGGAGGAGCTGACCAGGACACCCCAGCACAGCCAGCTGAGGAGCCTGCAGAGCCAGCTGGAGAAGCTAAGAGAGGAGCACAGAGACTGCACTGCACTGACCCCACAACACCTACAACCCCTGACGCACCCACTGACGCACCCACTGATCCACCCACACTCCCCACCACTCCTGACACCCCCACTATCACCAGACCTGCCACTAATACACAAACCCCTAAAACGCCACTCCCCTAAAACACACCCGCTGCCCCCACCACTCCCGACGCAAAACCCGGAGTGGCAGGTCAACACAGAGGTGGTCATTCTGAGCGACTCCAATGGGAAGTTCCTGGATGAGAGGCGCCTCTTCCCTGGGCGAAAAGTGAAAAAGCTTTGGTGCCCGACAGCACAGAGAGCCCTGGAGCTGCTCTCCAAGAGGAGGCTGTGCCAGGTCAAACACATCCTCATCCACACCGGCACTAACGACCTGAGTGCCCGCAGGGGCGATGTGGCCTCAGCCCTGAGACAGGTGGCAAAGAAAGCCACAGAGGAATTCCAAACTGCCAAAATCACCATCTCCACACTGCTGCCCCGCACAGACGTGCCCCTGCACATCATCCAGGCAATCAACGCAGAAGTATCCCGAAGATGTGCCCTCCTCCCCAACGTCCACCTGGCACACCACTGAGACATCCAGCCACATCACCTGTATGACCACGTCCACCTCAACAAGACGGGTGTGAGGAAGGTCCGTTTTTAGTGTTTCTCTGAACACATCCAAGCTTACCTAGGCGCTACATATTCTTTTCAATTACCCGTAATTCTGATCTGTATTTTGGCTTGTTAATAGAAGTTATTGAAGTTGGACTCCTAATTCAAAATAACCAATATGTATCTCAACGTAATTTACTGACAGACATCACTCTTTATCATTTTTACTTTTGAAGGAACTGCTTTGTATTCTGTGTATTGTTTTATTGTAGTGCTGCTTCCTTTCTTGGCCAGGTGTTACTTGCAAAAGTGATTTTATTCTCAATGTAAGCTCAAAGTCAAATAGTTTAAATAAGAAAACAATGTATTGAAATGAGAACATCATGAACCTGTGTAATTGTGCTGAAGGACAAGCACTGAAAGCAGAGAGAATTTTGTGTTTGGCATTGAATAGCCTTAAAGAAAACTATGCCGTTTTTGGAAACTTTCATATTTAAGTTGAATGTAGGCAAAAACATTCCAGTCACTCTGAAGAGAGAATACAGTTTACTGTTCGAATAAGTAGCCCCTGAATTGAAGATAAAAATCAAAAGTGCTGTTCGTAATTAGTTTACACTTTTACATCAGATGTCTTGTTTTTGCGTTCCAAATTGAGGAGTTGTGGCATATAATGTAAATGAAGTTACTTCACTAGTAGTGCGATTTCTACGTTGTGTATGTGTGTTTGTATATATGAACTCATACATTTTTTAAAGATTGTATTTGGAAAACAAATTCAGGTATAGCACGTGTCCCCCTTTTGAATGGGTTCTATATATAACATTTTAAAACGAATGGTTCTGTGTAGAACGCTATGTTTGGGGGTTCTTCATGTAACCCCTTTGAAGGGGTTCTACATAGAACCATAAAGGGATCCACCAGAGCGATTACTCGAGGAACCCTTTATGGTTCTGTGCAGAACAATTTCTTCTAAGAGTGTGGAGTGTCGCCACACAATTTCTCTCAGAGGGCTTTTGACCAATGGCAATCCAATCCTGAATGACGTCACCACTATCCTGTTGTACTTTATGGGAGAGATGTATTAAGTAGTTTATAATGAGAAGAATAACAATAATCACCTGTTTTTCATAGGTTTTGTATCCATGGTCTCCTTCATATTAGGAAAGGAAGTTGATCCATAGCCTACTCAGAGACAACTGAGAGTTGGTCTCTGAGCAGCAGCACAAAGGGGTCGAGTCTCTCAATGTCCGTGTGTTGGAGATATTCCACCATATTGGTCCCAGCCTTTAAAACAATGTTAAAGAAGATGTTAAAGATATTGTAGAAATATATTGCAGAAGAGCAGAACTACAATCACACTTTTTCAATGCTATTGCTGTTTTCTACCTCCCTGGTGAGGTACCAATGCGGGAAGTTTGAGAGAGTATTTCTAAAATGTGTATGATCCAATACACACAGTTATTTAAAAAGCTGACGTCTTGTACATGCTCACCAGAACCAAGCCTAATTAAATAACACATTTAATATTAAATAAGTACATGTGCAGTAGCCACTTGGACAATTACAGATCCCCAGGTCAAAACACAACAGAAAGACATGGAAGATCGTATTTTCAAATCACATCTGTGGCCCCCATAACTGTAATTTGGTATTAGTGGGTCAAAGGATTTATTTGGTTCAAGTGATAATAAGATCATATTTTGAAAACAAGCACTACAGGATGTCATATTTAAAATGACTGTGAGTACCTTTCTTTAGTGACGGTTCTGAGGGGGGCAGGGATTAGTTGAGTGTGCTAATTGGAGCTGTGAAGTGTGCAGAGAAAATACAAATGTTTTCTTTTAATATGAAAACAAAGAACTTTTTTTTAACACCGACCTGGGATTGTGTTTCTTTCCAAGTTTCCTTATTGTTTCTGAGAAGAGACTGTTCACTTGCAAAGTGAACTGGACCCGTGTGACTCGCAGGTAAGGAGAGCCCGTGTTGAACTAAGATGGCTACAGTGAGTTTTCCTGGACAAAGCTCGGGCAAAGGATAGCGCAGAGTGCACCTGCACCTGAGATTGTGTTGAGAAGCTTTGTGATAAGAGCAGGTAAAGAGGGAAAAGAAACACAAGTATTTTCTTTGTTTGAAGAACACATTTTGTTTTAACTGAAACGGGACTACAACTTTTGAAAGGGAAATAGTTGCTAGTGCACTGTATTTTTATTGAGTTTATTAGAAGAAAAAAAGCTTATATTTTGGACAGAACGAACTCGTTTGGCATGCAACTAGCAGCAAACGATGAGAAGCAAACAAAACAGTTAGCAAGTTAGCAAGTTACAGGCTGTCCTAGGTCCGGGGGTGCTTATGGTTGTTTATGGGTTCCCTTACCTTAGCCAGTGTCATGTACGGGTGTCCGTACCTTACTGGAGTGTTTGTTTTTATTATAATATATATACATAATATAATATATAATAATGTAATATTTCAGATAAATCGTCACAGTGAGTGACACCAGCATTATTGGTTTTTTGAGAAATAAAAAAACAGAATGTAGAGAAGAAAATGTTGGAAGGAAGTTGGGAGAAAGACTGGTCTCCGAAGGAGCACCGGGACTGGTGGAAGCAACAACAACCAGATAAGACAGAGAAAGGAATTGTGATATTGTGTCAGGTTGGTGAGAATCAAGAAAAGAAAATAACAGAAATGGAAGATCATCATAAACAGTAATGTGAATTGAGAGCAGAAGTTGTGAAAAATATGATAGAATTAATAGAACTACAAGGCAAATTAGAAGGGCAAGAAAAGTGGTCAGAAAAGGTGAAGGTGTAGGTGCGCGATGTGCTGCCGTGTTAGGAGCGCGTCGCGACACAGATCACTCCAAGGACGACAGGCCCGATTGGGATGATTTAGATCGCAAAGCATGGGAATATGAAAAAGGAGGTTTTGCTAGCGCTCCTCTCCCATATAATCCGGAATATAAATCAATCACTGATTTTGGTTATAATAATACATTGTATCCAGATCTGACCGCTCTGAAAACGGTCCCAGCTCCACCCATGCAAGTCAAAACTAGACAGAGTAAAGAGGAAGGTCAATCAATAGTCAGGGTCAATAAAACATGCCACAGATCGGATATCTGAATTATCTTTAGATATCAATGTGTATGTGCTTTGTGTGTTTATGTATATGTATAGTTTGAAGGTGATATAAGGTAAATGTCTATGTTTTGGCAATCATTTTAGAATTATATTTAAAAATGTAACAACAGATTTATCATATTCATGAGGAACTTTGGCTCTATACAGAGTGCCTCAAGCATCAGAAATCAGAAAGAAAGACTATTATAAGAAAAGTAATCCAAAATATACATTGAATAAACAGATGGATAATAATAGTAATACATAAATAGTCATGGTGTCTCCACAAGAAGAACCAGAATTTGTTTGTTAAACATCATGTTATGGACAAGCTCTGTCAAAAGTCAAATTCAAGGAAACGAAAGGCTAGAAGAGAGCCTGGTGCAGCCCTGACAGCCTGTGAAAGCAGGAGAATGTAAACAGTCTGGTGACATGTTACAGTCTTTCAGAAAATGTTTGGTTATTGGTGCCTAGCATATAATACCTGAAATGAAAGTCAAAGTAGACCATGGTTTTAAGATGAGTGATGTAGGAAAAGGGTAAGATACCGCAGAAGTATAAGATTACAACTATAGAATAAGTAAGCTCAAGTAATATAAAATGCTTTACAGGAGAAAAGTAAGAATGGAAAGGAAGAGTAAAAGAGAAGGTGTCCTAGGATTATGGGAATCATTATTGAGATCAATGGCCTATTGGCTAATATTTTGTTAGGTACATATATGACTTCAATAAACGAATAATGGAGTGACATCTGTATAAATATAAATAAAACATATTGATAAAAAAACCTGAATACATTTCTTGTAAGAAATTAAGAATAGGAGAAAGAATAGCTGTTAGAATGCAGAGCAATGTTAACCAAAGTTGAAGAGGGTTTGAGTAAGTTGACGAGGGTCTGAGTAAGTTGATAAGGCTTGGGAAGCAGGAAAAGGTGAGATTGATGTGTGTGAGACAAATGTGCTGCCACTTTTAGCACAGAGAGCTTCTGATGGTGATTGAATGAAACGTGGGAAAATAAATAAACTTGATGTAGGATAAATGAATAAATAATTGAATGAGATATGAGCCGCAGAGACCTCCCACATTGGAAAGTGGACTACAGCAGATAATCCTCTCCTCTCCCAGGGCAGGGTGATTAAGTGGGGACGCGTGTGCAGGTGGACCCAGGTGAGTTGTGAAAGAAAGAAGAAACAAAAATAATAAGGCACGCGTGCAAACAATCAAAATAATACGTGAATAACAAATTAAACAATAAAGTGAAAGATAATCAACACACAAAATAATGGCAATATAGAACCAAACAAAATACACAAGCCATATTGCATAAAGTGAAGTGAAATATAAATATAATAAGTAATGGTGATTAAGGAGCTAATTAACACCGTCCGTGACATTTACATTGGTTGGGTGTGTGGATACCAGTAATAATTTTTGTTTTATTGAAATACAAAATAATTCTATTTTTCCGAAGTGCTGAACTTTAATACAATCTAGAAAGATTAATATTTTTTGTCTTGGGCTATATTATTATTACCATAGTTTTTCTATTGTATAAGTATCTTGGAGTAGAGGCATAGGTGGGCATGTGGGCAGAGGAGTAGGAAGGCCGGTCAAGCAAATAAGCTTGCTAAGGTACGCAGCAGCAGCAAGCAGCCCCCACATCCAGCCAGCCAGCCAGTCTGGCTGGCAGTGACTGAGTGGTTGACAGACGGCAAGCAACGGAATGTACGTGCTCTGTGATGTCATAGCAGTCAGCTGAGAGAGGCTCGTGATGTCATCGCTGAGCTGGCTGGCTGGCTGGCTGGCTGGCTGGCGGGCTGGCTGGCTCTGTGTGTGTGTGTGTTTGTGTGTGTGTCTGTTTTTCTGTTTGTCAGTCTGTCTGTCTGTCTGTCTCTCTCTCTCTCTCTCTCCCTCTCAATTCATTTGTATTGTCAAAAGCAATTGGACATACATACATTCATACATATATATATATATATATATATATATATATATACATACATACATACATGCTAGAAAGTCATTACTATGTTATCTTAAAGGCTAACTAAGCAGAACATATATCATTATCGAACAGAGTTCATAGGTCTATACATGGTATTAGGGAACAGGCACGTAGGTCATTCTGTTTGACATTGTCTCCAAGGTTCTCATTGTAAATAACAAAGAGAAATCAAACTACCTTATGGCCTCCTGACCTTCTAGCTTGACCTTATCTTTCTTAAGTATACAAGAGAGAAAAACAGTTGTGAGAAAAGAATTTCTAACTTTCCTTCCACACATACATACATACATACATACATACATACATACATACATACATACATACAAACCAGAGGCATGCAAAAAAATATAAAGAGGAAGAAAATGTTGTATAGCACATACAAAAGGGATGGTGATGAAACAAAATACATAGAATATGTTGAGCTGCAAAGAGATCTTAAGAAAGGGATCAGGAAAGCAAAGAGGGAAATAGAAAGAAACATAGCTCTTGGAGCTACAACCAATGCAATGAGCTTTTTTCAAAATTACAACAGCAAGCGGTCAATTAAGGAGGAGGTGAAACAGATAAAGGGCAAAAATGGAGGTATCTTGGAAAACGAACAAGATGTGGCAAATATTCTAAATGAGTATTTCACAGAGGTTTTTACAAAAGAAAAAACAGATGACATGCCACAGGTTGACAATCAATCCAGTCAAACCCTAAGAGAGATCAGGATAAATGAGGAGGAGGTACTAAAGGGACTAGCAGAATTAAAATCAAACAAATCACCTGGGCCAGATGGGATATTTCAAACAGTACTTAAAGAAATGAGGGAAATTATGTATAGGCCGTTAACTCGATTATTTCAAATGACACTTAGAACAGGGGATGTTCCCACTGACTGGAAGACAGCAAATTTCATACCAATCCACAAGAAAGGGGACAAAACTGAGCCAGGAAATTACAGACCAATCAGTCTCACCTGCATCACCTGTAAAATGTTGGAAAAAATGATTAGACAGAAAATAGAGGAGCATCTCAATGAAAACCATATTCTTGGAGATAGTCAACATGGGTTTAGACGAGGCAGATCATGTCTTACTAACTTAATACATTTTTTTGAACATGCAACTGCAGCTGTAGATCACGTGAAAGCATATGATATGATATACTTAGATTTCCAAAAAGCTTTTGATAAGGTTCCACACCAAAGACTGATCCTCAAATTGGAAGCTGTAGGCATTCAGGGTCATGTAAGTAGATGGATTATGAACTGGTTGATGTATAGGAAACAGATTAGAGGAGTCACTTCTAACTGGAGTGAGGTTGTTAGTGGAGTTCCACAGGGATCAGTACTAGGGCCTTTGCTTTTTCTAATCTATATTAATGATCTGGACTCTGGGATACTTAGCAACCTTGTCAAATTTGCAGATGATACTAAAATAGGTGGCTTAGCAGATACAATCTTGGCAGCACATGCTATTCAGAGGAACTTAGATAAATTCAGTTGTGGGCTGACACCTGGCAAATGAAATTCAATGTGGACAAGTGCAAGGTAATACATGCAGTAAAACAAAAATGTCCACTATAATTACACTATGGGAGGTACAGATCTAGATGAAGTAATGCATGAGAAAGACCTAGGAATCTATGTGGATTCACTTTCTCCATCCAAACAATGTGGGGAAGCAATACAAAAGGCATACAGAATGCTAGGGTATATCGTCAAAAGTGTAGAATTTAAGTAATGTTAAGACTGTACAATGCGCTAGACCTCATCTGGAATACTGTGTACAGTTCTGGGCACCACACTTCAAGAAGGATATTGCTGCTTTAGAGACAGTTCAGAGGAGAGCAACCAGACTTATTCCAGGTCTGAAGGGAAAGTCCTACTCGGAGAGACTGAGGGAACTGAACCTTTTCACCCTGGAACAGAGGAGATTACGTGGGGACTTGATCCAAGTCTTCAAAATCATGAAAGGTTCCTCAAACCAGAGGAGCTTTTCCAGATCAGCAGGGACACACGCACCAGGGGACAACAAATGGAAATTGGGCTTCAAGGCATTCAAGATGGAAAGTGGTAGAAGCTGAAAGTTTGGGAACATTTAAAAATAGACTGGATAGGATCCATGGATCACTTAGATATTAATGGACACCAAACGAGCATGATGGGTCGAATGGCCTCCTCTCGTTTGTAAACTTTCTTATGTTCTTATGTTCTTATGAATGTTCCCTAAGCATGTTTCAAATGTTCCCTAATTTATGTTACAAATGTGCCTTAGCACCTCTCTCTCTCTCTCTCTCTCTCTCTCTCTCTCTCTCTGTCTCAATTCAGTGCATTTGTATTGTCAAAGCAATTGGACATGCATACATACATACATACATATATATGGAAAATAAACAATATGTGTACATCTCTGCATTAATGGTGCCCTAACAGATGTGCAAGTTACATGACAGACAGACAGACACTCACACACACTTTCACACACACACACACACACACTTTCACAGACAGACAGACAGACAGACACACACACACACACACACACACACTTGTATACCTGACACGTATAGAAGACTGGATAGGGAGATATAAATAGCAATGGGGAGACTCTTGTACTTGGTGTGGCTCTATCCATATAGTGGGGCCAGCAGCCACTTAGCAGGTGTAGCAATAGAAGCTCAGCCTGGGGAGACTGGATTTAGCATTTCCTCTCCATTTTGATAACTATCCTTAATCATTTCTGCAAAATACTTCTATGATACCTATGTATGTTTTTTACTTGTACTATATTATACTATCAAGTATCAGTGTACACATACAATGTGACCTGTTACATTAATACAGAGGCCACGGAAGGCCAGATCAGTAATAGCCACTGTCCCCTGATATTACACTTTTTTACAATCACTTTGGCACTCATTTCAGAACCTTGATGTCATTTTTCAAAACTCTAGACACAAAACTCACACCCGATGATCAAAATGCACATTTTTCAATTGCTTGGATACAATACACATCAACCTCAGATCATTTGTTCATTGAACTAAAATGATACAACTTAACGTCAAAGTATTACCATTTCAAAATGCAATTCACACATTACATCTGAGATCACTGTCTATTCATTTCATTACAAAGATCTAACTATCAATTGATACAGCTGCTCAAAATGATAAGTGACTGTTGCATTACTCTTAATTCATAGTTTTATGGAAACTGACGAACAGTATTCCATGTTTCGATCATGAAAGTTTCAGGATAATGAGATCCATTGACACCAATAACCGAGGAGCATGAACCAGTTGGACTACATTATCTATGGATGTAATATTTCATCATCATTCATCATCATGTAGCACTTTTCCACACCATGTTTTCAGTGTGGAAGGAAAGTTAGAAATTCTTTCTCTAATACCTGTTTTTCTCTCTTGTATACTTAAGAAAGATAAGGTCAAGCTAGAAGGTCAGGCCAGAAGGTAGTTTGATTTCTGCTTGTTATTTACGATGAGAATCTTGGAGACAATGTCAAACAGTATGATTGAAGTGCCTGCTCCCTAATCCATGTGTTGATCTATGAACTCTGTCCTATAATGATATAAATTCTGCTTAGCTAACTTTTAAGATAACATAGTAATGACTTTCTGATTATAACCAGCTCTTTGATTTTTGTGTATAAAAGCTCTGACTGTTAAAATGAAGGCAGAGCGACTTTGGGATCTTCTTGAGTCACTGTTCCTCTCCACGCTGCGTGTATTAAAGGCATTGCAACTAACGCTCCAACCTGGTTGAAGATGATTGTTCTTCCACATCAGATTTGACATTACTGTATGTATGCAGGCCCTTGTAATTGCTTTTCCAATACTGCCAACTGGTTATTGATGATTGATTTCACATTGTGGTACGAGTATCGAGTGAAATGAGTGCTATCCACCCGAGCAACACAGTGATAACATGGAGCCGGCAGGTGATCCAGGTCACAATAGAGGTCAAGCAGTGGGAGGAGGAAGACGTGGTGGTCAAAGGAATGGAAGGGGACATGCACCCCTTCTGAGAGGTGGTCGTGGGCCTCGTCATAGAGGAGGGCTTAGGCCTCACCAGAGAGGCAGCCATGGGCCTCATTTGAGAGGTGTTGGGGGAACGTGGTAGAGGACAAGGCCACGGACCAGACAGCGGCAGCAACAGCAAATAGTGTCCAGTGAAATCCGAGAAATAGTTGTAGAACATGTTGTAAATCATGGCATGACCATGACTGAGGCAGCTACAATGATTCAATCAAACCTCAGAATCAACTCAGGATCAACTGTGGCCTCAATCATCAGAAATGTCCGTACTGAGAAGCGGCAAGTCTTCAGCATGCACTAAACATTAGGCTACTCTCAATTGTCAAATGACTGTATACTGCATACCAATGTGTAGCACAGAGTATAGTGTGCCTTTTGAAAGAAATGCAGACAGAGTGAAGCAGCTGATAACTGAGTATGTTCAGGTATGTTCAGTTTCAAAATGCCTCTTGTGAAAAATGGTTGTGAGAACCTGAACCTGAACACAGGGCTGATGGAAATTTAGAAGTACAGTAATCAATCCTTTGTTTTGCTTTTTACACTAAGCCAGGTGAGGAACACTGCAGTTGACATTTTACTGTAGTTTTGTTCGTTTTTGTAGCTAATTATTGTTGCATGGATTCAAAGAAACCTATGGTGTGATTTGATTGTATTGCATCAATACATTTCAGATTTTGTTCAATGATTCCACTGTGTCTGTAGTATTCTCTCTACTAGTCCTTTTACAGTGATGTATTTATGTGTAGTACCATAATGAAACATGTATCACATATTTTGTACTACAATATTTAATGATTGTACGAACAACTACACAGTGAAACTATCGGTATCTTCTGTGTTACTATGTTACTATGGTATTTCATGATAAATTAGTTATTTGAACCAACAAGTCTGCAAGTGCTAGGTTTCTTTAAATATATGAATGCACAATGCAATGTTTTGAACATTGGACAGCCTGTGTTACAAGTGATGACCGTTTTGAGTTTTGTGTCTAGAGTTTTGAAAAATGACATCAAGGTTCTGAAATGAGTGACAAAGTGATTGTAAAAAACTGTATATTCATCCTATTTAATGTGCTCTTTTAAAATGTACTTTTCTTTTTTATGTTGCCATTTCTGTTCTACCAATGTTTCAGTTGTTAGCCAAAGATTGACAGAGTACATCTCATACACACAGGCCAGACAGCAAAGATTTCTTTTTGAAATTCAATTACAAATGCTGCATGAACTCATCAATACGATTAGAGCTCCTGAAAGCAATATAACTAACTCACTCTACAGCATCTCATTAGCAGTGAAAAGAAACCAAGAAAGTTGGGACAGTCGACTGTTTACCACTATGTAACATCACCTTTTCTTTTAATAACACTTATTAAGCACTTGGGCACTGAAGACACCACTTGGTTAAGTTTAGCAAGCGGGATTTTCCCCCATTCATCCATTATGCATTTCCTCAGCTGCGCAACTGCACAGGGCCTTCGTTGTCTTAATTTGCACTTCATAGTGCGCCACACATTCTCAATTCGGAGACAGGTCAGGACTGCAGGCAGGCCATGCTAGCACCCGCACTCTCTGCCTATGCAACCATGCGCTTGAAATCTGGGCAGAATGTGGTTTGGCGTTATCCTGCTGAAAAATGCAGGTACGTCCCTGGAAAAGACAATGTCTGGATGGCAGCATATGTTGCTCCAAAATGTGTACATCTCTTTCTGCAAAAATGGTGCCCTCACAGATGTGCGAGTTACATGACAGACACTCATACACACTGTCACACCCATACACACACAAACACACACTTTCACAGACAGACACACGCACACACACACACACACACACACACACACTTTCACAGACAGACAGACAGACAGACACACTTTCACACACAATCACTTTCACAGACAGACACACACACACACTTTCACACAGAGACAGACACACACACACTTACATACATACATACATACATACATACATACATACAGTGAGGGAAAAAAGTATTTGATCCCCTGCTGATTTTGTACATTTGCCCACTGACAAAGAAATGATCAGTCTATAATTTTAATGGTAGGTGTATTTTAGCAGTGAGAGACAGAATAACAACAAGAAAATCCAGAAAAACGCATTTCAAAAAAGTTATGAATTGATTTGCATGTTAATGAGGGAAATAAGTAATAAGGGAAATAATAAGGGAAATAAGATGCACGGCATCTCTCTCTCTCTCTCACCTAAACCAGTAACTCGCTGCCACAGCTCAACTTGTATCTCTGTTGCCAGAACCGGAACCAGAAACCAACTAAGTCTTTGCCAGCAACAGAAGGGTTAAACTGGGAGAAGGAGATTGAGCTGTAGGAAGAATTCTTTTAAAGGACTTTATTAAATAAAGAACTTTACAGACTGCGCTGCCCGCCTGTGCCCAGCCATCCAGCTGGACAATTGACTAAGTCGACTGAATACGAAAGTCATTTAAATAGCTATTTGAGTCTTAAGAAACTTGACCCTTGGAACGAACAGGGCCCTGCTTTCCTCAAAGACTTTGTCTTCAAGTTTGTGGTTAAAATACTTAATTTAATCCCTGTATTGTATGGAATAATAATAACAACTGTAAAACATAAGAGAAGGGCCTAATAATAAACACAATACACAATAGACTAGAACCCTTAGAATATAATAATACGAACATCTTCATGATTAGTATGATTGTACTTTGGATAATATATTAATGCAAGTTGATAACATATTTTACAGAAAATGGGTTTTAGGAATTGTGACCAAAAAACTAAAATAATTGCTTCAGGGACCACTGCTCCTTTTATCAAGACCAATGTATAGCCCACTTTTCTTTTAAATTATGTTTAAAACAAAATTGAAGAAGCAGTGGTTAGTTCTGAATCAAACATATTGACCCCGTCACTCAATCTGTAAGTCCTGCAGCAAACATTGGAATATGCATAGATATTTGCACAGACTGGTATAAATGTCCCTTATAACTAACCAAATGCCATTTTTGTTGTTTGAAAAGTGCCCAACATCTTACCAGTATGTCCTTTTAGTATGTCACAAAGGTTCCCTAAGGCACAGAAACTTAGAATACAGAGCAAACACAAGTTTCAACCATTGAAATACTTACTAATTTGATTGTTTCACGGACATCAATATCTGGACAATCATAAATATCAAGACTGGCCGTTTCTGGTGCACCTCCAAGCAGCACATGGATCATTGCAGGACTTCCGATATGGAGGGAATTAAGTGGTCAGGTTCTCCTTCAAATAACAATGTTTTATCAGTGATTCCTGAGGAGGGAGGAAATCAAATAAGAATACACATCAAATCACATATATATATATACAGTGAGGGAAAAAAGTATTTGATCCCCTGCTGATTTAGTATGTTTGCCCACTCACAAAGAAATGATCAGTCTATAATTGTAATGGTAGGTGTATTTTAACAGTGAGAGACAGAATAACAACAAAAAAATCAAGAAAAACGCATTTCAAAAAAGTTATACATTGATTTGCATGTTAATGAGGGAAATAAGTATTTGACCCCTTCGACTTAGTACTTGGTGGCAAAACCCTTGTTGGCAATCACAGAGGTCAGACGTTTCTTGTAGTTGGCCACCAGGTTTGCACACATCTCAGGAGGGATTTTGTCCCACTCCTCTTTGCAGATCCTCTCCAAGTCATTAAGGTTTCGAGGCTGACGTTTGGCAACTCGAACCTTCAGCTCCCTCCACAGATTTTCTATGGGATTAAGGTCTGGAGACTGGCTAGGCCACTCCAGGACCTTAATGTGCTTCTTCTTGAGCCACTCCTTTGTTGCCTTGGTTGTGTGTTTTGGGTCATTGTCATGCTGGATTACCCATCCATGACCCATTTTCAATGCCCTGGCTGAGGGAAGGAGGTTCTCACCCAAGATTTGACGCTACATGGCCCCGTCAATCGTTCCTTTGATGTGGTGCAGTTGTCCTGTCCCCTTAGCAGAAAAACACCCCCAAAGCATAATGTTTCCACCTCCATGTTTGACGGTGGGGATGGTGTTCTTGGGGTCATAGGCAGCATTCCTCCTCCTCCAAACACGGCGAGTTGAGTTGATGCCAAAGAGCTCGATTTTGATCTCATCTGACCACAACACTTTCACCCAGTTCTCCTCTGAATCATTCAGATGTTCATTGGCAAACTTCAGACAGGCCTCTACATGTGCTTTCTTGAGCAGGGGGACCTTGCAGGCGCTGCAGGATTTCAGTCCTTCACTGCATAGTGTTACTAATTGTTTTCTTGGTGACTATGGTCCCAGCTGCCTTGAGATCATTAACAAGATCCTCCCATGTAGTTCTGGGCTGATTCCTCACCGTTCTCATGATCATTGAAACTCCACGAGGTGAGATCTTGCATGGAGCCCCAGACTGAGGGAGACTGACAGTTATTTTGTGTTTCTTCCATTTGCGAATAATCGCACCAACTGTTGTCACCTTCTCACCAAGCTGCTTGGTGATGGTCTTGTAGCCCATTCCAGCCTTGTGTAGGTCTACAATCTTGTCCCTGACATCCTTGGACAGCTCTTTGGCCATGGTGGAGAGTTTGGAATCTGATTGATTGATTGCTTCTGTGGACAGGTGTCTTTTATACAGGTAATGAGCTGAGATTAGGAGCACTCTCTTAAAGGGAGTGCTCCTAATCTCAGCTCGTTACCTGTATAAAAGGGGACAATATTAGGTATAGATATCCTTAGAGAAGCCGGCGCACTAGTGGATGCTAATAATAATTGCATAATATGGACCAATACACACGGGAATAAAAAGAATACACAAAGATACGCAACAAATTGTGCTAGTATCTCACTCACACCGTCAACACCTCATATATGGCCAGACACACCACTTGGACACGTATGTCAGGAATTTCCTGATGTTTGGGCAACACATAAACTAGATTGTGGTCTGGCACAAATTGAACCTATAGTAATCCCAGGTCCAGTACACAAAGCACATAAACAGTATCCTATTAAACCAGAAGCTTTTACAGCAGTTCAGACAATTATTCAAACATTGCAAAATGAAGGAATAATACGTGAAACGCATTCAACCACTAATTCTCCAATCTGGCCAGTGGCAAAACCAGACGGCTCATGGTGACTCACAATTGATTACACACAATTGAATAACGTTACACCCCGGTTACACCCGATTGTAGCCAATCCCAACACTATATTAAATGATTTGAAACCTGAACACTCTATTTTTACCATCCTGGATATTAGCAATGGATTTTGGAGCCTGCCACTCCACTCTGATTCCCAAGATAAATTTGCGTTTACTGTATGTGACAAACAGTACACATGGACTAGAGTGCCACAGGGATTTCACAACAGTCCGACACTCTTTCACCAGGCAATGGCCAAGACCTTAGAAGGAATGGATCTGACACCCTGGAATAGTTTAATCATCCAGTACGTGGATGATCTTTTGATTGCGTCTCCTGATGAGTCCTCGGTGTCTTACAAAAGGCAGGATTTAAAGCAAGCCCTAAGAAAGCACAAATAGGCTTAACTAAGGTTCAATATCTCGGACACAACATTTCACAAGGACAAAAATCTATGACGCATAATAGGCAAGAAGCCATTCTAAATATGCCAAAACCACATAATGTTAGGGCTGTGCGTAAAGTTATGGGGCTCCTTAATGATTGCCGCACTTTCATCCCTAATTTCACACAAGCCACAGGTCCGATACAGGCGTTAATCAAAGGGAGCCCGGCTCCCTTGGACCCCATAGACTGGGGACATGAACAGGAAATAGCCTATCGTGTAATAAAACAGGCTCTCAGCAATGCCCCCGCCCTCGGGTTACCAGATCATACTAAACCATTTCACCTCTACTGTTCCCAAGATGGGATCTATTATACAGCAGTTCCGACACGTCCCGTCGCCTATTACTCCACAAAGCAACCTACGGTAGCAGCAGGCATGCATCGCTGTATGGCAGCAGTAGACTGCGCCTCTTGGGCAGTGCAGGCATGCGATTCGATTGTAATGAACACACAGTTGATTCTGCACACAGGACACACGTTAGTTGAATTATTACACACCGGCAAATTGCGTTCAGTCTCCGATAGTAGACGAGCTAGATGGGAAGCTGTTTTGCTCCCCAGAGATAAATCCATACAAATAATAAAAGACACACGAGTAAACCCAGCAGATGGGATGTTAGGGGAGGGAGAAGAGCATACATGCTCTGAGCTGGTTCTCCAGGAGGACCACAGTCGCTTCCTAGAAAACCCCCTCACAGACCCTGACTTGGAACTATATGTTGATGGATCCAGGAAAATAAAAGATGGAATTCCCCACACTGGGTGGGCGGTGGTATTGGATGATAGCACCGTCGTAAAAACAGGATCCCTGCCAGGACACTGTTCAGCCCAAGTGGCAGAACTCGTGGCGCTGACTGAGTCATTAAAAATAGCGAAAGACATTAAAGTTAACATTTTCACTGACAGTCACTATGCATTTGGAGTAGTACACGACTATATGGCAACCTGGGAACGTAGAGGGTTTATAACAACAGCAGGAGAAGTAATCAAAAATTATGAGTATGTCCTTAGTTGAATCATGGACAGATAACAAATGTATCCAAATGACACGCACCTATGAAAATGCCCTTAATAAAACAAAATGTTGGGTTTGTTCCCACATTCCACACGACACTAAGAAAGGGGTTCCAATGATCCCCATTCCAATTCCAGGATTTTCTGATTATTCACAACTTAGAGTTGCCTCTAATGTACGGTATGCATATGATTATGCCTTAGGCATCACAGGAGAATGGTACTTTAGACCGAAGATGGATCAGAATAATCAAAGCAACTACAAAGATACACCAGTCCTCCGGAGGAAAAACCCTCTGGGGATGGCTTGCTGATACCTTTGGTAATCTGGGTATGATTGTGTTACATGGATTGATATCGGTAGTTACTATTCTGCTATGTCTGTATGTTTCTTTTTTATGTCTTAAATACACTGTTCAAAGAGCATCTCAACAACTTTGTAAACCTCATAATGTATCTACTATGGTTACAGCTGCAATTAAAACACCCTCGTTGGCAGACTTTCTCTAAATTTCTACTAAACGACACCGTCCCTCACTCGGGAGGAGCAAAACTCACACACCCATTGACACAAATCTTATTCTATCCCCTTGGTTCTGGAGGCTCCATGTGACTGAGGACAAATGGATTTAGTATCAAAGGCAATAAACCTCATGACTCAAGGAAAACCAAAGGATGCATTGGAAAGATACTATTACAAAGGTCACTCTGCTCCATGAGACACCTTCAGGACATTCTGTACATTCACATTTAGGGACACACACTTATCGCTCTCCCAGACAGCAGGGACACCCTTACACTCGCCGTACACACATATACACCCCACGGGGAAGGGTTGGGATGAAGGAGCTGAAAACGCAGCGTCAAATCTTCCTAACCCCTAAGGGGATTTGCTTGTAACTGACAAACATAACTTTTTGGCTTCTTTCTGCTTTGCTCTATTGCCAAACAGCAGAGAATGAAGACTCTGTATAGGAAGTTGAAGAAAGTGTTTTGTGATAACTATATAATGTTTTATATTAATACTAGCATTAGAAGTAGTTTGTATACAGACTGAGCAGATTAGATTTAGCAGCACAAGTAAAGGGTCAACAAGGTTGGTTTGTTAGAAACTCCTGTCAGTAATGAAAGATCACACAGTGCCGAAATAGCCTACAGATGTCTGCTGAGAATTTGTTTATGACTTAATCGTTTCTCCAGATAGGCAGGAATTGTTTCTGTTAACGAGCGATTGACACTAGGTAAATGACGACCGTGGGATCGCATCTTCCTAGTGCACATCAAAGACGGACATCTGCTTTGGATCCATCACCTCTTCACGGGAGGACAGATCATAAAACGGACCCGGACCTGTATCTTCTGATTGGATGAACGGCCATAAGATGTTACGTCATTTTCCTATAAAGCTGCACTCATGTTGGTAAACATTAAGTCTCACTGAAGGAATTATTCCTGACGTGGGGCTTCCGAGCGGCTCGATTAAAGTTCTATTTGCTTTATCTCCACGATTTCTCCACTTATTTCCCACACGGTTCTACACCATATAATCACAGTTTAAACGATATTAAATCAAATCGCAGCCAATCAGCTTTTCTTCATTTTGAAATCATTTAATGAGAGCATTACATTTATTTTGGTAAGACTAAATTAGAATGCATATTTCCTGTAACCAACTAAACACATTTATACATTTTGCTACAAGTAAGACTTTAAAAATAGATCATGTAGTACTGTATACCCGCTGCTACAGCCATCACTGTGATTCTCTCTCCGTCACAAGAGGCACGTCATCAGGGGCCCAGTTGATAAGGACAGTACAGGAACCTAAAACATGCACTGCAGCAGTCACATGATTCACAGCAAAAAAAATGTTACAATACAGCTTCATGTGAAACCCTCAAAACCCAGCACAGAAGACTGGTGAATAATCATGTACTGGCACTAGGAAACACATGAAAACAAAAAACAATAAGCTCGTACCTTATCCATATTAAGATCTCTTTGTAGTGGCCTTACATAGATCATGGCAGAGCCAATGTGGATTTCTGGGTCCCTTCAATATTTCATGAGTACCCCTCATCAGGGCAAGGAATAACATCCAAGATCCTGAAATCTTCATGAGTTCAAATCCAGCCCCTCACTCAGTTTAGGATACGATTCCAAGAACTGATTTCTGAATCCTTCACAACTGCGCTCACATCCTGACATGAAATACAACTCAAATGTGAATCTAATGAACATCTTACTCACTAATAGACAACCTTGGATTCACAATAGGTTTCTATTCTTTTCATTTGTATAGCATGTGCACGTAGAACAAGCGAATGGATCACAAACGGGCAAATATTCCCGATCTGAATTCCACACATTTCATTAGGAGAGGCATCTGAAAGGATTTGGGGAGCTTTCAAATTGTAATAGTTGATGATATTTCAGTAGCACAGGACAGTGCTTTAATAAAACGTCTAAAATATCCAAGGTACATATAACATTACATGTCACTCATATAGCTGTCTTGTTTTCCCAATGTTTCTTGTGCTGTGCAGTATATGTACAACTAAATAACACTTTATAAGATCTGTCTTCTAGTTGTTTTACGGTGCTGCTCCGGTTGCGCTGCGGGTTAAACGCCCAGAGCATCAGAGCGGCGGCGTCGGAGCAGCACTGGGCCCCCAAACAGCGCGGCTCGAAACCTACATAGAGCCAAACATTTTAACCTTTTGACTTGTCCATTATAACCTCAATTAAATCATTAATATCATATATAACTCTTTTAATAATCATTATTGTAATCATCGCTTCACTGCACCGGCTCTTTTCATGCTGTATTACAGCAGTGCTCTGTTCACACAATCTCTCTCTCTCTCTCTCAATTCAATTCAATTCAATTCAAGGGTGCTTTATTAGCATGACAAACAGTTTCGTAGTGTTGCCAAAGCAGTTAATATTATATACATAAATTGAAAAATAATAAAAGGTAAGAAAAATAATGTATAAATAAAATCTTAATAGACATGTACATTTACTTTATTTATACTTAACAAGTTTACAGCTGGTGCTCCTGTATGTTTTCACAGTGAGCCCCTCAGGCTGTGGCAGGCGGCTACATATTGGGCGGCCAGGGGGGCAGTGTGTTCCTCCCCCAGGAGGATAGCTATTTGTTTTTCATGTATCAATTCAGAAAATGATTTTACAATATTTATGAATTTATTAAAGAATGTGTCCCTTATTTTGGCATATTTATTGCAGTGGAGGAGGAAGTGCATCTCTGTCTGGACCTCTCCTGTCTCGCAGTGACCACAGCGCCGCTCCTCTCTGGGCAGCCAGCTCTGCCTGTGTCGGCCTGTCTCTATGGCCAGGCTGTGGTCACTGAGCCTGTACTTGGTCAGGATGCGTCTCTGCTTCGTATCTCTGACAGTGAAGAGATACTCTGTCAGGGTGTTTTCTCTGTTTAGGGCCCGATAGCAATCCAGTTTACTTTGGGAATTTGGTTTCATTGTTCCAATGTTCCAGATAGGAGGTTTTGATTATCTTTATGATTTGGTTGACTCTAATTGGGGGCAGGTAAGCAGTGCTGACCTGAAGCTGGTCTCTGTTCGCAGTATTAGCGGGGGTCAGTGCCGTGAGCTTCAGGGCCAGCTGACTCAGGGGACTCTTTTCAGGGCTGAACTCTTGGGTTTGGAGGACCTTGTACTGCAGTGAGTCTGACTCACTTTTCTTCAGGTGCACCAGAATTGCAGTGCTCTTTTCTTTATATTAATGAGAGTTGGGTAGCGGCCTTATTCTGCCCTGCATGCGTGGTTTGGTGTGTTCTTCTTCTGATTGTGTAGAAAGCTCTTCTTGTTTTGTCTTTGAGTGCCTTCACTGCCAGGTTAAAGTCAGGGGTGCTGAGGACCATGTTGAACAATTTAAGCTCAGCCTCCTGCAGTTGTGCGCTGCTGTGTTTGAGCATCTCAGTGCTGATGCTGTCCGGGATGCAGGCTTTTCTGGGTGGAAGTGCCTGGAGCTTTTTAGATATTTCCTGTAGGGTGATTGGAGCATCAGTTGGGTTTTGATTATTTTTAATTGATTGTTCGAGTAATTTCAGTTTTTCCCTGGGTTCAATTTGTTTGTGTGTCAGATCATTTTGTTGGATATCTTTATAAAGCTTTTCAAAGTATTTTTTCCAAATGGTTCCATTTTGTATTGCCAATTCTTGTTGTTTTGTTGAATTTAAATTGTTCCACATTTCCCAGAACTGGATGTTTTTGATTGGATAGGTGCCTTAAATTTGTTCGTATTGATTTACACTCATCATCAAACCATGTCTGTGTGTGTGTGTGTGATTCTGGTTTATCTTTTTCTTTGTCTTTTTAAGATTTGCCATTGTGGCTGCAATTTTAAATATTTGATTGATATCATTTATGGCCAGATTTAGTCCTGAGATGTCAGGCTGATACTGTGAGCTGAGGAAAGAGTTGATGATGTTGGTTATTTCTGTAGAACTGATTGCTTTGTTAAATTCCTCTGTGCTGTTTGGAGCCCATCTGTATGTTTAATTAAGGTTGTACAGCTTACCGGGCTGTGTCTGTGTGTTGCTGGCCTGACTTCTGCTTTTCAGAATCGATTTGCAATGGTCATTTTGACCAATTAAGCCCAAGAATTGAGTCAATTAAGTTGTCAAGGACTACCCAGTGAAGACGTGAACTCACGACTAGGTCACACTGTGAGCTCACCAGAGCAGACATTACACTGAGCTCACTGTGAGCTCACTTAGCGCTTTTCCAGCGACATGGTGCCGGTGCTGGAGCCGGAGCTGCTGCTCGGCCTGGGATCCAGCTGATCTTTTTTGAACCGGCCCGCTTTTCCACCGGTTTTGACGTCACTGGATGTGGGCGTTCCCAAGCATGGAGTAGAAGTGGAGAAACACAGCAATAGTAGTCAGCACCGAGGCGACTGCGTCTTTAAACCCCATTTAACATCACAATCAAACTCATTCCGCGTCTATGGCAAATCGTAACCCTAATGTTACAAATGTTCCCTAAATATGTGTTTTGCAGAATACACAAGCAAACGTTATGGAATATCAGCATTTTATCGACACACATGATAGAACTTATTGTTCTTTAACATTGATGAGAATAATTAACATGAATAAACTTACTGCTGAAGATGTAACCCTTACCCAGTGGCTAACCCTAACTATGTTACAAATGTTCCCTAAACACTTATTTTGCAGGATCAATAAAAAATTGTTAGGATTTTTTAAACTTTTACTGACACACATAGTTAATAGCAATGTGTTATAACTTTACCGAAAATAATAATCTGTATATCTTTAATTGTTTAGACGTTATTAAGATATAATGCATCTTTCACATAGGGAACATTTGTAACATGTTAGGAAAAACAAACAAATGATTTGAAAATATTCATAATCATACAATTTGTCAGGCTTCATAAGAATGGTATTTATAACATACTCTGTAAAAATCAAGCAAATAGCATTTGTGGTTCACGAGAAAATATATATATATAATCAAAGCTATCAGACTATAGCAGCCGGTGTATGAAGACACATACGATTATACAGCATTATTTGGCAGCTTCGCAAGACCTAATTTGAAACGTTGTTGGTAAGTTAGATAATTAGTGGGGACCCTCTATTTGCAGTTCTTCCCCTCCATAATTGCTAAAATAAAGTTTTACTGACATTTTATTGACCCTACCACTGCATAGGGCACATCTGTAACATGAACGCTACTGAATGGCACATACATTGAAAACTACGGAGAACTGAGACAAATCCACTTTACACTTCGTAAATAATCTTAAAACGTTTCCAACCAAGGCAACACCCACTTGAAATACGTTCACTCTCATTTTTGGTAAACAAAAAGAGAGATTGTTACATATGTTCCCTATGATGCATCTACAGAGAGAGAGAGAGAGAGAGAGAGAGAGGTGCTAAGGCACATTTGTAACATAAATTAGGGAACATTTGAAACATGCTTAGGGAACATTCATAAGAACATAAGAACATAAGAACATAAGAACATAAGTAAGTTTACAAACGAGAGGAGGCCATTCGACCCATCATGCTCGTTTGGTGTCCATTAATATCTAAGTGATCCATGGATCCTATCCAGTCTATTTTTAAATGTTCCCAAACTTTCAGCTTCTACCACTTTCCATCTTGAATGCCTTGAAGCCCAATTTCCATTTGTGTCCCCTGGTTCGTGTGTCCCTGCTGATCTGGAAAAGCTCCTCTGGTTTGAGGAACCTTTCATGATTTTGAAGACTTGGATCAAGTCCCCACGTAATCTCCTCTGTTCCAGGGTGAAAAGGTTCAGTTCCCTCAGTCTCTCCGAGTAGGACTTTCCCTTCAGACCTGGAATAAGTCTGGTTGCTCTCCTCTGAACTGCCTCTAAAGCAGCAATATCCTTCTTGAAGTGTGGTGCCCAGAACTGTACACAGTATTCCAGATGAGGTCTAGCGCATTGTACAGTCTTAACATTACTTCCCTTGTTTTAAATTCTACACTTTTGACGATATACCCTAGCATTCTGTATGCCTTTTGTATTGCTTCCCCACATTGTTTGGATGGAGAAAGTGAATCCACATAGATTCCTAGGTCTTTCTCATGCATTACTTCATCTAGATCTGTACCTCCCATAGTGTAATTATAGTGGACATTTTTGTGTCCTGCATGTATTACCTTGCACTTGTCCACATTGAATTTCATTTGCCAGGTGTCAGCCCACAACTGAATTTATCTAAGTTCCTCTGAATAGCATGTGCTGCCAAGATTGTATCTGCTAAGCCACCTATTTTAGTATCATCTGCAAATTTGACAAGGTTGCTAAGTATCCCAGAGTCCAGATCATTAATATAGATTAGAAAAAGCAAAGGCCCTAGTACTGATCCCTGTGGAACTCCACTAACAACCTCACTCCAGTTAGAAGTGACTCCTCTAATCTGTTTCCTATACATCAACCAGTTCATAATCCATCTACTTACATGACCCTGAATGCCTACAGCTTCCAATTTGAGGATCAGTCTTTGGTGTGGAACCTTATCAAAAGCTTTTTGGAAATCTAAGTATATCATATCATATGCTTTCACGTGATCTACAGCTGCAGTTGCATGTTCAAAAAAATTTATTAAGTTAGTAAGACATGATCTGCCTCGTCTAAACCCATGTTGACTATCTCCAAGAATATGGTTTTCATTGAGATGCTCCTCTATTTTCTCCACTTTCTTGTGGATTGGTATGAAATTTGCTGTCTTCCAGTCAGTGGGAACATCCCCTGTTCTAAGTGTCATTTGGAATAATCGAGTTAGCGGCCTATACATAATTTCCCTCATTTCTTTAAGTACTGTTGGAAATATCCCATCTGGCCCAGGTGATTTGTTTGATTTTAATTCTGCTAGTCCCTTTAGTACCTCCTCCTCATTTATCCTCATCTCTCTTAGGGTTTGACTGGACTGATTGTCAACCTGTGGCATGTCATCTGTTTTTTCTTTTGTAAAAACCTCTGTGAAATACTCATTTAGAATATTTGCCACATCTTGTTCGTTTTCCAAGATACCTCCATTTTTGCCCTTTATCTGTTTCACCTCCTCCTTAATTGACCGCTTGCTGTTGTAATTTTGAAAAAAGCTCATTGCATTGGTTGTAGCTCCAAGAGCTATGTTTCTTTCTATTTCCCTCTTTGCTTTCCTGATCCCTTTCTTAAGATCTCTTTGCAGCTCAACATATTCTATGTATTTTGTTTCATCACCATCCCTTTTGTATGTGCTATACAACATTTTCTTCCTCTTTATATTTTTTTGCATGCCTCTGGTTTGTATGTATGTATGTATGTATGTATGTATGTATGTATGTATGTGTGGAAGGAAAGTTAGAAATTCTTTTCTCACAACTGTTTTTCTTTCTTGTATACTTAAGAAAGATAAGGTCAAGCTAGAAGGTCAGGACAATGTCAAACAGAATGACCTATGTGCCTGTTCCCTAATACCATGTGTAGACCTATGAACTCTGTTCTATAATGATATATGTTCTGCTTAGTTAGCCTTTAAGATAACATAGTAATGACTTTCTAGCATGTATGTATGTATGTATATATATATATATATATATATATATATATATATATATATATATATATGTATGAATGTATGTATGTCCAATTGCTTTGACAATACAAATGAATTGAGAGGGAGAGAGAGAGAGAGAGACAGACAGACAAACAGACACACACACAAACACACACACACACAGAGCCAGCCAGCCAGCCAGCTCAGCCATGACATCACGAGCCTCTCTCAGCTGACTGCTATGACATCACAGAGCACGTACATTCCGTTGCTTGCCGTCTGTCAACCACTCAGTCACTCCCAGCCAGACTGGCTGGCTGTCTGGATGGGGGGGCTGCTTGCTGCTGCTGCGTACCTTAGCTAGCTTATTTGCTTGACCGGCCTTCCTACTCCTCTGCCCACATGCCCACCTATGCCCGATCTGCTGTTCACCTGGATCACAGCTCCGCCCCAACAAGGCAGATCCTCCCAAAAATGGTACAAACTGATCCACGTTCCCCTCCACGGAAAACTTTAGCCCAAAATAAGGGACACATTCTGTAACAACATAATGGATGCCCACCCAACCTGTGACAAAACTGAGAAAAAAGAAAAACACTCAGTCCTCCTGGGGGAGGGACACACAGCCACCCTGGCTGCCCAATATGTCAGCGCCTACCACAGCCTGAGGGACACAGTGACACACGAGCACCGGCTGTAAATATAATGTAAATACTCGTTTGTAATGCATGTCGTTGTATTTCAAAAAAGGAATCTGGAAATAGTAAACCTATTTTCTTTATTTGTATGTATTAAAGATATTAAAGATTAAAGATTAAAGATCACATTTTATTACATTTTCTTTTTCTGTACTTGATTACATGATTCATAATTCTATTATTCATTTTCCGTGTATATGTATATATGTATGTATGTGTGTGTATATATATATATGTATATGTATGTATGTCCAATTGCTTTGACAATACAAATGAATTGAATTGAGAGGGAGAGAGAGAAATAGAGAGAGAGAGAGAGGAATATGAGCTCCTAAAAACATTTGTTTTTATACATAAGCAGATTTAATTTGTCATTTACAAATGAATATATAGCACTATAAACATACACAGAAGACATGGAATAGAAATTCAGAAGAAAAAGTATTCAAAAAATAATAATTTTAAGAAAAACACAAAAAGAAGAAAGCAGAGAGACAGTTCTGGAAGAAAAGTGAGAAAAGAAAAGCTGAAGACAAGAATTGGAGGTAAGACCTTTCACCTATAGAGACAAATTATTAAACAAAACAATATATATTAATAAAATAAATAAGCATTCTCAGTAGTTGACTCAGCCAATGAAAATGCAGAGCTCCGATTTGAATAGAGTGACAGTAGGAGAGAGCCCAACTGCCACTGAGACTGATACAAATCTATCGAACAGCAGTCTGACTGCAGAGCTGCCTTTTGAAATCCGATACCCTGAAGACATTCGCTCTGCACAGGCTAAGAAGGACTACAAACAAGCTGTGATGAGAGCATCTCATGAGACCCTCATCCTAGACTACACCGGTAATGGAGAAAACAGGGTCAAGAACAATCTACTGTTCTACAGCGCCTTTCACAAAACCCTGTGCCAGACATACCCCAATAACAACAAGAGGGGCATTAGCAGAGGCAGGCAGATCTCAGTGCTGGTAGAGAAAGACACAGACAGTGTGATGCTCACTTTTAATGTATACCACAACGGGACCATCATGGTGCAGGGCAGCGAGAGTAGCCTGGACCAATTAGCTCTCGGCTTCCACACCTCAAAGCAGCAGACTGAGGTAGAGAAACGTGCCAGAGCCAGCCACCCTGCAGTCTGCCCCCAGCAACACGGAGCCAGACAGTGCCCCATCTCCCACAGACTGCCCCCCTGTCTACCCAAACTCTCCAGCAACATTAAAACACTAAAGGAATGCCTATCAGTGCTGGAGCTGGAGTTTGCGGAGTTCAGGGAGCAGATCCTGAGCACCCTGGCCCAGACCTCCTTGTGCGATCAGCTCCGGGATGAGATGCACAGACTAAAGATGCAGCACAAGGCTGAGATCCATGAGCTGAGAGCAGCAGTGAGAGACCTGGAGGAGCAGAGCCAAACCCTGAGGACGGAGCTGCGCAGAGCGAGGGAGGAGCTGACCAGGACACCCCAGCACAGCCAGCTAAGGAGCCTGCAGAGCCAGCTGGAGGAGCTAAGAGAGGAGCTACACATCACTGGAGCACAGAGACTGCACTGCACTGAACCCACAACACCTCCAACCCCTGACACCTCCAACACTGATGCACCCACTGATCCACCCACACTCCCCACCACTCCTGACACCCCCACTATCACCAGACCTGCCACTAATACACAAACCCCTGAAACGCCACTCCCCCAAAACACACCCGCTGCCCCCACCACTCCCGACGCAAACCCGGAGTGGCAGGTCAACACAGACGTGGTCATTCTGAGCGACTCCAATGGGAAGTTCCTGGATGAGAGGCGCCTCTTCCCTGGGTGAAAAGTGAAAAAGCTTTGGTGCCCGACAGCACAGAGAGCCCTGGAGCTGCTCTCCAAGAGGAGGCTGTGCCAGGTCAAACACATCCTCATCCACACTGGCACTAACAACCTGAGTGCCCGCAGGGGCGATGTGGCCTCAGCCCTGAGACAGGTGGCAACGAAAGCCACAGAGGAATTCCCAACTGCCAAAATCACCATCTCCACACTGCTGCCCCGCACAGACGTGCCCCTGCACATCATCCAGGCCATCAACGCAGAAGTGTCCCGAAGATGTGCCCTCCTCCCCAACGTCCACCTGGCACACCACTGAGACATCCAGCCACATCACCTGTATGACCACGTCCACCTCAACAAGACGGGTGTGAGGATCTTCGCAAAGGTCCTCAAGGACACAACCCTGGGCCGAAACCCCACACACCCCCACCCCATATCTTGTTCATTTTCCAAAATACTTCAATTTTTGCCCTCTATCTGTTTCACTTCATCCTTTATTGACCTCTTGCTGTTGTAGTATTGAAAAAGCTCTTTGCATTCGTTATAGAGCTATGTTTCTTTCTATTTCCCTCTTTGCTTTCCTGATCCCTTTCTTAAGATCTATTTGCAGTTCACCATATTCTTTGTATTTTGTTTAGTCTCTATCCCTTTTGTATGCGCTATACCACATTTTCTCTCTCTTCAAATTTTTTTGCATACTTCCATTAAACCATTTTGGCCAATGTTTTTTGGTCCTCAATTTGCTAAGTTTTGGTATAAATTTCTCCTGAGCCTCAAGTAGTATATTCTTAAATATACCCATCCATTTTCAACTGAATCTGATCCAGTGTGCTCCAGTCTACCTCTTCCAAGTGTCGCCTCATACCTTCAAGGTTTGCTTTTCTAAAATTGTAGACCATTGCTTTAGACTTGGGCCTTGTTTCTAGAAAGAATGCCTCAAAGATGACCATATTGTGATCACAGTTTGCTATTGATTCTATAACTAATGTCCCTCTGACTCTATCTAACATCTCGGTTATTTGAAGGGAAATCTGTCAAGGTCACTGTTAAGGTACAACGCTTCAGTTGAAGCAGCCCTTCGGATCCCAGTGAATCGGGCAGTCAGGCCAGTCAGCGTTTCAGCTACAGGGGAGACTTTTCAGCAGGAGACGAGCGCTCGGGAAGAAAAATGCACAGACACAGAAGTAGTCCGTTCGTTTATCTTCAGTTTATTTAAAGTTTCACACAGCCTTTATACAGTCTAACAAACATCTTCAGTGATAGTTACGGGGCAGTCCCGATATGTAGTTACACACCATAATAGTACTGATTTTGCAGTGTTCCCACAAGCAGGTACACATGTCATGCCTCGTGGGAATGTTATTGTCCGAGGATGTGTGTAACCCATAATATATTTGTGTTTCGGGAAGGGGAAAATGTAGCACATACTGTACGAACAACATGTTTTGTGTCTGCCACAGCTGCTTGGATTACAAGCAGTTCTGCAAGCTATTTCAGCAGTGTGCATAAGACATAGATAATAAGTAAAGTTATGAATAACTCACAGTTCCTAACTAGTAACTTACTGGAAAGTTTCCTATATTTTCTAACAGTTATACAGTGGGTATATACAATACATAGGAGGCAATTTTACCCCAACAGTCACCGTTGACAATTGGAAACAGCTCCTCAGTGGAATATGCCAGTAATGAGGACATAAGTGTACAAACATAAAGAAAGTCCTGCTATTACAAACTGCCAGCAAATGCATGTAATGCATTACTCATCTATTCAAAATACCTAGTTTACTGCATTACTATGATTATTATTATCCAATATAGAAATATATTAACACATTAGTCTCAGTAACGTGCATTTTTCACCTTTAATTGTGTGTAATTTCCAGGAAAATAGTGTTGATACATTTTGAATAGTCAGTGAAACATATCAAGACTTCATGTCCCTCTTAACAGCCCTAGCAAACAATGCATTTACAGCATATTAATAAATAAAGAATACTTTAAGGGGGATGGTGTAAAACATCCATAGGAACAGCAGAGAAACTGTAAGTTAAACATGAACCTGAGATATTTCCACAATGTTTCTGGGTTAAAAAATAGGATCACCAAATAAATAAGCAAGTAAATCTTAAAGTACAGCTATAGATAATTCATTTTTGTAAGGATATTATACATTATTGACAATGTTTTCTGTATCAGTTGTTAAAACCCCTAAAAAGAGCACATTATAAATGGTCAATGTGATATATTTCCAGCACACAATCCCCAAAGAAATGACAGGAATTTAGGACTGTGTTGTGGAAATACCATTTTAACTTGTATAAAAGGAAAGCTTTAAAGTTAATCTCTACTTTCTTTGGGTCTCAAATATTTAATTCTTAATTCCCCTAACTGGTCTTGGTTTGTATCGTTGAAATGCAATTTGATCAAAGAATTTATCTATTTAACATGTCAAACAGTAGGTGGCAGAGTTTACATTACATTATTTGTCATTTAGCAGACGCTCTTATCCAGGGCGACTTACATTTATTATTATTATTATTATTATTATTATTATTATTATTATTAATATTTTTATTTCTTGGCAGACGCCCTTATCCAGGGCGACTTACAACATAACTGCAAAAATACAGTGAAGTACAATCAATCAATCAATCCATTTTTATTTGTATAGCGCCCTTCGCAGGGTAGCCACAGAGTGCTTTACAGACTGGTAAACATACAACAAACGTACAGCAAAATAAAAAACATAAATACAATAAAATCAAATATAGACCTGTAAACATTTTACATGATCTAGAATAAAGTGAGTGAACATTTAAGTAAATAAAGCATTTAGGAACGGAGGAGAGAAAAACAAGAAAACTCCTAAGGATGGCATGTAGGAGAAAATGAATCTCTGGGGGTCCACGGCCTAGGGCCTAGGCCTAATGGTTGCCTCCCCTCCAGGCAGTATACTTATTACAGCAGCAAGGAGATCAGAAAGTTCTTTATCGGTGCTGCTGGCTGTGGTCTTCCCTGTGGAGGAGGCCTCTCGCTGGCCATCGGGGGTGGAGGGTTTGGACCATCAATAGGCTTTGGGTTGCGATGGCTCATCAAACCTTGGGTGTGGATGCCCCGTTGACCCTCCATTGTGAGGTGCTTCTGGGATGGGTCGTGCCTCATCAGACAGGTAGGGAGGTGCCAGTCCCTTTAGTGCTTTAAATGTTAATAAGAGCACTTTAAAGTCTATCCTGTAGTGCACGGGCAGCCAGTGAAGAGAAGCCAATACTGGAGTGATGTGTTCATGTTTTTATGTTTTTGTTAGGATTCTTGCAGCAGCATTTTGGACTGAAGTGCACAAATAGCTCTGTTTGTGCTGCCTGACAGAATGGCATTACAGTAGTCCAATCTAGATGTAACAAATGCGTGTATCAATTTCTCAGTGTCCTGTAACGAGAGGAATTGTCTTAGTCTAGCATTGTTTCTAAGCTGGAGGAAGGAAGATCTCGACACATTCTGAATGTGTGATTCAAAAGATAGATTATGATCACAGATGACACCCAGGTTTCATGCCATCCCCTTAGGGGAGAAATTAAAGTTATCATTACTCAGTTTTGTTAGTGAATGATGAACAGTTCGATTTTTGTCTCCTAAAATTATGACTTCTGTTTTGTCAGAATTAAGCATAAGATTTTTTTTTCTCATCCATGTTTTAATCTCAGACCGACAGCAGATTCGTTTTTTTTGGTCTATGGTGTTGTTAGGATTTACTGACAGATATAATTGTGTGTCGTCTGCGTAACTGTGAAAGTTAATATTATGTCGTCGAATGATATCACCTAAAGGGAGCATGTACAATGAAAAAAGTATAGGTCCGAGGACTGAGCCCTGTGGGACTCCGTACTTAACCTCAGTTAAATTTGAGTGGTTCTCGTTAATCTGTGCATATTGGAGTCTGTTTGACAGATATGATTTAAACCATGAAAGCACATTGCGAGATAGGCCAATACGGTTTTCTAAGCGGTGTATCAAGATTTTGTGGTCGATTGTGTCAAAAGCCGCACTTAAGTCTAATAAAATAATAACACTGGTGTGCCCTACATTGGAGGACTGAAACACGTCATTCAATACTTTTAACAGGGCCGTTTCTGTACTAAGGCCGGAACGGAAGCCTGATTGAAATTCTTCATAAAGATGATTATCGGTTAAAAAAGCTTGCAGTTGGTTTTCAACTACTTTCTCTAGAACCTTAGAAAGGAAGGGAAGGTTTGAGATAGGTCGATAGTGTTTAAGTTGGTTAGGGTCGACACTGGGTTTCTTAAGAAGTGGTTTAATTACAGCTATTTTAAATGATTCAGGAACAGATCCTGAGAATAAAGAGACATTGATAATATTGTGTATTCTGTGAATAATTCATGGCAGAGATTGTTTTAGCAGTTTAGTGCGTATAGGGTCTAGTGCGCAGGTTGTTGTTTTCATTTTAGTAATTAAGGAGACCAATTCCTGGTGATTTACTACGTTAAACGAGTCCAAGGTAGGCAGGGGCTGTGAAGGACTGCATGTGTCAGCTATAGTATCTGTGTATGTTTCCTGTTCTATCTGTTTTCTAATGCTGTTAACTTTGCTATTGAAATGATCCATGAAGTCACTACAGGTGAAATTGGGGGGGATGACCTCTGAAGGCTTTACCTTCTGGTTAGTAAGTGTCGCTATTGTATTAGAAAGAAAACGCGGGTTATTCTTATGCGTCTCTATTAAATTGGAGTAGTAGGCAGACCTAGCAGAGGACAGGGCCTGCTTGTATCTTATTATACTGTCATTCCATGCCATGTGAAGACCTCTAGTTTTGATTCTCTCCATTTACGCTCACATCTACGGCATTCTGTTTTAAGTGAGCGAGTGTGTTCGTCAAACCACGGTGAGTGTTTTGTTGGTTTTTATTTGTCGTGTCCTTAATGGGGCTACTAAAGCAGTGCTTAGTGTATTGTTGAAATTATTTAATAATTCATCTGCAGATCCTTCTTTTGATAAAGCTAGCATTTGGCAACAGGGTAGTGAATTTATGAATAGCAGTGGGATTTAGGCAGCGAGTTTCTATGTTCCTTTCCGTGTGTCTAATTCTACTCCTCCTACAAGGCAATCAATCATTACAAATTAAATTTAGCTAAAACAGCAATTCAAAATAATACATTTTACAATTTTCAATTTACAATTTACACAAGTACAGTAAGTGACATCCTACATCCTTGACAGTGAAAGCTAAGTGCTGTCAAGATGTAGGGTCACAGTCAAGGGCTACGGGAAAGGGAGCAAGGAGGAAAACAATCAAGAACGCGAGAAGCATAATACAACTGTGAAGTGCTATCTAGCAGGGATAGAGGACTAATATTACAAGTGCTGTCGGAAGAGATGCGTCTTGAGTAAGTGCCGGAATGAGGTCAAGGACTCTGCTGTTTTGACTTCGGTGGGCAGGTCGTTCCACCATTTAGGTGCCAGGGATGAGAAGGAGCGGTTCTGGAGGAGGCAGAGTTGGTCTATACAACTGGGTATTTTACTGGAGCAATCTAAGTGAAGTACCTTGCTCAAGGGTACAACAGCACTGCCCCACCTGGGATTTGAACCCAAAACCCACAATATGAGTCCAGAGCCCTAAGCACTACTCCACAGTGTTGCATTAATCACAGACTGTACCAAGGCTCCATGTGATTCTTTATTGCACTTATACTGTTATTATTGTTTATTTGATTTAATTTTAATTATTCACTGATTGAGTCGTGTTCTCAAATTGTTTGTTTTCATTGATTGTATTCACTGATTGATTGACTTTAATTGATATTCACTATTATTGAACAGGCAGAAGCTTTGATCCCCGATGCGGCGCACCTGTATCACTGAGCAGCGGCCGCCTTCCCTCATGGCCACTACACCTGTGGACACTCAGCTGGAGATAAAGGCTGCCCTGCCAGAACAAAGGGGCACGGCGGAGCACCAGCAGGGACAGTGACTGCGGGACGGGTTACAGAGGAGAGGATATCGGCTGTGAGGGTGCCAGCCGGTAGGCACTAACTCCTCGCAGGGTCGGAGCGGGTCCCTGCAGATCGGGAGCTGCCTGGAGAAACATTAGCCGCTGGACGCAGTGACTCGACAGCGACAAGAGGATCTAAGGGACTATTACTGGCCAGAGACATTGACTTGGCTTCTACAAGACTGTATTCCTGGACTTGCCTTCTTGGCTCTGCGGTTTCCAGCTTCTCGGCGATAGACGGCACTTTGGGGCTCCGGACCAGCAGCCGGAGGGAGAAGCACATAGCGGACGGGTGAGAGGGACGCGCTCAATATCCCTGTGAGCTTGTGATCGCAGCACTTGCCAGTGAGCGAGCGTGTCCTCCTCCCGAGACTGCTCTTTGTCCTGGATTGGGGCTGCTTGTGCGGACGAGCTGCTCGTTTGTGAGGATCTCTAGCCTGGGACGGAACCGGAGGCCGAGCCGGGTTGGGACTGTGTAATTGAGACCATTCTCTCGCCATTCTCCATCGTTTCATACATACGTTTTTTGATTGTGAATATAGGGGGTATTGTCTGGGCTTAGTTTTATTTGGGAATTTAGTATAGTTTATTATATTTTCAGCTTTTGTATAGGTTTCTGTATTTTTATTTTTGCCCAGGTGATTAAAGGCAATTTTAATTGTAAAAAAAACATTGAGAGAACGGTCAGATTTCGTGCCCTGCTAGTTGCCCCTGTTGTATTGTACATGGTGAATTTTATTTAATGGACTAGAATAAGACCTTTCTTATTTACTGGTGACGTCTGTCCTGGGACCTTACCTGCAGGGGGAAATAAGTGAGTGGGAGCGAGTCCCCACCTCGCGTAACTCAGTTGGGATGGCGTAGCTAGACTTCATGCGACCCAGTCAGAGGTGATTCTAGGGTATGTGGGGGCCCCAGGCAAAATAAATCCTGATGGTGAAGCCAGGGAGAGCATGGTGTGGGGTTTCCCATTTGCGACACCCCTGGACCCACTGTTCACTGCCACTCGTGACAATTTTCAGGTTTTTCTGAATGCTTAAACACTAACAGTGATTCTTGAAGTACTATCTCTGAAATAATTAACACTTTTAGGCAATGTATTTAACAAGTGAGCAATGGGTTCAATCAAATATGAGCTGTTATACTGTTGCAGGTATAATTGGGATATTTTGAGATGGAAACCGGTAAGTGCTGTAGTCTTACTGGTACAGTAATATGTACTGTACTTTCATAATGAGAAGGATCTCTCACTACAGTTTCTCAGTCGTTTATACACTGTGACCGAAAGCATGCACAGAGTGATCCGAGGTTCAAGCTAACATCCCAGAACCACTTCTGCAGGACTATGCACACCTTCACCTTGCTTCAACTCAATTGGTGAGTCCAGTTCACTCATGTTGCAAAACATTACTCGCAACTCTCAATGTGTTGGCACAATTGTCATTGAGAAAACACCTGTACCTTTTGTGCAATACATGAGTCATCAGACAAAACTCAAAGTGCTAATGTACTACAACACACTTCACGTCTGCAAACCCATCCATCCATTTTCAAAACACACAATTCCTGTGAGGGTCGCGGGGCAGCCAGAGCCGATCCCGGCAGTGATAGGGCACAAGGCAGGAATACAACCAGGACAGGATGCCAGGCCATCGCTGGGCAACATATACACAGCAATTTAACATAACCTAAACTGCATGTCTTTGGACAGTGGGAGGAAACTGCAGAGCCTGGAGAAAACCCACACGGCACATGGCAAATAATGCGATTAGACTCAGAGAAATCCAAACGTGTATAATAGAGGATAATGGGATGTTTCAGAACATAGACCATGTTTCAATATCCACTATTGATCGTTTGCTGAGAAGGCACAGGATGAGCATGAAGCAAATATATCGTGTACCATTTGAGAGGAACTCTGATCGTGTGAAAGAGATGTGCTACTTTTACATGCAAGTGAGTATGAAACTGTTTCCAGTACTATTGTGCACTTAGAAGAGACAGAGGTCCAGGAAGTGCAGTAATGCACCATGTTCTAATCACTGTTCCTACATGGTCAGAGAATACTCAAGCTTGATGCCAGCGATGACCACATTGAGTTCATCTATGTGGACGAGGTAGGATTCAAGAGGCGGTGCTGGGGAAGGAACATCATTGGCCAGCGAGCAGGTCCCTGGCCAAAGGGGTGGAAACATAACCATGTGGGCTGCTATCAGTCATTGCATTTTGTTGCTTGTTATATATAAATACATTGATAATTTTTGGGTAGGCAGGATCATCCATGCATCCATCCATTTTCAAAACCACTTAGGGTCGCAGGGAAGCTGGAGCTGATCCTAGCACGCATAGGGTGCAAGGCAGGAACACACCCAGGGCAGGATGCCAGGCCAGCACTGGGCAACACACACACACACACACATACAGGGCAATTTAGTATGGCCAATTAAGCTAACCCACATGTCGTTGGACGGTGGGAGGAAACCCACATGTACCCGGGGAAAACATGCAAACTCCATACAGACAGGCAACCCAAGCTGGGTCTTGAACCTGGGACCCCTAGAGCTGTAAGGCAACACACCACTGTGCCACGACTGGCCAGGATCAAACATTGTATAATATAAAGTTCTTTACTGTCTGTGTTGATGGATTCTTTTTGTTTTCCTACATGAATCTTCCATTTTGAGGAGAGAGTTTTATTTTTCTAAACACAGTGTATTCTTAATGCTCAGTGTGAGAAACAGATATGATGTATGTGTGTGTGATTCTGACCCAATTCTTTGATTTTGAGGGCTGTGTATATAGTTTTTAGGCCAGAATTTTCCCCTGTGTGTGTTTAGCAGATGTGACTTTTTATTATGGGCATTGTGTTAACAGTTTAGGAGTATTGTGGTATAATAGTGTGTATGCAATTGGGAAAAACTATAAAACCATTCAAATGTTTTTAGAGAACTGCAAGAAAACCAGTATCTGGTCGACTGTTCACCCCAGAGCAGGAAACGCACATTGTAAATATAAAATAACTGCATCACACTCAGAGAACTGCAGGACCACATAATGGCAGATAACACACATTCCACAACATCAACAGAGTGAGTCTCTCGGCACTCTCTCGTCTACTGAAACTTAATAGAATTGGGATGAAGCAGCTATACAGAGTTCCTTTCGAACAAAACTCAGACCGTGTAAAACAACTGAGATATGAATATCTGCACGTAAGCTATACTATCCTATCATTGGTACTGGATCTGGAAGTGCACGGTGCTACATCATATTGACTGATCCCTGTCTTTTCATACTGTGCTACATTGTTTTGTCATGGAGCTAGAAGCAGATTCAGTGCATCGTGAGCTAATATATGTGGACGAGGCAGGTTTCAATCTTGCAAAAACAAGCGGCCACGGCAGAAATATCATCGGACACCGTGCAATCATCAACATCCCAGGACAACGTGGTGGCAACGTAACAATGTGTGCGGTCCTTCACCATCATGCAATCCTTGGCCCATACAACACTGCACACATCATCACATTTCTGGACACCCTCCACAAACAGACTAATCCCTAATGACTGGGTGCCAGAAAAGCCCAGGTACGTTATCATCTGGGACAATGTTAGTTTCCACCGGGCTGCTGTGGTCCGCAATTGGTTCACAGGTCACCCACTTTTCATCAAACTCAATCGCCCCCATAATCTGCGTTCTTGAATCCTATTGAAGAATTCTTCTCTGTATGACGTTGGAAGGTGTATGATCGCCAGCCCCACCAACGCATACCCCTTCTACAGGCAATGGAGGAGGCTTGTGGAGACATCGATCAGGGGTCATGCCAGGCCTGGATATGGCACTCCAAGCGATACTTTCCATGCTGCCTGGCTCAAGACAACATCGCATGTGATGTGGATGAAGTCTTATGGCCAGACCCACAAAGAAGGTGAGATGTAGCCTAATTTTTTCTGTTCTTTTTCCTAGCACAAATGTCTTTTCTTCTACTGCATTTTGTTGTTTGAGGAGTGTTAGAACATTGAGAGAAAGAAAAAAAAACATTCCCCTTATTTGTATTGATAATGGGTTACAGTGAGGGAAAAAAGTATTTGTTTCCCTGCTGATTTTGTACGTTTAAGAGAGTGCTCCCTTTAAGAGAGTGCTCCTAACCTCAGCTCATTACCTGTATTAAAGACACCTGGGAGCCAGAAATCTTGCTGATTGATAGGGGATCAAATACTTATTTCCCTCATTAACATGCAAATCAATTTATAACTTTTTTGAAATGCGTTTTTCTGGATTTTTTTGTTGTTATTCTGTCTCTCACTGTTAAAATACACCTACCATTAAAATTATAGACTGATCATTTTTTTGTCAGTGGGCAAACGTACAAAATCAGCAGGGGATCAAATACTTTTTTCCCCTCACTGTATGTTCGGGAATACACATTATTAGTATTATTTTTATTTCTTGGCAGACGCTCTTATCCAGGGCGACTTACAAAATAGAAGCGCAATACAAAGTGCAAGAATACAATTCAGTACAAGGCATCAAACATTACAAATTCAAATTTACATTATACAAGGCAATTCAAAACATAATACATTTTACAACTTCCAATTTACACAAGTAAATACAATAAGTAAAGTCATACATTCTGGAAAGTGAAAGCTAAGTGCTGTCATGATGTTAGGTCCCAGTCAAGGGCTACGGGAAAGGGAGCAAGGGGGAAATCAATAATACAAGTATTAGTAATACAAGGCAAGAAGCATGGTAAAATGTTGTGAAGTGCTACCTTACAGGAGAGTAAAGGGACTAATATTACAACTAATATATCCTTCCTGCGCTAACTCAAGACATCTTTTCAGACAGTACTTGTAATATTAGTCCCTTTAATCCCCGTTAGATAGCACTTCATAGCATTTTGTCATGCTTCTTGGATTATTGATTGATTTTCCTCCTTGCTCCCTTTCCTGTAACCCTTGACTGTACCTTACATCTTGACAGCACTTAGCTTTACTTTCCAGGATGTATGTCCGCACTTACTGCACTTAACTGTATAAATTGGAAGTTGTAAAATGTATTATATCTTGAATTGCTTTGTTTAATGTAAATTTGAATCTGTAATGTTTGATGCCTTGTATTTAACTGTATTCTTGCACTTTGTATTGCACTTATTTTATAAGTCGCCCTGGATAAGGGCGTCTGCCAAGAAATTAAAAAAATAATAATAATATTGTGTCGGTATCGGGAGCCAGTGGCGGGAGCGGAGCAGTGGAGTAGTGTGTGCGAGGGAAAGAGATTACCAGGCGAGCCGCAGAGTTCTGGATGAGCTGGAGCGGCGGGTAGTAGTTGCAGGCAGGCCGGCCAGGAGGGAGTTGCAGTAGTCCAGGCGGGAGAGGACCAGTGACTGGACGAGCAGCTGAGTCAAGAAGTTGGTGCGGAAGGGACGGATTCGGCGTATGTTGCTCAGGAAGAATCTGCAGGTGCCTGTCAGTGTGGTGATGTGCTGGGTGTAGGAGAGCGCAGGATCAAGAATGACTCCTAGATTTTTAGCGGAAGAAGCAGGAGAAAGTGTAGTGGATTCCAAGGGGATTGAGATGGGGAGATCAGCAGAAGGTGAGGAAGAGTGGGGGAAAAAGAGGAGATCCGATTTAGAGAGGTTGAGCTTGAGGTGGTGTGACTGCATCCAGGCGGAGATAGCAGACAAACAGGAAGAGATGCGAGAAGGGATGAGAGGGTCAGAAGAGGGAAAAGACAGGAAGATCTGGGCATCATCTGCATAGAAGTGGTAGGAGAAACCATGGGATGCGATGAGGGGGCCCAGGGAGCGAGTGTAGAGAGAGAACAGGAGCGGGCCCAGGATGGAGCCTTGGGGTACGTCTATGAGGAGAGGTTGGGGGGTGGATGAGGAACCTTGCCATGTCACTTGGTAGGTCCAGTCGTTGAGGTAGGAGGAGATCCAGGTGAGAGCAGTTCCAGAGATACCGAGGTCAGCGAGGTAGGAGAGGAGGATGGAGTGATCGACAGTGTCAAATGCTGCAGAGAGATCAAGGAGGATGAGGACTGAGGAGAGGGAGGCCGCCCGAGCACACCGGGGGGAGTCAGTGACTGCCAGGAGAGCCGTCTCGGTGGTGATTCTGAGTCTGACATGTCCAGGGGTGTCACGAAGAGTTGCGAAGGGGAACAGTCTCTAGACAAGATGAGGTCTAACTGGCAGCCTGCTCTGTGAGTGGGTGGAGACGGAGAGAGAGAAGTTAAAGGAGTAAAAGAGAGGAAGAAATCCGGCAGAGTGGGAGGGTTTGGAGAGGATGGTAGGTGAGGACAGCGAGGGGAGGGAGGAGAGAAGAAAGTCGAGTTCATCCAGGAAGGTGGTGAGTGGACCAGGAGGACAGTAGAGAACTAGAAGAAAGAGGTGAGAGGGAATTCAAAGCTGTTGGAGGCGATAGAGGAGAGAGAGGGGGGTGGCACAGAGAATAGCAGAGAAGGGGAGAGCAGGAGCCCTATTCCCCCCCCACCCAGTAAGACAGGGGGAGTGGGACAGGACAAACACAGAGGATAAGGCAGCAGGGGTGGATGAGTTCTCCGGGGAGATCCATGTCTCAGTCAGAGCGAGGAAATCCAGAGAGTGGTGGGAGGCGAAGGCGGAGATGAAGTCGGCCTTGTTGGAAGCATACTTTACACATTTGGATGCCTGTGTGTATGTGTGTTTACTACATGTATGAATAAACTTTATTGCAAACTGCTATGCCCTGTACATGAAAGAGCAAAAGCCACAAGTGTTTTTCATTTATACTATCATTCATGCTTAGTTGGCGCTTTGTGTGCCTATTCAAATAATGGTTTGTGTGTACTGTATTGCATACGCAACCTATCGTTATCTTTCAAGTCGGAAGCACTGCCCAAGGGGGAGGGGTTGCTGTATAACAAAGCCGTCGCAGGGGCGGAGGCAGCGAGCTGATAAGGGAGCCTGCCACGAGGTGCACCGCAAGGGTGCCTAGGCAACACAACTCCAGACAGTTACCTCAGGGATCCCGTAGGGCCGCACCTGAGACGTCCAGGAGCGAGGACCATAGTCACGCTCTACCGGGAGCTGTCTGCTATCAGCATATACAAAGCGGGGCTACAGAGGTTAACTCTTATGCCCTCCACTTACAAGAACAAGGCCGGCTGCTCTACTAGTGCAGCTAGGAGCGAGGCCGTAATCTACTTGCACAATGTCTGGTGTAGGCAATCAAGCACTTGTGCGGCCTCCGCGCAATATCATGGCAGTGGACCCCTGATCCAATAGGAGCGGGTCACAGACCCAATGAGAAAAATACAATATAATACATAGCTGGCTAATCAGAAAGAGTAGCCGAGCTGAACAATATACAATATAAACATATCGCATGACAGGAAGACAGGACAGGAAAACTTCGGAGGTTTCAGGAGAAGCATGCAATCTGCCTTAATGTTTCAAAATAGCCCTATTGTAAATATAAACCAAAGATATTAAATGTTGTAATTTCCAAAACAGGGCAGTTGCCATAATATCAGGTACTGTCAAATGTTCTCTAGCCGAAAACTGTTTTTTTCAGTTTGTTACGCCATGGCGTCCAACTCGTAACACCTTTTTTCACTATGTCACCATAGAGACATTTCAAGCCAGGCAGTTTATTAGGTTTACAAATAATAATAAATAATCTAACTGCTGTTTGACGTCTCCCATGTCAGCTTCTCCTTGTACTGCTTCGAGACAGGACAGAAGATTGCTTTAGTTTCTATGTCGCCACAGTTTCAATGAAGGCACTGTTCCTCGGAAGATGTCACAGAAAATATACAGTATCCTCTTGGACTGGGGCTGGTATTGCGAGACTATGACCGTGCAGGCCCCACACCCCCATCTCCACAGCCATACTTCGTCCCAGTCAGCCTCACTGACCTCACTATTAAACAACTAAAAACATGATCCTAAGTCAAACTCACTAACAAGCCATTCAGCGGTGGTTCTAGCCCCTTTCATCTCGGGGGGCATGGCTGGGGCCAGTTGTAATCGTAGCGGGGCCATCATCGGGGGGGTGTATTGTCCATGATGTTAGTGGTGGGGGGGGTGCTGACAGTGTTTTGTCCACGGTGCCAGTTAGGGGGGCCACAGGGGGTATGTGCCAAATTTGAGGTATGTGCCTATCCTGCGTTTTCTTTTCTATTTCTTTTTTTTTTTACATACCAAAGTAAAGCTGTGACCTTATTTGGCAAAGTAGGGTTCAGGATTTAAATTCACAGTGGCTACCTGAACTAGCAGTAATGGGGCACACAACAAGTAAACAGAGAAAATAACTACACTATTCCTACCCTCCCAAATCTTACAGGACAGGTGAGATGCCCCTACTCCAAGATACTTATACAATAGAAAAACTATGGTAATAATAATATAGCCCAAGACAAAAAATATTAATCTTTCTAGACTGTATTAAAGTTCAGCACTTCGGAAAAATAGAATTATTTTGTATTTCAATAAAACAAAAATAATTACTGGTATCCACACACCCAACCAATGTAAATGTCACGGACGGTGTTAATTAGCTCCTTAATCACCATTACTTATTATATTTATATTTCACTTCACTTTATGCAATATGGCTTGTGTATTTTGTTTGGTTCTATATTGCCATTATTTTGTGTGTTGATTATCTTTCACTTTATTGTTTAATTTGTTATTCACTTAGTATTATTTTGATTGTTTGCACGCGTGCCTTATTATTTGTGTTTCTTTGAGCCAATCACCACCGCACAACTCACCTGGGTCCACCTGCACTCTTCACACGCGTCCCCACTTAATCACCCTGCCCTGGGAGAGGAGAGGAGGGAGCGTCTGATACGAGCCGCAGAGACCTCCCACATTGGAAAGTGGACTTCAGCAGACAGGAGGGGAGGTGGCAGACCTGGGAGCAGGACCCAGATCAACACGGCGCACAGGGACAGAATAGTGATGTCGTTCGCGAATGTGCCGGGTCCCGTCTGAGAAAGGATGTCTGTTCTTATGTTTTTATTTCTTATAAATGAATACAAGACAGAATAAAAGTATGAATGTTGTGTTGATGTGCTGCGTATGATGACATTGTCCCGGTGCTCCCGTTTGGTGCAGCACACACACCTCAACACAACATTCAGTCAGTGCGAGTGGTGCGGCCGAGCAGTGTGGCGAAAAGTTCATCTTTAATTACGGGTCAGAAAACAAGATGAGTGACAGGCACAAACGAAGTAGCATTTGGATGCATTTTGATAATATAAACAACAAAGGCAGAATGTAAAAATTGTAAAGTATCATATCAAGCAGGGTCTACTAACAACCTTCACAGACACATTAGAATTATAAATCCATCAATGCAGTTGGAAGAAAACAGGCAAGCTAGCATGCCTGCTACTGAAAATGAAAATACCTGTGCGATTACTGGAACCATTGCTGCTGCAGTGCTCACAGCCACCCCTCAGGCATCAGGTACTGCGACCTATTGCAACCCATAGTTCTATAAGCCAATTTATGCCGAAGGCCATGACCCCAGCAAGACCAAACACAATTGATGAGGTATTGGCTAAAATTATTGCAAGGGAATTCCAACCATTCTCAGTCGTGGAGGACAAGGGATTTAGAAGCTACACCCATGCTCTCAATCCAATGTATGTTCTTCCAAGCAGGAAAACACTCTCCCAAACAACTATTCCAAGACTGTATGACAGACAATGTGCTTCACTGCAAGAAAGGGTTAAAAAGGCTACAGCAGTTTGCCTGACAACTGACTGCTGGACATCCAGAGCCACCACTTCCTTCATGTCTGCTACATGTCACTTCATTGAAAATTATAAAAAATGGTGTCCAATCTTCTGGACTGTTTTGAGTTTAGTGGCAGACACACTTCAGATAACTTGGCAGAGGGACTGCTAAGAGTGCAAAAAAAGGGTGGCAAGTAGAAAACAAAGTGGATTGCTGTGTTACTGACAACGCAGCTAACATCACCAAAGCTTTTTAACATCTTGAAATGGACCCACCACCCATGTCTCGTGCACACAATCAACCTGGTTGTAAGAGATGCCCTGAAGGTGATGAAGCCCACTGTGAACAAAGTGAAGGCGATGCGGGAATTCTTCCATAAGAGCACACGAGCCACAGAGAAGCTGAAGTCTTCTCAACGCCAGATGGGTATGCCTGAGCTGAGGTCCAAACAAGAAGGTGGAATTCAACATTTCATATGCTGAAACGGGTTCTGGAGTCCAAGGATGCAATCATCTCTACCTTGGCCATTATCAATGCACCTGTTGATGCTCTGAGCCAAGAAGAGTGGGAGGAAGTGCGAGAGACATGCACTGTTCAGGAACCCTTTGAGCAGTCACTGTGGAGATCAGTGCAGACAGGTACAATGGACAACTGTTTTTACATTAGTATTACATAATTGCATATTTGAGGTGCATATTAGAGGGGAATGGCAGTAATAATAGACAAGAATAAACTGAACAAAGTCCATATACCACATAATAAAACAAAGCATAATTCTGAGTTTTCTCTTTTTTTTCAGCTACGTGACAGCCTCCAAAATGCTACTCCTGTGCAAGGGTCTGCAGAGAATAACAGCCCACCACCAGACAGGAGGAACAGTAACCAAAGGGAAAGAGAGAGAGTTGGTGACTGCTCTCTGTGCATCTATGGAAAGAAAGTTCCACAGAATGGAATACAATACTGTTCTCTCAGAAACCACCATAATGGACCCAAGGTTCAAACAGCTGTCCTTCAATGACAACAGAGCTGTTGATGAGGCACCTCAAAGAGTAACAGCAGCAGCAAGATGCAGCCCCAGCAGCCAGCAGGCTACACCACTAGGAGGCCAAGAGGGAGAAGAGGGAGCAGGGGCACTAGAAGTGGAGCCACAAACGTCTGCTGTTTGGAGGTTCTTTGATGAAAGAGCAACAGGAGACACTGCAAGAAGGAATCCCACAGCAGATGCTATACTGGAAGTAAGATCCTATCTTGAAGAGCCCCTTATCCAAAGAGCCACAGACCCGCTGAGCTGGTGGGAGACCGAGGCTTCAGTCTACCCACGACTGGTCAAGGTGATGGCAGGGAGACTCTGCATCGTAGCAACATCAGTCCCTTCAGAAAGAATCTTCTCCAAAACAGGGCAGATAATAACAGAAACCGGATCAGCCCCTGTAAGCTGAGGCACTTAGACTTTCTTAATGCCAGTCTGCACTAAAGACAAGGTCACTGGTAATATATACATCTAGAACTGTTGGATGCTGCCGTTATGCGCATTGTAATTCATTTTTTATTTGTTATATGGTTCCATTTTGAGTGTGGTTTGCTTGGAATGGTTTGTGTTTTGGATAGTTCAATATAAATAAAACGTTCAATACACGTGTAATAGTGTTTGATGTTTTCACATGATTTACGTTTTTTTTTTAATACAAAACATGTAAATTATGGTATTCTGGAAATTATAAGATTAAGTATAATTACATTGAATAAGTGATGTATGTGCACACATACCAATCATAGGTCCAAACATTGCTAAATTTGCCTGAATTATAAAAGCCAGAAGTGGTACTAAATGAAGAGCCATTTGGGAGCCGAAAGAGCCGGCTCTTATTGCTGAATTGAGCCAAATGGTCTGGCTCACTGAAACCAGCCGGAATTCCCATCACTAGGACAGAAGCAGAGAGAGATGGATTCCTCTGGAGGCTACAGTGAGTGCACCTTTGGTTTCGCTGATTTCCATGGAGTGTGGAAACGTAGAGAAGTTTAAGACGCCAAGCTGCGAGTGATTTCCTGCTGTGCCCACCCCTCTCCCCTCCTTGGATTATAAGCGATCGAGGAAAGACATTGAACATTACAGTGTCTGTTTACATACTGGACCTACTAACCTGGGCGCTGTGTTGCTTGGGTATTCCTCCATGCAGTGGGCAGGGCAGCTGGAAACCGGCAAACAGGGAAACCGGCAAACAGAGAAAGCGAGAAGAGGGTTAACATTAACGTTAACGAGGCTGACCCGGCAGTCCACTGTCCAGATTCCGCCCTGCAGTGAGATGGTGCTGTGGGCACAGGTGCCAGAGTTCCCCCACATAGCGGAATACTGTGTCCTGATCGAGGCTTGGGATGAGGAGCGAGAGCGGCAGGTGGCACGGACCATCACGTGGGTATGCCAGGGTAGGGTCCCGTTGCCAGTGTTAAATCTTTTCCCCTACCCTGTAGATGTGCCCCAGCGCTGCCCACTGGCTAGACTCTCCCGTATAGACCAGCAGGACATTATCACTGAGGATGAGGCGACATTCCAGTTCCGATATCCAGACATGGTAGAAGTGGGGGTCCGTCCGGTCCAGACACAGGGGGTGACAGGGACCGTGGACTGGACAGGGGGAGCCACCGACTTGTCCAGGGAGCAGTGAGGATGGTTAGGCCCTGTTGCAAAAGTGGTGTTGCGTCTAGTAATGTAACCATTCCTTATATCCCAGGACATTAGTTTATAGACACTGTTGCACCGTTTGTAGTAGAACACTTGCATTTACTCATAAGGCAGTTCCCTAATCTCAATCCCTTACACTGGTTTATTTATGGACTTCCTTCCTAATTGATAGGGTATTACTGTTTGTGAAAGAACTATTTCCATACAGTCAAAGTTTCATGACATTAGACTTTAAACTAACTCATATCTCATTCAATTATTTATTCATTTATTCTACATCAAGTTATATCTTCAGTAACGTCCGTATTTTCCCACGTTTCATTCAATCACCATCAGAAGCTCTCTGTGCTAAAAGTGGCAGCACATTTGTCTCACACACATCAAACTCGCCTTTTCCTGCTTCCCAAGCCTTATCAACTTACTCAGACCCTCGTCAACTTACTCAAACCCTCTTCAACTTTGGTCAACATTGCTCTGCATTCTAACAGCTATTCTTTCTCCTATTCTTAATTTCTTACAAGAAATGTATTCAGGTTTTTTTATCAATATGTTTTATTTATATTTATACAGATGTCACTCCATTATTCGTTTATTGAAGTCATATATGTACCTAACAAAATATTAGCCAATAGGCCATTGATCTCAATAATGATTCCCATAATCCTAGGACACCTTCTCTTTTACTCTTCCTTTCCATTCTTCCTTTTCTCCTGTAAAGCATTTTATATTACTTGAGCTTAATTATTCTATAGTTGTAATCTTATACTTCTGCGGTATCTTACCCTTTTCCTACATCACTCATCTTAAAACCATGGTCTACTTTGACTTTCATTTCAGGTATTATATGCTAGGCACCAATAACCAAACATTTTCTGAAAGACTGTAACATGTCACCAGACTGTTTACATTCTCCTGCTTTCACAGGCTGTCAGGGCTGCACCAGGCTCTCTTCTAGCCTTTCGTTTCCTTGAATTTGACTTTTGACAGAGCTTGTCCATAACATGATGTTTAACAAACAAATTCTGGTTCTTCTTGTGGAGACACCATGACTATTTATGTATTACTATTATTATCCATCTGTTTATTCAATGTATATTTTGGATTACTTTTCTTATAATAGTCTTTCTTTCTGATTTCTGATGCTTGAGGCACTCTGTATAGAGCCAAAGATCCTCATGAATATGATAAATCTGTTGTTACATTTTTAAATATAATTCTAAAATGATTGCCAAAACATAGACATTTACCTTATATCACCTTCAAACTATACATATTCATAAACACACAAAGCACATACACATTGATATCTAAAGATAATTCAGATATCCGATCTGTGGCATGTTTTATTGACCCTGCAGTGTCTCAAACAGCCCTTATAACTTATTATTTAAGCTTATGATTATTTAGAATAAAATGTCAAATAATCCCACTCGATTATTTCATTATTTCACTATCTCAGTTTTCTTGATCCATTGTGAAAAAGTTCTGTTATTTCCTCCTCATCTGTAGAGGCTACATTAGCCCACTCCCCGGTCTGATATTCTCGTAGTAACTGTATCCAAATGTTGGGCGGACATTTAGCCTTCACGATGATGTGTACATCGTGCGGGTGAAGGAGGTGAATAACCATCTTTTCATCTAGAATATCCCAAAAAGTTGTGTTACCCTGGTTTGGTTTTAATTTTGGGAGGGACGCCCATATCATTTCTTTTTCTCCTGGGGAGAAGGGGACATGGGTTTTAGTCGTATAGACTATTGATTGACCTTCCTCTTTACTCTGTCTAGTTTTGACTTGCATGGGTGCAGCTGGGACCGTTTTCAGAGCGGTCAGATCTGGATACAATGTATTATTATAACCAAAATCAGTGATTGATTTATATTCCGGATTATATGGGGGAGGAGCGCTAGCAAAACCTCCTTTTTCATATTCCCATGCTTTGCGATCTAAATCATCCCAATCGGGCCTGTCGTCCTCGGAG